>NC_133004.1:3384033-3691672 GCF_048564905.1 Vicugna pacos | reverse complement strand
TTATGGGGGCACAGGTGTTTCCAGGTTGGGGATATACTTTAACCACCTCCACTTCCAAAAGATAGGAACTCGCTAATTCTTGGTTTTAGAGCACAACCCATAACTTCGCTCAAAACCCGGCCAAGGAAAATACTCAGGGAAGTAAATCTAATGAATCCAATTAGATCCCAGCTCCTATTTTCAGTTGCAGGAGCCTCCCCACACTCAGGATACCAGAAAACTTCGTGTGTGTGCTGGAGTTGGGGAAGCAAAGAACACGCATTTTTCAGGGGTCACAGTAATTCTCAAGTTGTGGGTTGTAGTTTAAACATCTCCACTACACATGGAGAGGCACACGCTGATACTTAGTTTTAGAGCCCAAATCCCACTTTCAATCACACACTGGCCTAGGCAAACCATCAGGGAAGACAAGCAAAGGGATTCTATTAAAACCAAGACGCTGATGTCAGTTAGAGGAACTACCCCACCCTCAGGATACTGGAACACAACCTTGTGTGGTGGGGAGGTTTGAAGCCCAACTCCACGCAGATGAATGGGTGCTCAGGTGTTTCCCTTTATGGAGAATTCATCTAAATACTTCCTCAGGTCATCGGGGGGCACTCGCTACTATTTGGCCTCAAAGCCCAACCCCCAGGTTTCTCTCAGAGTCAGTCCTAGGGAAACACTCAGGGATTACAAGCTAAGGGATTCTATTAGAACCCAGCCGCTTCTGTCACCTGAAAGTGCCAGCCCACACTCAGGATACCAGAACACTTCTGCATGTGTGTTCTGGAGGTGGGGTTACAGAGTCCACGTAATTTTCAAGGAGCACAGGTATTCCCAGGATGTGGGGTTTTGGTGAATAACCTCCAAATCCCATGGAGAAGCACTCGCTAATACTTGGATTTAGAGCCCAACCCACCCTTTCCCCAGCACTCCGTATCAGGCAACCAAACAGGGTAGACAAGTTAAGAGATTTTATAAGAAACAAGGTCCTGCTCTCAGTTGGAGGAGGCTGCCCACTCTCAGGATATCTGTGCAAGTGTTCGTGTGTGTGCTGGAGGTGTGGAAACAGACTCCACGGATCTTTATGTGCTCACAGGTGTTCCCAGGTTAGGGATGTATTTTAAACACCTCCACAAACCATAGAGAGTTCATCGCAAATACTTGGTTTCGAAGCCCAAACCACACTTTCCCCCAAACTCCCGCCTAGGCTATCCATCAGGGAAGACAAGCTAAGGGATTCTATTAGAACCCAGGGGCTGCTGTCATTTGGAGGATCCTCCCCACAATCAAAATACCTCAGCACGTCTCCGTGTGTGTGCTGGAGGTGGGGAAACAGATTCCACGCATCTTTATGGGGCACAGGTGTTCCAAGGTTGGGGAAGTAGTTTAAAACCCTCCACTGCCCACAGAGTTGCACTCGCTAATACTTGGCTTTAGAGCCCATCCCCCACCATCGCTTACTGCTAGGCCTAGGAAAACACTTAGGGAAGTCAAGCTAAGGGATTCTATTAAAAGCCAGGTGCTGCTGTCTGTTGGAGGAACCTCCCCACACTCAGAACCCCAGAAAACTTCTTCCTGAGTGTGCTGGAGATGGGGAAACAGAGCACACGCATTTTTCAGGGGGCATAGTTTTTCCATGGTTGTGGGTTGAAGGTCAAACACCCACATCCCATGGATAGGCTCTCGCTAATACTTGGTTTAGAGCCAAATCCCAACTTTCCCCGCACACCGGCCTTTTCAATCCATCATTGAAAACAAGTTAAGGTATTGTATTAGAACCCAGGCGCTGCTGTTAGTGGGAAGAACCTCCCCACACTCAAGACATCTGAACCCAATGCCGTGTGTTTGCTGGAGGAGGGAAACAGGGTCCAGGCATCTTTCTGGGGGCACAGGTATTCCCAGGTTGGGGATGTATTTAAACACTTCCACTGCTCATAGAGAGGCACTCGCTATTACTTTGGTTTAGTGTCCAACCACACCTTCGCTCACAGCCCGGCCTATGGAAACACTCAGGGAAGTCAAGCCAAGTGATTCTATTAGATCCCAGGTGCTGCTGTCAGTTGGAGGAGCCTCCCCACACTCAGGATACCAGAAAAGTTCTTCATGTGTGTCCTGGAAGTGGGGAAACAAAGTCCACGTTTATTTATTGGATCACAGGTGTTCCCAGGTTGGGGATGTAGGTAAACACTTCCACTGCTCATAGAGAGGCACTCGCTATTACTTTGGTTTAGTGCCCAACCCCACCTTAACTCACATCGCGGCCAAAGGAAATAATCAGGGATGTCAATCCAAGAGATTCTTTTAGATCCCAGGTGCGGCCGTCAGTCTGAGGAGCCTCCCCACACTTAGGATAGCCGAATAGTTCTTCGTGTGTGTGCTGGAGTTGGGAAACAAATCTACACATCTTGCAAGGGGCACAGGTATTCAAAGGCTGTGGATTGCAATTTAAAGACCTCCACATCCCGTGGAGAGGCACTCGATTGTACTTGTTTGTCGAGGCTGAACCCCACATTCCCCCGCACTCTGGCATAGACAATTCATCAGGGAAGGCAAACTTAGGGATTGTATTAGAACCCAGTCGCTGTTGTCAGTTGGAGAATCTTCCCCACACTCAGGATCCGGAATCCAGCCTTTAGTGTGGGGGATGTGTGGAGACCCACCCCACGCAGAAGAATGGGGGCAAAGGTGTTCCACGTTAGGGAGAATTCCTCAAAATATTTCCTCAGTCCATTGGAGGCACTCGATGCTACTTCGCCTCCAATCCCAACCCCCAGCTTTCCCTCGCAGTCCGGCGTAGGGAAACACACAGGAAATACAAGCTAAGGGGTTTTATTGGAACCCAGGCACTGCTGTCATTTGGAAGATCTTCCCCACTCTCAGGATACCTGAACACTTTTTCGTGTGTGTGCTGGAGGTGGTGAAAGAGTGTCCACGCATCTTCATGAGGGCACAGGTGTTCCCAGGTTTGGATGTCGTTTAAACACCTCCACTGAACATAGAGAGGCACAGGCTAATACTTGGCTTTAGAGCCCAACCCCCACCTAGGCTCAAAGCCCGGCCTAGGAAAATACTGAAGCTTGTCAAACATAGGGATTATATTAGATCCCAGGTGCTGCTGTCAGTTGGAGGAGTCTCCCCACACTCAGGATACCAGAACACCACATCGTGTGTGTGCTGATGGTGGGGAAACAGAGTCCTTGCAACTTTCAGGGGGCACAGGTATTCCCAAATATTTGGTTGTAGGTTAAACCACTTCAAATCCCGTGGAGAGGCACTCAATAATACTTGGTTTTAGAGCCCAACCCTCACATTTCCCCGCACTCCCGCCTAGGCTAGCCATCAGTGAAGACAAGTTAATGGATTCGATTAGAACCCAGGCCCTGCTGTCAGTTGTAGGTGCCTCCCCACACTCAGGAAACCTCAACCCGTCTTCGTGTGTGTGCTGGAGTTGGGGAAAATGGGTCGACACATATTTTGGGGGGCACAGTTTTTCCAAGTTTGGGGATGTATTTTAAACACCTCCACTGCACATAGAGAGGCACTCGCTATTACTAGTCTTTAGTGCCCAACACCCAACTTCGCTCACAACCTGGCCAATGGAAACACTCAGGGAAAGCAAGCCAAATCATATTATAAGTTCCCAGTTGCTGCTGTCATTTGGAGGTGCCTACCCACACTCAGTATACCAGAACTATTCTTCGTGGGTGTGCTGGAGGTGGGGAAAGAGAGACCACGCATTTATATGGGGGGCAGGTGTTTAAAGGTTAGGGCTGTAGTTTTAAAAACCTCCATGCCCATAGAGAGGCACTCGCTAAAACCTAGCTATAGAGACCAAACCCCACATTTGATCAAAGCCTGGCCTATGTAAACACTCAGGGAACACAAGCTAAGGGATTCAAATAGAACCCAGGTGCTGCTGTCATTTGGAGTAGCCTCCCCATGCTCAGGATTCCAGAAAACGTCTTCGTGTGTGTGCTGTTGGTGGAGAAACAGTGTCCACGCGTATTCCAGGGGGCAAAGGTATTCCCTTGTTGGGGGTTGTTGGTTAAACACCTCAACTTCCCATGGAGAGGCACTCACTAATACTTGGATTTAGAGCCCAAATCCCACTTTGAACCGCACTCCAGCTTATGCAATCCATCAGGGAAGAGAAGCTTAAGGATTCTACTAGAACACTGGCACTGCTCACAGTTGGAGGAACTTTCCCACTCTCAGAATTCCGGAAGCCAACCTTATGTGGCGGGGAGATGTGGAGCCACAATCCAAGTAGATGAATGGGGTCACACTTGTTTCCCATTAGGGAGAAGTCCTCTAAATAATTCCATATTCTATCAGGGGGCAGTTGCTGCTACTTGGCCTCCAAGCCAAACTCCCAGATTTCCCTCTCAGCCCGGCATAGGGAAACACTCAAGGAATACAAGCTAAGGGATTCTACTCGAACCCAGGCGCTATTGTCATTTGGAGGAGCCTCCCCACAATCAGGATACTTGAGCACGTCTCCGTGTGTGTGCTGGAGGTGGGGAATCAGAGTCCACGCATCTTTATGGGGGCACAGGTGTTCCAAGTTTGGGGAAGAAGTTTCAAATCCTCCACTGCCCACAGAGATGCACTCGCTTATTCTTGGCTTTAGAGCCCATTCCCCACCATCGCTCACTGCTAGGTCTAGGAAAAAACTTAGGGAAGTCAAGCTGAGTTATTCTATTAGAACGCAGGCGCTGCTGTCAGTTGGAGGATCTTCCACACACTCAGGATTCCGGATCCCAGCCTTGTGTGTGGGGGAGGTGTGGATACCCAGTCCACACAGATGAATGGGGTCACAGGTGTTCCACATTAGCGTGAAATCCTCTAAGTACTTCCTCAGTAAATCGGGGGGCACTCGTTGATACTTGGACTTCAAACCCAACCCACACTTTCCCCCACTCTCCAGACTAGGCATGCCATCAGGTAAGACAAGCTAAGGGATTCTATTAGAACCCAGGCGCTGCTGTCAGTTGGAGGAGACTCCCCATTCTCAGGATACCTGAACAAGACTTTGTGTGTGTGCTGTTGTTGGAGATACATAGTCCACGCAACTTTATGGGGGCACAGGTGTTCCCAGGGAGGGAATGTACTTTAAATACCTCCACTGCCCATAGAGAGGCACTCGCTATTACTTGGCTTTAGAGACCAACCCCACCTTCGCTCCCATCCCGTCCTTGGAAAACACTCAGGGAAGGTAACCTAAGGGATCCTATTAGATCCCAGATGCTGCTGTCAGTGGGAGGTGCCTCCCCACACTCAGGATACCAGAACAATTCTTCATGTGTGTGCTGGAGGTGGGGAAACAGAGTCCACACATTTTTCAAGGAGCACAGGTATTCCCAGGTTGTGGGATTTTGGTGAATAATTTCCTCATCCCATGGAGAAGCACTCGCTAATACTTGGATTTACAGCCCAACCCCCAATTTCCTCCGCACACCGCCCTTGGCAAGCCATCATTGAAGACAAGTAAATGTATTGTATTAGAACCCAGGCGCTGCTGTTAGTTGGAGGAATCTCCCCACACTCAAAACAACTGAGCCTGATATCGTGTGTGTGCTGGAGGAGGGAAACTGAGTCCACACATCTTTATCGGGGCACAGGTGTTCCCAGGGAGGGAATGTACTTTAAACACCTCCACTGCCCATAGAGAGGCACTCGCTATTACTTGGTTTTAGAGCACAACCCATAACTTCGCTCAAAACCCGGCCAAGGAAAATACTCAGGGAAGTCAATCTAATGGATCCAATTAGATCCCAGGTGCTATTGTCAGTTGCAGGAGCCTCCCCACACTCAGGATACCAGAAAACGTCGTGTGTGTGCTGGAGGTGGGGAAACAGATTCCACGCATCTTTATGGGGCACAGGTGTTCCAAGGTTGGGGAAGTAGATTAAAACCCTCCACTGCCCACAGAGATGCACTCGGTAATACTTGGCTTTAGAGCCCATCCCCCACCATCGCTTACTGCTAGGGCTAGGAAAACACTTAGGGAATTCAAGATAAGGGATTCTATGAAAAGCCAGGTGCTGCTGTCTGTTGGAGGAACCTCCCCACACTCAGAACCCCAGAACAGTTCTTCCTGTGTGTGCTGGAGGTGGGGAAACATAGCACACGCATTTTTCAGGGGGCACAGTTATTCCAAGGTTGTGGGTTGTAGGTCAAACACCCACATCCCATGGATAGGCTCTCGCTAATACTTGGTTTAGAGCCAAATCCCAACTTTCCCCTGCACACCGGCCTTTTCAATCCATCATGGAAGACATGTTAAGGTATTGTATTAGAACCCAGGCGCTGCTGTTAGTGGGAAGAACCTCCCCACACTCAAGACATTTGAACCCAATGCCATGTGTGTGCTGGAGGAGGGAAACAGAGTCCACGCATTTTTCTGGGGGCACAGGTGTTCCCAGGTTGAGGATGTAGTTAAACACTTCCACATCTCATAGAGAGGCACTCGCTATTACTTTGGTTTAGTGTCCAACCACACCTTCGCTCACAGCCCGGCCTATGGAAACACTCAGGGAAGTCAAGCCAAGTGATTCTATTAGATCCCAGGTGCTGCTGTCAGTTGGAGGAGCCTCCCCACACTCAGAATACCAGAAAAGTTCTTCATGTGTGTCCTGGAGGTGGGGAAACAAAGTCCACGTTTATTTATTGGATCACAGGTATTCCCAGGATGGGGATGTACGTAATCACTTCCACTGCTCATAGAGAGGCACTCGCTATTACTTTGGTTTAGTGCCCAATCCCACCTTAACTCACATCACGGCCAAAGGAAACAATCAGGGATGTCAATCCAAGAGATTCTATTAGATCCCAGGTGCTGCCGTCAGTTTGAAGAGCCTCCCCACACTTAGGATAGCCGAATAGTTCTTCGTGTGTGTGCTGGAGTTGGGGAAACATATCTACACATCTTGCAAGGGGCACAGGTATTCAAAGGCTGTGGATTGCAGTTTAAAGACCTCCACATCCCGTGGAGAGGCACTCGATTGTACTTGTTTGTCGAGGCTGAACCCCACATTCCCCCGCACTCTGGCATAAACAAGTCATCAGGGAAGGCAAACTTAGGGATTGTATAAGAACCCAGTCGCTGTTTTCAGTTGGAGAATCTTCCCCACACTCAGGATCCGGAATCCAGCCTTTAGTGTGGGGGATGTGTGGAGACCCACCCACGCAGAAGAATGGGGGCACAGGTGTTCCATGTTAGGGAGAATTCCTCAAAATATTTCCTCAGTCCATTGGAGGCACTCGATGCTACTTGGCCTCCAATCCCAACCCCCAGCTTTCCCTCGCAGTCCGGCGTAGGGAAACACACAGGAAATACAAGCTAAGGGGTTTTATTGGAACCCAGGCACTGCTGTCATTTGGAAGATCTTCCCCACTCTCAGGATACCTGAACACATTTTCGTGTGTGTGCTGGAGGTGGTGAAAGAGTGTCCACGCATCTTCATGAGGGCACAGGTGTTCCCAGGTTTGGATGTAGTTTAAACACCTCCACGGAACATAGAGAGGCACACGCCAATACTTGGCTTTAGAGCCCAACCCGCAACTAGGCTCAGAGCCCGCCTACGAAAACACTGAAGCATGACAAACATAGGGATTATATTAGATCCCAGGTGCTGCTGTCAGTTGGAGGAGTCTCCCCACACTCAAGATACCAGAACACCACATCGTGTGTGTGCTGAAGGTGGGGAAACTGTGTCCTTGCAACTTTCAGGGGGCACAGGTATTCCCAAATATTTGGTTATAGGTTAAATCACTTCAAATCCCGTGGAGAGGCCCTCAATAATACTTGGTTTTAGAGCCCAACCCTCACATTCCCCCGCACTCCCGCCTAGGCTAGCCATCAGTGAAGACAAGTTAATGGATTCGATTAGAACCCAGGCCCTGCTGTCAGTTGTAGGTGCCTCCCCACACTCAGGAAACCTCAACCCGTCTTCGTGTGTGTGCTGGAGTTGGGGAAACAGAGTCGACGCATTTCTTGGGGGGCACAGTTGTTCCAAGTTTGGGGATGTATTTTAAACACCTCCACTGCCCAGAGAGAGGCACTCGCTATTACTAGTCTTTAGTGCACAACACACAACTTCGCTCACAGCCTTGCCAATGGAAACACTCAGGGAAAGCAAGCCAAATGATATTATAAGTTCCCAGTTGCTGATGTCATCTGGAGGTGCCTACCGACACTCATTATACCAGAACTATTTTTCGTGGGTGTGCTGGAGGTGGGGAAAGAGAGACCTCGCATTTATATGGGGGGCAGGTGTTTAAAGGTTAGGGCTGTAGTTTTAAAAACCTCCATGCCCATAGAGAGGCACTCGCTAAAACCTAGCTATAGAGACCAAACCCCACATTAGATCAAAGCCTGGCCTATGTAAACACTCAGGGAACACAAGCTAAGGGATTCTAATAGAACCCAGGTGCTGCTGTCATTTGGAGTAGCCTCCCCATGCTCAGGATTCCAGAAAACTTCTTCGTGTGTGTGCTGTTGGTGGAGAAACAGTGTCCACGCATATTCTAGGGGGCAAAGGTATTCCCTTTTTGGGGGTTGTTGGATAATCACCTCAACTTCCCATGGAGAGGCACTCACTAATACTTGGATTTAGAGTCCAAATCACACTTTGAACCGCACTCCAGCTTATGCAATCCATCAGGGAACAGAAGCTTAAGGATTCTACTAGAACACTGGCACTGCTCTCAGTTGGAGGAACTTTCCCACTCTCAGAATTCCGGAAGCCAACCTTATGTGGCGGGGAGATGTGGAGCCACAATCCAAGTAGATGAATGGGGTCACACTTGTTTCCCATTAGGGAGAAGTCCTCTAAATAATTCCATATTCCATCGGGGGTCCGTTGCTGCTACTTGGCCTCCAAGCCAAACTCCCAGATTTCCCTCCCAGCCCGGCATAGGGACACACTCAAGGAATAAAAACTAATTGAATCTATTAGAACCCAGGCGCTGCTGTCATTTGGAGGAGCCTCCCCACAATCAGGATACCTGAGCACGTCTCCGTGTGTGTGCTGGAGGTGGGGAATCAGAGTCCACGCATCTTCATGGGGGCACAGGTGTTCCAAGTTTGGGGAAGAAGTTTCAAATCCTCCACTGCCCACAAAGATGCACTCGCTTATTCTTGGCTTTAGAGCCCATTCCCCACCATCGCTCACTGCTAGGTCTAGGAAAAAACTTAGGGAAGTCAAGCTGAGTTATTCTATTAGAACGCAGGCGCTGCTGTCAGTTGGAGGAACTTCCACACACTCAGGATTCCGGATCCCAGCCTTGTGTGGGGGAGGTGTGGATACCCAGTCCACACAGAAGAATGGGGGCACAGGTGTTCCACAATAGCGTGAAATCCTCTTAGTACTTCCTCAGTAAATCGAGGGGCACTCGTTGCTACTTGGACTTCAAACCCAACCCCCACTTTCCCCACTCTCCAGCCTAGGCATTCCATCAGGTAAGACAAGCTAAAGTATTCTATTAGAACCCAGGCGCTGCTGTCAGTTGGAGGAGGCTCCCCACACTCTGGATACCTGAACAAGTCTTTGTGTGTGTGCTTTTGTTGGAGATACATAGTCCACGCAACTTTTAGGGGGCACAGGTGTTCCCAGGGAGGTAATGTACTTTAAATACCTCCACTGCCCATAGAGAGGCACTCGCTATAACTTGGCTTTAGAGCCCAACCCCCACCTTCGCTCCCTTCCCGTCCTTGGAAAACACTCAGGGAAGATAACCAAAGGGATCCTATTAGATCCCAGATGCTGCTGTCAGTGGGAGGTGCCTCCCCACACTCAGGATACCAGAACAATTCTTCATGTGTGTGCTGGAGGTGGGGAAACAGATTCCACGCATTTTTCAAGGAGCACAGGTATTCCCAGGTTGTGGGATTTTGGTGAATAATTTCCTCTTTCCATGGAGAAGCACTCGCTAGTACTTGGATATACAGCCCAACCACCAATTTCCCCCGCACTCCGCCCTTGGCAAGCCATCATTGAAGAGAAGTAAATGTATTGTATTAGAACCCAGGTGCTGCTGTTAGTTGGAGGTACCTCCACACACACAAAACATCTGAACCAGATATCGTGTGTGTGCTGGAGGAGGGAAACTGTGTCCACACATCTTTATGGGGGCACAGGTGTTCCCAGGTTGGGGATATACTTTAACCACCTCCACTACCAAAAGAGAGGAACTCGCTAATACCTAGTTTTAGAGCAGAACCCATAACTTCGCTCAAAACCTGGCCAAGGAAAATACTCAGGGAAGTCAATCTAATGGATCCAATTAGATCCCAGGTGCTATTGTCAGTTGCAGGAGCCTTCCCACACTCAGGATACCAGAAAACTTCGTGTGTGTGCTGGAGGTGGGGAAACAAAGAACACGCATTTTTCAGGGTTCACAGTAATTCCCAAGTTGTGGGTTGTAGTTTAAACATCTCCACTACCCATGGAGAGGCACACGCTAATACTTAGTTTTAGAGCCCAAATCCCACTATCAACCACACACTGGCCTAGGCAAACCATCAGGGAAGACAAGCAAAGGGATTCTATTAAAACCAAGAGGTTGATATCACTTGGAGGAACTACCCCACACTCAGGATACTGGAATACATCCTTGTGTGGTGGGGAGGTTTGAAGCCCCACTCCACGCAGATGAATGGGTGCTCAGGTGTTTCCCTTTATGGAGAATTCATCTAAATACTTCCTCAGTCCATCGGGGACACTCGCTACTATTTGGCCTCAAAGCCCAACCCCCAGGTTTCTCTCAGAGTCAGTCCTAGGGAAACACTCAGGGATTACAAGCTAAGGGATTCTATTAGAACCCAGCCGCTTCTGTCACCTGAAATTGCCAGCCCACACTCAGGATAGCAGAAAACTTCTTCATGTGTGTTCTGGTGGTGGGGATACAGAGTCGACGCTTTTATCAAGGAGCACATGTATTAACATGTTGTGGGGTTTTGGTAAATAACCTCCAAATCCCATGGAGAAGCACTCGCTAATACTTGGATTTAGAGCCCAACCCACCCTTTCCCCAGCACTCCGTATCAGGCAACCTAACAGGGTAGACAAGTTAAGCGATTTTATAAGAACCAAGGCCCTGCTCTCAGTTGGAGGAGGCTGCCCACTCTCAGGATAACTGTGCAAGTGTTCGTGTGTGTGCTGGAGGTGTGGAAACAGACTCCACGGATCTTTATGGGGGCACAGGTGTTCCCAGGTTAGGGATGTAGTTTAAACAGCTCCACAAACCATAGAGAGGTCATCGCAAATACTTGGTTTCGGAGCCCAAACCACACTGTCCCCCGCACTCCCGCCTAGGCTTTCCATCAGGGAAGACAAGCAAAGGGATTCAATTAGAACCCAGGCGCTGCTGTCAGTTGGAGGAACTTCCCTGCACTCAGAATTCCAGAACACATTCTTAGGTGTGGGAGAGATGTGCAGCCCCACTGCACCCAGATGAATGGAGGAAAATGTGTTCCGTTAAGGGAGAAGTCCTCTGAGTACTTCCTCAGTGGATCAGGGATCAATAAATTCTACGTGGCCTCCTGGCCCAACCCCAGCTTTCCTTCATGACCTGGCCTAAAAAACACTCAGGGAACAGAAGCTAAGGGATACTAATATAATCCAGGTGCTGCTGTCAGTTTGAGGAACTTCCCCACACTCAGAATACCAGAAAATATCTTCGTGTGTGTGCTGGATGTAGGGAAACAGTCAAAGCATCTTTCAGGGGCACATTTATACCATGGCTGTGGGTTGTAAGTTAAACACCCACATCCCATGGATAGGCTCTCGCTAGTACTTGGTTTAGAGCCCAACCCCCACTTTCCCCCACTCTCCAGCCTAGGCATGCCATCAGGGAAGTCAAGCTAAGGGATTATTTAGAACCCAGGCGCTGCTGTCATTTGGAGGAGCCTCCCCACAATCAGGATACCTGAGCACGTCTCCGTGTGTGTGCTGGAGGTGGGGAAACAGATTCCACGCATCTTTATGGGGAACAGGTGTTCCAAGGTTGGGGAAGTAGTTTAAAACCCTCCACTACCCACAGAGATGCACTCGCTAATACTTGGATTAGAGCCCATCCCCCACCATCACTTACTGCTAGGCCTAGGAAAACACTTAGGGAAGTCAAGCTAAGGGATTCTATTAAAACCCAGGTGCTGCTGTCTGTTGGAGGAACCTCCCCACACTCAGAACCCCAGAACACTTCTTCCTGTGTGTGCTGGTCGTGGGGAAACATAGCACACGCATTTTTCAGGGGTCACAGTAATTCCCAAGTTGTGGGTTGTAGTTTGAACATCTCCACTACCCATGGAGAGGCACACGCTAATACTTAGTTTTAGATCACAAATCCCACTTTCAACCACACACTGGCCTAGGCAAACCATCAGGGAAGACAAGCAAAGGGATTCTATTAAAACCAAGACGCTGAGGTCAGTTGGAGGAACTACCCCACCGTCAGGATACTGGAACCCAACCTTGTGTGGTGGGGAGGTTTGAAGCCCCACTCCACGCAGATGAATGGGTGCTCAGGTGTTTCCCTTTATGGAGAATTCATCTAAATACTTCCTCAGTCCATCGGGGACACTCGCTACTGTTTGGAAACAAAGCCCAACCCCCAGGTTTCTCACAGAGTCAGTCCTAGGGAAACACTCAGGGATTACAAGCTAAGGGATTCTATTAGAACCCAGCTGCTTCTGTCACCTGAAATTGAAAGCCCAAACTCAGGATTGGAGAAAACATCTTCATGTGTGTTCTGGTGGTGGGGATACAGAGTCCACGCTTTTTTCAAGGATCACAGGTATTCCCATGTTGTGGGGTTTTGGTTAATAACCTCCAAATCCCATGGAGAAGCACTCGCTAATACTTGGATTTAGAGCCCAACCCACCCTTTCCCCAGCACTCCGTATCAGGCAACCAAACCGGGTAGGCAAGTTAAGCGATTTTATAAGAACCAAGGCCCTGCTCTCAGTTGGAGGAGGCTGCCCACTCTCAGGATAACTGTGCAAGTGTTCTTGTGTGTGCTGGAGGTGTGGAAACAGACTCCACGGGTCTTTATGGGGGCACAGGTGTTCCCAGGTTAGGGATGTAGTTTAAACACCTCCACAAACCATAGAGAGGTCATCGCAAATACTTGGTTTCAGAGCCCAAACCACACTTTCCCCGCACTCCCGCCTAGGCTTTCCATCAGGGAAGACAAGCAAAGGGATTCAATTAGAACCCAGGCGCTGCTGTCAGTTGGAGGAACTTCTCTGCACTCAGAATTCCAGAACACATTCTTTGGTGTGGGAGAGATGTGCAGCCCCACTCCACCCAGATGAATGGAGGAAAAGGTGTTCCGTTTAGGGAGAAGTCCTCTAAGTACTTCCTCAGTGGATCAGGGGGCACTCACTGCTACTTGGCCTCCAAGCCCAACCCCCAGCTTTCCCTCATGGCCTGGCCTAAAGGAACACTCAGGGAACAGAAGCTAAGGGAAACTAATAGAACCCAGGTGCTGCTGTCAGTGTGAGAAACCTCCCCACATTCAGAATTCCTGAACACATATTCGTGTGTGTGCTGGGTGTGGGGAAACAATCAAAGCTACTTTCAGGGGGCACATTTATTCCATGGTTGTGGGTTGTAGGTTAAAAACCCACATCCCATGGATAGGCTCTCGCTAATACTTGGTTTAGAGCCCAACCCCCACTTTCCCCCACTCTCCAGCCTAGGCATGCCATCAGGGAAGACAAGCTAAGGGATTGTTTCAGATCCCAGGCGCTGCTGTCATTTGAAGGTGCCTCCCCACAATCAGGAAAACTGAGCACGTCTCCGTGTGTGTGCTGAAGGTGGGGAAACAGATTCCACGCATCTTTATGGGGCACAGGTGTTCCAAGGTTGGGGAAGTAGTTTAAAACCCTCCACTGCCCACAGAGATGCACTCGCTAATACTTGGCTTTAGAGCCCATCCCCCACCATCACTTAATTCTAGGCCTAGGAAAACACTTAGGGAAGTCAAGCTCAGGGATACTATTAAAACCCAGGTGCTGCTGTCTGTTGGAGGAACCTCCCCACACTCAGAATCCCAGAACACTTCTTCCTGTGTGTGCTGGAGGTGGGGAAACATAGCACACGCATTTTTCAGGGGTCACAGTAATTCCCAAGTTGTGGGTTGTAGTTTGAACATCTCCACTACCCATGGAGAGGCACACGCTAATACTTAGTTTTAGATCCCAAATCCCACTTTCAACCACACACTGGCCTAGGCAAACCATCAGGGAAGACAAGCAAAGGGATTCTATTCAAACCAAGACGCTGATGTCAGTTGGAGGAACTACCCCACCGTCAGGATACTGGAATCCAACCTTGTGTGGTGGGGAGGTTTGAAGCCCCACTCCACGCAGATGAATGGGTGCTCAGGTGTTTCCCTTTATGGAGAATTAATCTAAATACTTCCTCAGTCCATCGGGGACACTCGCTACTGTTTGGAAACAAAGCCCAATCCATAGGTTTCTCACAGAGTGAGTCCTAGGGAAACACTCAGGGATTACAAGCTAAGGGATTCTATTAGAACCCAGCTGCTTCTGTCACCTGAAATTGAAAGCCCAAACTCAGGATAGGAGAAAACATCTTCATGTGTGTTCTGGTGGTGGGGATACAGAGTCCACGCTTTTTTCAAGGAGCACAGGTATTCCCATGTTGTGGGGTTTTGGTTAATAACCTCCAAATCCCATGGAGAAGCACTCGCTAATACTTGGATTTAGAGCCCAACCCACCCTTTCCCCAGCACTCCGTATCAGGCAACCAAACCGGGTAGGCAAGTTAACCGATTTTATAAGAACCAAGGCCCTGCTCTCAGTTGGAGGAGGCTGCCCACTCTCAGGATAACTGTGCAAGTGTTCGTGTGTGTGCTGGAGGTGTGGAAACAGACTCCACGGATCTTTATGGGGGCACAGGTGTTCCCAGGTTAGGGATGTTGTTAAAACACCTCCACAAACCATAGAGAGGTAATCGCAAATACTTGGTTTCGGAGCCCAAACCACACTGTCCCCCGCACTCCCGCCTAGGCTTTCCATCAGGGAAGACAAGCAAAGGGATTCAATTAGAACCCAGGCGCTGCTGTCAGTTGGAGGAACTTCCCTGCACTCAGAATTCCAGAACACATTCTTAGGTGTGGGAGAGATGTGCAGCCCCACTCCACTCAGATGAATGGAGGAAAATTTGTTCCGTTTAGGGAGAAGTCCTCTAAGTACTTCCTCACTGGATCAGGGGGCACTCACTGCTACCTGGACTCGAAGCCCAACCCCCAGCTTTCCCTCATGGCCTGGCCTAAAGGAACACTCAGGGAACAGAAGCTAAAGTATACTAGTAGAACCCAGGTGCTGCTGTCAATTTGAGGAATCTCCCCACACTCAGAATACCAGAACACTTCTTCGCGTGTGTGCTGGATGTATGAAAACAGTCAAAGCATACTTCAGGGGGCACATTTATAACTTGGTTGTGGGTTGTAGTTTAAAAACCAACATCCCATGGATAGGCTCTAGCTAATACTTGGTTTAGAGCCCAGCCCCCACTTTCCCCCACTTTCCAGCCTAGGCATGCCATCAGGGAAGGCAAGCTAAGGGATTGTATAAGAACCCAGGCGCTACTGTCATTTGGAGGAGCCTCCCCATTAACAAGATACCTGAGCACGTCTCCGTGTGTGTGCTGGAGGTGGGAAACAGATTCCACGCATCTTTATGGGGCACAGGTGTTCCAAGGTTGGGGAAGTAGTTTAAAACCCTCCACTACCCACAGAGATGCACTCGCTAATACTTGGCATTAGAGCCCATCCCCAACCATCACTTACTGCTAGGCCTAGGGAAACACTTAGGGAAGTCAAGCTAAGGGATTCTATTAAAAGCCAGGTGCTACTGTGTGTTGGAGGAACCTCCCCACACTCAGAACCCCAGAACACTTCTTCCTGTGTGTGCTGGACGTGGGGAAACAGCACACGCATTTTCCAGGGGTCACAGTAATTCCCAAGTTGTGGGTTGTAGTTTAAACATCTCCACTACCCATGGAGAGGCACACGCTAATACTTAGTTTTAGATCCCAAATCCCACTTTCAACCACACACTGGCCTAGGCAAACCATCCGGGAAGACAAGCAAAGGGATTCTATTCAAACCAAGACGCTGATGTCAGTTGGAGGAACTACCCCACCCTCAGGATACTGGAACCCAACCTTGTGTGGTGGGGAGATTTGAAGCCCCACTCCACGCAGATGAATGGGTGCTCAGGTGTTTCCCTTTATGGAGAATTCATCTAAATACTTCCTCAGTCCATCGGGGACACTCGCTATTATTTGGCCTCAAAGCCCAACCCCCAGGTTTCTCTCAGAGTCAGTCCTAGGGAAACACTCAGGGATTACAATCTAAGGGATTCTATTAGAACCCAGTAGCTTCTGTCACCTGAAATTGCCAGCCCACACTCAGGATAGCAGAAAACTTCTTCATGTGTGTTCTGGTGCTGGAGATACAGAATCCATGCTTTTTTCAAGAAGCACAGGTATTCCCAAGTTGTGGGGTTTTGGTAAATAACTTCCAAATCCCATGGAGAAGCACTCGCTAATACTTGGATTTAGACCCCAACCCACCCTTTCTCCAGCACTCCGTATCAGGAAACCAAACAGTGTAGACAAGTTAAGCGATTTTATAAGAACCAAGGCCCTGCTCTCAGTTGGAGGAGGCTGCCCACTCTCAGGATAACTGTGCAAGTGTTCGTGTGTGTCCTGGAGGTGTGGAAACAGACTCCACGGGTCTTTATGGGGGCACAGGTGTTCCCAGGTTAGGGATGTAGTTTAAACACCTCCACAAACCATAGAGAGGTCATCGCAAATACTTGGTTTTGGAGCCCAAACCACACTATCCCCCGCACTCCCGCCTAGGCTTTCCATCAGGGAAGACAAGCAAAGGGATTCAATTAGAACCCAGGCGCTGCTGTCAGTTGGAGGAACTTCCCTGCACTCAGAATTCCAGAACACATTCTTTGGTGTGGGAGAGATGTGCAGCCCCACTGCACCCAGATGAATGGAGGAAAAGGTGTTCCGTTAAGGGAGAAGTCCTCTAAGTACTTCCTCAATGGATCAGGGGTCACTCACTGCTACGTGGCCTCCAAGCCCAACCCCCAGCTTTCCCTCATGGCCTGGCCTAAAAGAACACTCAGGGAACAGAAGCTAAGGGATACAAATAGAATCCAGGTGCTGCTGTCAGTTTGAGGAACTTCCCCACACTCAGAATACCAGAAAATATCTTCGTGTGTGTGCTGGATGTAGGGAAACAGTCAAAGCATCTTTCAGGGGCACATTTATACCATGGCTGTGGGTTGTAAGTTAAACACCCACATCCCATGGATAGGCTCTCGCTAGTACTTGGTTTAGAGCCCAACCCCCACTTTCCCCCACTCTCCAGCCTAGGCATGCCATCAGGGAAGTCAAGCTAAGGGATTATTTAGAACCCAGGAGCTGCTGTCATTTGGAGGAGCCTCCCCACAATCAGGATACCTGAGCACGTCTCCGTGTGTGTGCTGGAGGTGGGGAAACAGATTCCACGCATCTTTATGGGGAACAGGTGTTCCAAGGTTGGGGAAGTAGTTTAAAACCCTCCACTACCCACAGAGATGCACTCGCTAATACTTGGATTAGAGCCCATCCCCCACCATCACTTACTGCTAGGCCTAGGAAAACACTTAGGGAAGTCAAGCTAAGGGATTCTATTAAAACCCAGGTGCTGCTGTCTGTTGGAGGAACCTCCCCACACTCAGAACCCCAGAACACTTCTTCCTGTGTGTGCTGGTCGTGGGGAAACATAGCACAGCATTTTTCAGGGGTCACAGTAATTCCCAAGTTGTGGGTTGTAGTTTGAACATCTCCACTACCCATGGAGAGGCACACGCTAATACTTAGTTTTAGATCACAAATCCCACTTTCAACCACACACTGGCCTAGGCAAACCATCAGGGAAGACAAGCAAAGGGATTCTATTAAAACCAAGACGCTGAGGTCAGTTGGAGGAACTACCCCACCGTCAGGATACTGGAACCCAACCTTGTGTGGTGGGGAGGTTTGAAGCCCCACTCCACGCAGATGAATGGGTGCTCAGGTGTTTCCCTTTATGGAGAATTCATCTAAATACTTCCTCAGTCCATCGGGGACACTCGCTACTGTTTGGAAACAAAGCCCAACCCCCAGGTTTCTCACAGAGTCAGTCCTAGGGAAACACTCAGGGATTACAAGCTAAGGGATTCTATTAGAACCCAGCTGCTTCTGTCACCTGAAATTGAAAGCCCAAACTCAGGATAGGAGAAAACATCTTCATGTGTGTTCTGGTGGTGGGGATACAGAGTCCACGCTTTTTTCAAGGATCACAGGTATTCCCATGTTGTGGGGTTTTGGTTAATAACCTCCAAATCCCATGGAGAAGCACTCGCTAATACTTGGATTTAGAGCCCAACCCACCCTTTCCCCAGCACTCCGTATCAGGCAACCAAACCGGGTAGGCAAGTTAAGCGATTTTATAAGAACCAAGGCCCTGCTCTCAGTTGGAGGAGGCTGCCCACTCTCAGGATAACTGTGCAAGTGTTCTTGTGTGTGCTGGAGGTGTGGAAACAGACTCCACGGGTCTTTATGGGGGCACAGGTGTTCCCAGGTTAGGGATGTAGTTTAAACACCTCCACAAACCATAGAGAGGTCATCGCAAATACTTGGTTTCAGAGCCCAAACCACACTTTCCCCGCACTCCCGCCTAGGCTTTCCATCAGGGAAGACAAGCAAAGGGATTCAATTAGAACCCAGGCGCTGCTGTCAGTTGGAGGAACTTCTCTGCACTCAGAATTCCAGAACACATTCTTTGGTGTGGGAGAGATGTGCAGCCCCACTCCACCCAGATGAATGGAGGAAAAGGTGTTCCGTTTAGGGAGAAGTCCTCTAAGTACTTCCTCAGTGGATCAGGTGGCACTCACTGCTACTTGGCCTCCAAGCCCAACCCCCAGCTTTCCCTCATGGCCTGGCCTAAAGGAACACTCAGGGAACAGAAGCTAAGGGAAACTAATAGAACCCAGGTGCTGCTGTCAGTGTGAGAAACCTCCCCACATTCAGAATTCCTGAACACATATTCGTGTGTGTGCTGGGTGTGGGGAAACACTCAAAGCTACTTTCAGGGGGCACATTTATTCCATGGTTGTGGGTTGTAGGTTAAAAACCCACATCCCATGGATAGGCTCTCGCTAATACTTGGTTTAGAGCCCAACCCCCACTTTCCCCCACTCTCCAGCCTAGGCATGCCATCAGGGAAGACAAGCTAAGGGATTGTTTCAGATCCCAGGCGCTGCTGTCATTTGAAGGTGCCTCCCCACAATCAGGAAAACTGAGCACGTCTCCGTGTGTGTGCTGAAGGTGGGGAAACAGATTCCACGCATCTTTATGGGGCACAGGTGTTCCAAGGTTGGGGAAGTAGTATAAAACCCTCCACTGCCCACAGAGATGCACTCGCTAATACTTGGCTTTAGAGCCCATCCCCCACCATCACTTAATTCTAGGCCTAGGAAAACACTTAGGGAAGTCAAGCTCAGGGATACTATTAAAACCCAGGTGCTGCTGTCTGTTGGAGGAACCTCCCCACACTCAGAATCCCAGAACACTTCTTCCTGTGTGTGCTGGAGGTGGGGAAACATAGCACACGCATTTTTCAGGGGTCACAGTAATTCCCAAGTTGTGGGTTGTAGTTTGAACATCTCCACTACCCATGGAGAGGCACACGCTAATACTTAGTTTTAGATCCCAAATCCCACTTTCAACCACACACTGGCCTAGGCAAACCATCAGGGAAGACAAGCAAAGGGATTCTATTCAAACCAAGACGCTGATGTCAGTTGGAGGAACTACCCCACCGTCAGGATACTGGAATCCAACCTTGTGTGGTGGGGAGGTTTGAAGCCCCACTCCACGCAGATGAATGGGTGCTCAGGTGTTTCCCTTTATGGAGAATTCATCTAAATACTTCCTCAGTCCATCGGGGACACTCGCTACTGTTTGGAAACAAAGCCCAATCCATAGGTTTCTCACAGAGTGAGTCCTAGGGAAACACTCAGGGATTACAAGCTAAGGGATTCTATTAGAACCCAGCTGCTTCTGTCACCTGAAATTGAAAGCCCAAACTCAGGATAGGAGAAAACATCTTCATGTGTGTTCTGGTGGTGGGGATACAGAGTCCACGCTTTTTTCAAGGAGCACAGGTATTCCCATGTTGTGGGGTTTTGGTTAATAACCTCCAAATCCCATGGAGAAGCACTCGCTAATACTTGGATTTAGAGCCCAACCCACCCTTTCCCCAGCACTCCGTATCAGGCAACCAAACCGGGTAGGCAAGTTAACCGATTTTATAAGAACCAAGGCCCTGCTCTCAGTTGGAGGAGGCTGCCCACTCTCAGGATAACTGTGCAAGTGTTCGTGTGTGTGCTGGAGGTGTGGAAACAGACTCCACGGATCTTTATGGGGGCACAGGTGTTCCCAGGTTAGGGATGTTGTTAAAACACCTCCACAAACCATAGAGAGGTAATCGCAAATACTTGGTTTCGGAGCCCAAACCACACTGTCCCCCGCACTCCCGCCTAGGCTTTCCATCAGGGAAGACAAGCAAAGGGATTCAATTAGAACCCAGGCGCTGCTGTCAGTTGGAGGAACTTCCCTGCACTCAGAATTCCAGAACACATTCTTAGGTGTGGGAGAGATGTGCAGCCCCACTCCACTCAGATGAATGGAGGAAAATTTGTTCCGTTTAGGGAGAAGTCCTCTAAGTACTTCCTCACTGGATCAGGGGGCACTCACTGCTACCTGGACTCGAAGCCCAACCCCCAGCTTTCCCTCATGGCCTGGCCTAAAGGAACACTCAGGGAACAGAAGCTAAAGTATACTAGTAGAACCCAGGTGCTGCTGTCAATTTGAGGAATCTCCCCACACTCAGAATACCAGAACACTTCTTCGCGTGTGTGCTGGATGTATGAAAACAGTCAAAGCATACTTCAGGGGGCACATTTATAACTTGGTTGTGGGTTGTAGTTTAAAAACCAACATCCCATGGATAGGCTCTAGCTAATACTTGGTTTAGAGCCCAGCCCCCACTTTCCCCCACTTTCCAGCCTAGGCATGCCATCAGGGAAGGCAAGCTAAGGGATTGTATAAGAACCCAGGCGCTACTGTCATTTGGAGGAGCCTCCCCATTAACAAGATACCTGAGCACGTCTCCGTGTGTGTGCTGGAGGTGGGAAACAGATTCCACGCATCTTTATGGGGCACAGGTGTTCCAAGGTTGGGGAAGTAGTTTAAAACCCTCCACTACCCACAGAGATGCACTCGCTAATACTTGGCATTAGAGCCCATCCCCAACCATCACTTACTGCTAGGCCTAGGGAAACACTTAGGGAAGTCAAGCTAAGGGATTCTATTAAAAGCAAGGTGCTACTGTGTGTTGGAGGAACCTCCCCACACTCAGAACCCCAGAACACTTCTTCCTGTGTGTGCTGGACGTGGGGAAACAGCACACGCATTTCCAGGGGTCACAGTAATTCCCAAGTTGTGGGTTGTAGTTTAAACATCTCCACTACCCATGGAGAGGCACACGCTAATACTTAGTTTTAGATCCCAAATCCCACTTTCAACCACACACTGGCCTAGGCAAACCATCCGGGAAGACAAGCAAAGGGATTCTATTCAAACCAAGACGCTGATGTCAGTTGGAGGAACTACCCCACCCTCAGGATACTGGAACCCAACCTTGTGTGGTGGGGAGATTTGAAGCCCCACTCCACGCAGATGAATGGGTGCTCAGGTGTTTCCCTTTATGGAGAATTCATCTAAATACTTCCTCAGTCCATCGGGGACACTCGCTATTATTTGGCCTCAAAGCCCAACCCCCAGGTTTCTCTCAGAGTCAGTCCTAGGGAAACACTCAGGGATTACAAGCTAAGGGATTCTATTAGAACCCAGTAGCTTCTGTCACCTGAAATTGCCAGCCCACACTCAGGATAGCAGAAAACTTCTTCATGTGTGTTCTGGTGCTGGAGATACAGAATCCATGCTTTTTTCAAGGAGCACAGGTATTCCCAAGTTGTGGGGTTTTGGTAAATAACTTCCAAATCCCATGGAGAAGCACTCGCTAATACTTGGATTTAGACCCCAACCCACCCTTTCTCCAGCACTCCGTATCAGGAAACCAAACAGTGTAGACAAGTTAAGCGATTTTATAAGAACCAAGGCCCTGCTCTCAGTTGGAGGAGGCTGCCCACTCTCAGGATAACTGTGCAAGTGTTCGTGTGTGTCCTGGAGGTGTGGAAACAGACTCCACGGGTCTTTATGGGGGCACAGGTGTTCCCAGGTTAGGGATGTAGTTTAAACACCTCCACAAACCATAGAGAGGTCATCGCAAATACTTGGTTTTGGAGCCCAAACCACACTATCCCCCGCACTCCCGCCTAGGCTTTCCATCAGGGAAGACAAGCAAAGGGATTCAATTAGAACCCAGGCGCTGCTGTCAGTTGGAGGAACTTCCCTGCACTCAGAATTCCAGAACACATTCTTTGGTGTGGGAGAGATGTGCAGCCCCACTGCACCCAGATGAATGGAGGAAAAAGTGTTCCGTTAAGGGAGAAGTCCTCTAAGTACTTCCTCAATGGATCAGGGGTCACTCACTGCTACGTGGCCCCCATGCGCAACCCGCAGCTTTCCCTCCTGGCCTGGCCTAAAAGAACACTCAGGGAACAGAAGCTAAGGGATACTAATAGAATCCAGGTGCTGCTGTCAGTTTGAGGAACTTCCCCACACTCAGAATTCCAGAACATATATTCGTGTGTGTGTTGGATGTGGGGAAACAGTCAAAGCTAATTTCATGGGGCACATTTATTCCATGGTTGTTGGTTGTAGGTTAAAAACCCACATCCCATGGATAGGCTCTCGCTAATACTTGGTTTAGAGCCCAAACCCCACTTTCCCCCACTCTCCAGCCTAGGCATGCCATCAGGGAAGAGAAGCTAAGGAATTCTTTTAGAACCCAGGCGCTGCTGTCATTTGGAGGATCCTCCCCACAATCAGGATACCTGAGCACGTCTCCGTGTGTGTGCTGGAGGTGGGGAAACAGATTTCACGCATCTTTATGGGGCACAGCTGTTCCAAGGTTGGGGAAGTAGTTTAAAACCCTCCACTACCCACAGAGATGCACACGCTGATACTTGGCTTTAGAGCCCATCCCCCACCATCGCTTACTGCTAGGCCTAGGAAAACACTTAGGGAAGTCAAGCTAAGGGATTCTATTACAACCCAGGTGCTGCTGTCTGTTGGAGGAACCTCCCCACACTCAGAACCCCAGAACACATCTTCCTGTGTGTGCTGGACGTGGGGAAACTTAGCACACGCATTTTTCAGGGGTCACAGTAATTCCCAAGTTGTGGGTTGTAGTTTAAACATCTCCACTACCCATGGAGAGGCACACGCTAATACTTAGTTTTAGATCCCAAATCCCACTTTCAACCACACACTGGCCTAGTCAAACCATCAGGAAGACAAGCAAAGGGATTCTATTAAAACCAAGACGCTGATGTCAGTTGGAGGAACTACCCCACCCTCAGGATACTGGAACCCAACCTTGTGTGGTGGGGAGATTTGAAGCCCCACTCCACGCAGATGAATGGGTGCTCAGGTGTTTCCCTTTATGGAGAATTCATCTAAATACTTCCTCAGTCCATCGGGGACACTCGCTACTATTTGGCCTCAAAGCCCAACCCCCAGGTTTCTCTCAGAGTCAGTCCTAGGGAAACACTCAGGGATTACAAGCTAAGGGATTCTATTAGAACCCAGCCGCTTCTGTCACCTGAAATTGCCAGCCCACACTCAGGATAGCAGAAAACTTCTTCATGTGTGTTCTGGTGGTGGGGATACAGAGTCCACGCTTTTTTCAAGGAGCACAGGTATTCCCATGTTGTGGGGTTTTGGTTAATAACCTCCAAAACCCATGGAGAAGCACTCGCTAATACTTGGATTTAGAGCCCAACCCACCCTTTCTCCAGCACTCCGTATCAGGAAACCAAACACTGTAGACAAGTTAAGCGATTTTATAAGAACCAAGGCCCTGCTCTCAGTTGGAGGAGGCTGCCCACTCTCAGGATAACTGTGCAAGTGTTCGTGTGTGTGCTGGAGGTGTGGAAACAGACTCCACGGATCTTTATGGGGACACAGGTGTTCCCAGGTTAGGGATGTAATTTAAACACCTCCACAAACCATAGAGAGGTCATCGCAAATACTTGGTTTCAGAGCCCAAACCACACTTTCCCCCGCAATCCCGCCTAGGCTTTCCATCAGGGAAGACAAGCAAAGGGATTCAATTAGAACCCAGGCTCTTCTGTCAGTTGGAGGAACTTCCCTGCACTCAGAATTCCAGAACACATTCTTAGGTGTGGGAGAGATGTGCAGCCCCACTGCACCCAGATGAATGGAGGAAAAGGTGTTCCGTTTAGGGAGAATTCCTCTAAGTACTTCCTCAATGAATCAGGGGGCACTCACTGCTACGTGGCCCCCAAGCGCAACCCCCAGCTTTCCCTCCTGTCCTGGCCTAAAAGAACACTCAGGGAACAGAAGCTAAGGGATACTAATAGAACCCAGGTGCTGCTGTCAGTTTGAGAAACATCCCCACACTCAGAATACCAGAACACATATTCGTGTGTGTGCTGGATGTGGGGAAACAGACAAAGATACTTTCAGGGGGCACATTTATTCCATGGTTGTTTGTTGTAGGTTAAAAACCCACATCTCATGGATAGGCTCTCGCTAATACTTGGTTTAGAGCCCAAACCCCACTTTCCCCCACTCTCCAGCCTAGGCATGCCATCAGGGAAGACAAGCTAAGGAATTCTTTTAGAACCCACGCGCTGCTGTCATTTGGAGGAGCCTCCCCACAATCAGGATACCTGAGCACGTCTCCGTGTGTGTGCTGGAGGTGGGGAAACAGATTCCACGCATCTTTATGGGGCACAGCTGTTCCAAGGTTGGGGAAGTAGTTTAAAACCCTCCACTACCCACAGAGATGCACACGCTGATAGTTGGCTTTAGAGCCCATCCCCCACCATCGCTTCCTGCTAGGCCTAGGAAAACACTTAGGGAAGTCAAGCTAAGGGATTCTATTACAACCCAGTTGCTGCTGTCTGTTGGAGGAACCTCCCCACACTCAGAACCCCAGAACACTTCTTCCTGTGTGTGCTGGACGTGGGGAAACATAGCACACGCATTTTTCAGTGGTCACAGTAATTCCCAAGTTGTGGGTTGTAGTTTAAACATCTCCACTACCCATGGAGAGGCACACGCTAATACTTAGTTTTAGATCCCAAATCCCACATTCAACCACACACTGGCCTATGCAAACCATCAGGGAAGACAAGCAAAGGGATTCTATTAAAACCAAGACGCTGATGTCAGTTGGAGGAACTACCCCACCCTCAGGATACTGGAACCCAACCTTGTGTGGTGGGGAGATTTGAAACCCCACTCCACGCAGATGAATGGGTGCTCAGGTGTTTCCCTTTATGGAGAATTCATCTAAATACTTCCTCAGTCCATCGGGGACACTCGCTACTATTTGGCCTCAAAGCCCAACCCCCAGGTTTCTCTCAGAGTCAGTCCTAGGGAAACACTCAGGGATTACAAGCTAAGGGATTCTATTAGAACCCAGCCGCTTCTGTCACCTGAAATTGCCAGCCCACACTCAGGATAGCAGAAAACTTCTTCATGTGTGTTCTGGTGGTGGGGATACAGAGTCCACGCTTTTTTCAAGGAGCACAGGTATTCCCGTGTTGTGGGGTTTTGGATAATAACCTCCAAATCCCATGGAGAAGCACTCGCTAATACTTGGATTTAGAGCCCAACCCACCCTTTCCCCAGCACTCCGTATCAGGAAACCAAAGAGTGTAGTCAAGTTAAGCGATTTTATAAGAACCAAGGCCCTGCTCTCAGTTGGAGGAGGCTGCCCACTCTCAGGATAACTGTGCAAGTGTTCGTGTGTGTGCTGGAGGTGTGGAAACAGTCTCCACGGATCTTTATGGGGGCACAGGTGTTCCCAGGTTAGGGATGTAGTTTAAACACCTCCACAAACCATAGAGAGGTCATCGCAAATACTTGGTTTTGGAGCCTAAACCACACTGTCCCCCGCACTCCCGCCTAGGCTTTCCATCAGGGAAGACAAGCAAAGGGATTCAATTAGAACACAGGCGCTGCTGTCAGTTGGAGGAACTTCCCTGCACTCAGAATCCAGAACACATTCTTAGGTGTGGGAGAGATGTGCAGCCCCACTGCACCCAGATGAATGGAGGAAAAGGTGTTCCGTTTAGGGAGAATTCCTCTAAGTACTTCCTCAGTGGATCAAGTGGCCCTCACTGCTACTTGGCCTCCAAGCCCAACCCCCAGCTTTCCCTCATGCCCTGGCCTAAAGGAACACTCAGGGAACAGAAGCTAAGGGATACTAGTAGAACCCAGGTGCTGCTGTCAGTTTGAGGAACCTCCCCACACTCAGAATACCAGAACATTTCTTCGCGTGTGTGCTGGATGTAGGGAAACAGTCAAAGCATCTTTCAGGGGCACATTTATTCCATGGCTGTGGGTTGTAGGTTAAAAACCCACATCCCATGGATAGGCTCTCGATAATACTTGGTTTAGAGCCCAACCCCCACTTTCCCCCACTCTCCAGCCTAGGCATGCCATCAGGGAAGACAAGCTAAGGGATTCTTTTAGAACCCAGGCGCTGCTGTCATTTGGAGGAGCCTCCCCACAATCAGGATACCTGAGCACGTCTCCGTGTGTGTGCTGGAGGTGGGGAAACAGATTCCACGCATCTTTATGGGGCACAGGTGTTCCAAGGTTGGGGAAGTAGTTTAAAACCCTCCACTACACACAGAGATGCACCGGTAATACTTGGTTTAGAGCCCATCCCCCACCATCGCTTACTGCTAGTCCTAGGAAAACACTTATGGAAGGCAAGCGAAGGGATTCTATTACAACCCAGGTGCTGCTGTCTGTTGGAGGAACCTCCCCACACTCACAACCCCAGAACACTTCTTCCTGTGTGTGCCGGACGTGGGGAAACATAGCACACACATTTTTCAGGGGTCACAGTAATTCCCAAGTTGTGGGTTTTAGTTTGAACATCTCCACTACCCATGGAGAGGCACACGCTAATACTTAGTTTTAGATCCCAAATCCCACTTTCAACCACACACTGGCCTAGGCAAACCATCAGGGAAGACAAGCAAAGGGATTCTATAAAAACCAAGACGCTGATGTCAGTTGGAGGAACTACCCCACCCTCAGGATACTGGAAAACATCCTTGTGTGGTGGGGAGATTTGAAGCCCCACTCCACGCAGATGAATGGGTGCTCAGGTGTTTCCCTTTATGGAGAATTCATCTAAATACTTCCTCAGTCCATCGCGGACACTCGCTACTATTTGGCCTCAAAGCCCAACCCCCAGGTGTCTCTCAGAGTCAGTCCTAGGGAAACACTCAGGGATTACAAGCTAAGGGATTCTATTAGAACCCAGCTGCTTCTGTCACCTGAAATTGCCAGTCCACACTCAAGATAGCAGAAAACTTCTTCATGTGTGTTCTGGTGGTGGCGATGCAGGGTCCATACTTTTTTCAAGGAGCACAGGTATTCCCATGTTGTGGGGTTTTGGATAATAACCTCCAAATCCCATGGAGAAGCACTCGCTAATACTTGGATTTAGAGCCCAACCCACCCTTTCCCCAGCACTCCGTATCAGTCAACCAAACAGGGTAGACAAGTTAAGCGATTTTATAAGAACCAAGGCCCTGCTCTCAGTTGGAGGAGGCTGCCCACTCTCAGGATAACTGTGCAAGTGTTCGTGTGTGTGCTGGAGGTGTGGAAACAGACTCCACGGATCTTTATGGGGGCACAGTTGTACCCAGGTTAGGGATGTAGTATAAACACCTCCTCAAACTATAGAGAGGTCATTGCAAATACTTGGTTTCGGAGCCCAAACCACACTGTCCCCCGCACTCCCGCCTAGATTTTCTTCAGGGAAGACAAGCAAAGGGATTCAATTAGAACCCAGGCGCTGCTGTCAGTTGGAGGAACTTCCCTGCACTCAGAATCCAGAACACATTCTTAGGTGTGGGAGAGATGTGCAGCCCCACTGCACCCAGATGAATGGAGGAAAAGGTGTTCCGTTTAGGGAGAATTCCTCTAAGTAATTCCTCAATGGATCAGGGGGCACTCACTGCTACGTGGCCTCCAAGCCCAACCCCCAGCTTTCCCTCATGGCCTGGCCTAAAGGAACACTCAGGGAACAGAAGCTAAGGGATACTAGCAGAACCCAGGTGCTGCTGTCATTTTGAGGAACCTCCCCACACTCAGAATACCACAACATTTCTTCGCGTGTGTGCTGGATGTAAGGAAAGAGTCCAAGCATCTTTCAGGGGGCAATTTATACCATGGTTGTGGGATGTAGGTTAAAAACCCACATCCCATGGATAGGCTCTCGCTAATTCTTGGTTTAGAGCCCAACCCCCACTTTCACCCACTCTCCAGCCTAGGCATGCCATCAGGGAAGACAAGCTAAGGGATTCTTTTAGAACCCAGGCGCTGCTGTCATTTGGAGGAGCCTCCCCACAATCAGGATACCTGAGCACGTCTCCGTGTGTGTGCTGGAGGTGGGGAAACAGATTCCACGCATCTTTATGGGGCACAGGTGTTCCAAGGTTGGGGAAGTAGTTTAAAACCCTCCACTACCCACAGAGATGCACTCGCTAATACTTGGCTTTAGAGCCCATCCCCCACCATCGCTTACTGCTAGGCCTAGAAAAACACTTAGGGAAGTCAAGCTAAGGGATTCTATTACAACCCAGGTGCTGCTGTCTGTTGGAGGAACCTTCCCACACTCAGAACCCCAGAACACTTCTTCCTGTGTGTGCTGGACGTGGGGAAACATAGCACACGCATTTTTCAGGGGTCACAGTAATTCCCAAGTTGTGGGTTGTAGTTTAAACATCTCCACTACCCATGGAGAGGCACACGCTAATACTTAGTTTTAGATCCCAAATCCCACTTTCAACCACACACTGGCCCAGGCAAACCATCAGGGAAGACAATCAAAGGGATTCTATTAAAACCAAGACGCTGATGTCAGTTGGAGGAACTACCCCACCCTCAGGATACTGGAACCCAACCTTGTGTGGTGGGGAGATTTGAAGCCCCACTCCACGCAGATGAATGGGTGCTCAGGTGTTTCCCTTTATGGAGAATTCATCTAAATACTTCCTCAGTCCATCGGGGACACTCGCTACTATTTGGCCTGAAAGCCCAACCCCCAGGTTTCTCTCAGAGTCAGTCCTAGGGAAACACTCAGGGATTACAAGCTAAGGGATTCTTTTAGAACCCAGCCGCTTCTGTCACCTGAAATTGCCAGCCCACAATCAGGATAGCAGAAAACTTCTTCATGTGTGTTCTGGTGGTGGGGATACAGAGTCCACGCTTTTTTCAAGGAGCACAGGTATTCCCATGTTGTGGGCTTTTTGTTAATAACCTCCAAATCCCATGGAGAAGCACTCACTAATACTTGGATTTAGAGCCCAACCCACCCTTTCCCCAGCACTCCGTATCAGGCAACCAAACAGGTTAGACAAGTTAAGCGATTTTATAAGAACCAAGGCCCTGCTCTCAGTTGGAGGAGGCTGCCCACTCTCAGGATAACTGTGCAAGTGTTCGTGTGTGTGCTGGAGGTGTGGAAACAGACTCCACGGATCTTTATGGGGGCACAGGTGTTCCCAGGTTAGGGATGTAGTTTAAACAGCTCCACAAACCATAGAGAGGTCATCGCAACTACTTGGTTTCGGAGCCCAAACCACACTGTCCACCGCACTCCCGCCTAGGCTTTCCATCAGGGAAGACAAGCAAAGGGATTCAATTAGAACCCAGGCGCTGCTGTCAGTTCGAGGAACTTCCCTGCACTCAGAATTCCAGAACACATTCTTAGGTGTGGGAGAGATGTGCAGCCCCACTGCACCCAGATGAATGGAGGAAAAGGTGTTCCGTTTAGGGAGAAGTCCTCTAAGTACTTCCTCAATGAATCAGGGGGCACTCACTGCTACGTGGCCTCCAAGCCCAACCCCCAACTTTCCCTCGTGGCCTGGCCTAAAAGAACACTCAGGGAACAGAAGCTAAGGGATACTAATTGAACCCAGGTGCTGCTGTCAGTTTGAGGAACTTCCCCACACTCAGAATACCAGAACACATCTTCGTGTGTGTGCTGGATGTAGGGAAACAGTCAAAGCATCTTTCAGCGGGCACATTTATTCCATGGTTGTGGGTTGTAGGTTAAAACCCATATCCCATGGATACGCTCTCGCTAATACTTGGTTTAGAGCCCAACCCCCACTTTCCCCCACTCTCCAGCCTAGGCATGCCATCAGGGAAGACAAGCTAAGGGATTCTTTTAGAACCCAGGCGCTGCTGTCATTTGGAGGAGCCTCCCCACAATCAGGATACCTGAGCACGTCTCCGTGTGTGTGCTGGAGGTGGGGAAACAGATTCCACGCATCTTTATGAGGCACAGGTGTTCCAAGGATGGGGAAGTATTTTAAAACCCTCCACTACCCACAGAGATGCACTCGCTAATACTTGGCTTTAGAGCCCATCCCCCACCATCGCTTACTGCTAGGCCTAGGAAAACACTTAGGGAAGTCAAGCTAAGGGATTCTATTACAACCCAGGTGCTGCTGTCTTTTGGAGGAACCTCCCCACACTCAGAACCCCAGAACACTTCTTCCTGTGTGTGCTGGGGTTGGGGAAACTTAGCACACGCATTTATCAAGAGGCACAGTTATTCCATAATTGTGGGTTGTAGGTCAAACACCCACATCCCATGGATAGGCTCTCGCTAATACTTGGTTTAGAGCCAAATCCCAACTTTCCCCCGCACACCGGCCTTTTCAATCCATCATGGAAGACAAGTTAAGGTATTGTATTAGAACCCAGGCGCTGCTGTTAGTGGGAGGAACCTCCCCACACTCAAGACATCTGAACCCAATGCCGTGTGTGTGCTGGAGGAGGGAAAGAGAGTCAACACATCATTCTGGGGGCACAGGTGTTCCCAGGTTGGGGATGTAGTTAAACACTTCCACTGCTCATAGAGAGGCACTCGCTATTACTTTGGTTTAGTGCCCAACCCTACCTTAACTCACATCGCGGGCAAAGGAAACACTCAGGGAATTCAATCCAAGAGATTCTATTAGATCCCAGGTGCTGCCGTCAGTTTGAGGAGCCTCCCCACATTTAGGATAGCCGAAGAGTTATTCGTGTGTGTGCTGGTGTTGGGGAAACAGATCTACACATCTTGCAAGAGGCACAGGTAATCACAGGTTGTGGATTGCAGTTTAAAGACCTCCACATCCCGTGGAGAGGCACTCGATTGTACTTGTTTGTCGAGGCTGAACCCCACATTCCCCCGCACTCTGGCATAGACAATTCATCAGGGAAGGCAAACTTAGGGATTGTATTAGAACCCAGTCGCTGTTGTCAGTTGGAGAATCTTCCCCACACTCAGGATCCGGAATCCAGCCTTTAGTGTGGGGGATGTGTGGAGACCCACCCCACGCAGAAGAATGGGGGCACAGGTGTTCCACGTTAGGGAGAATTCCTCAAAATATTTCCTCAGTCCATTGGAGGCACTTGATGCTACTTGGCCTCCAGTCCCAACCCCCAGCTTTCCCTCGCAGTCCGGCGTAGGGAAACACACAGGAAATACAAGCTAAGGGGTTTTATTGGAACCCAGGCACTGCTGTCATTTGGAAGATCTTCCCCACTCTCAGGATACCTGAACACATTTGCGTGTGTGTGCGGAAGGTGGTGAAAGAGTGTCCACGCATCTTCATGAGGGCACAGGTGTTCCCAGGTTTGGATGTAGTTTAAACACCTCCACTGAACATAGAGAGGCACACGCCAATACTTGGCTTTAGAGCCCAACACCCACCTAGGCTCAGAGCCCGGCCTAGGAAAACACTGAAGCATGTCAAACATAGGGATTATATTAGATCCCAGGCGCTGCTGTCATTTGGAAGAGCCTCCCCACAATCAGGATACCTGAGCACGTCTCCGTGTGTGTGCTGGAGGTGGGGAATCAGAGTCCAGGCATCTTTATGGGGGCACAGGTGTTCCAAGTTTGGGGAAGAAGTTTCAAATCCTCCACTGCCCACAGAGATGCACTCGCTTATTCTTGGCTTTAGAGACCATTCCCCACCATCGCTCACTGCTAGGTCTAGGAAAAAACTTAGGGAAGTCAAGCTGAGTTATTCTATTAGAACGCAGGCACTGCTGTCAGTTGGAGGATCTTCCACACACTCAGGATTCCGGATTCAATTCTTGTGTGTGGGGGAGTTGTGGATACCCAGTCCACACAGATGAATGGGGGCACAGTGTTCCACATTAGCGTGAAATCCTCTAAGTACTTCCTCAGTAAATCGGGGGGCACTCGTTGCTACTTGGACTTCAAACCCAACCCCCTCTTTCCCCCACTCTCCAGCCTAGGCATTCTATCAGGTAAGACAAGCTAAGGGATTCTATTAGAACCCAGGCGCTGCTGTCAGTTGGAGGAGTCTCCCCACACTCAGGATACCTGAACAAGTCATTGTGTGTGTGCTTTTGTTGGAGATACATAGCCCACGCAACTTTAAGGGGGCACAGGTGTTCCCAGGGAGGGAATGTACTTTAAACACCTCCACTGCCCATAGAGAGGCACTCGCTATTACTTGGCTTTAGAGCCCAACCCCCACCTCCGCTCCCATCCCTTCCTTGGAAAACACTCAGGGAAGGTAACCTAAGGGATCTTATTTGATCCCAGATGCTGCTGTCAGTGGGAGGTGCCTCCCAACACTCAGGATACCAGAAAAATTCTTCATGTGTGTGCTGGAGGTGGGGAAACAGAGCCCACGCATTTTCAAGGAACACAGGTATTCCCAGGATGTGGGATTTTGGTGAATAATTTCCTCTTCCCATGGAGAAGCACTCGCTAATACTTGGATTTGCAGCCCAAACCCCAATTTCCCCCACACTCCGGGCTTGGCAAGCCATCATTGAAGACAAGTAAATGAACTGTATTAGAACCCAGGCGCTGCTGTTAGTTGGAGGATCCTCCCCACACTCAAATCATCTGAGCCAGATATCGTGTGTGTGCTGCAGGAGGGAAACTGAGTCCACAAATCTTTATGGGGGCACAGGTGTTTCCAGGTTGGGGATATACTTTAACCACCTCCACTTCCAAAAGATAGGAACTCGCTAATTCTTGGTTTTAGAGCACAACCCATAACTTCGCTCAAAACCCGGCCAAGGAAAATACTCAGGGAAGTAAATCTAATGAATCCAATTAGATCCCAGCTCCTATTTTCAGTTGCAGGAGCCTCCCCACACTCAGGATACCAGAAAACTTCGTGTGTGTGCTGGAGTTGGGGAAGCAAAGAACACGCATTTTTCAGGGGTCACAGTAATTCTCAAGTTGTGGGTTGTAGTTTAAACATCTCCACTACACATGGAGAGGCACACGCTGATACTTAGTTTTAGAGCCCAAATCCCACTTTCAATCACACACTGGCCTAGGCAAACCATCAGGGAAGACAAGCAAAGGGATTCTATTAAAACCAAGACGCTGATGTCAGTTAGAGGAACTACCCCACCCTCAGGATACTGGAACACAACCTTGTGTGGTGGGGAGGTTTGAAGCCCAACTCCACGCAGATGAATGGGTGCTCAGGTGTTTCCCTTTATGGAGAATTCATCTAAATACTTCCTCAGGTCATCGGGGGGCACTCGCTACTATTTGGCCTCAAAGCCCAACCCCCAGGTTTCTCTCAGAGTCAGTCCTAGGGAAACACTCAGGGATTACAAGCTAAGGGATTCTTTTAGAACCCAGCCGCTTCTGTCACCTGAAATTGCCAGCCCACAATCAGGATAGCAGAAAACTTCTTCATGTGTGTTCTGGTGGTGGGGATACAGAGTCCACGCTTTTTTCAAGGAGCACAGGTATTCCCATGTTGTGGGCTTTTGGTTAATAACCTCCAAATCCCATGGAGAAGCACTCACTAATACTTGGATTTAGAGCCCAACCCACCCTTTCCCCAGCACTCCGTATCAGGCAACCAAACAGGTTAGACAAGTTAAGCGATTTTATAAGAACCAAGGCCCTGCTCTCAGTTGGAGGAGGCTGCCCACTCTCAGGATAACTGTGCAAGTGTTCGTGTGTGTGCTGGAGGTGTGGAAACAGACTCCACGGATCTTTATGGGGGCACAGGTGTTCCCAGGTTAGGGATGTAGTTTAAACAGCTCCACAAACCATAGAGAGGTCATCGCAACTACTTGGTTTCGGAGCCCAAACCACACTGTCCACCGCACTCCCGCCTAGGCTTTCCATCAGGGAAGACAAGCAAAGGGATTCAATTAGAACCCAGGCGCTGCTGTCAGTTCGAGGAACTTCCCTGCACTCAGAATTCCAGAACACATTCTTAGGTGTGGGAGAGATGTGCAGCCCCACTGCACCCAGATGAATGGAGGAAAAGGTGTTCCGTTTAGGGAGAAGTCCTCTAAGTACTTCCTCAATGAATCAGGGGGCACTCACTGCTACGTGGCCTCCAAGCCCAACCCCCAACTTTCCCTCGTGGCCTGGCCTAAAAGAACACTCAGGGAACAGAAGCTAAGGGATACTAATTGAACCCAGGTGCTGCTGTCAGTTTGAGGAACTTCCCCACACTCAGAATACCAGAACACATCTTCGTGTGTGTGCTGGATGTAGGGAAACAGTCAAAGCATCTTTCAGCGGGCACATTTATTCCATGGTTGTGGGTTGTAGGTTAAAACCCATATCCCATGGATACGCTCTCGCTAATACTTGGTTTAGAGCCCAACCCCCACTTTCCCCCACTCTCCAGCCTAGGCATGCCATCAGGGAAGACAAGCTAAGGGATTCTTTTAGAACCCAGGCGCTGCTGTCATTTGGAGGAGCCTCCCCACAATCAGGATACCTGAGCACGTCTCCGTGTGTGTGCTGGAGGTGGGGAAACAGATTCCACGCATCTTTATGAGGCACAGGTGTTCCAAGGATGGGGAAGTATTTTAAAACCCTCCACTACCCACAGAGATGCACTCGCTAATACTTGGCTTTAGAGCCCATCCCCCACCATCGCTTACTGCTAGGCCTAGGAAAACACTTAGGGAAGTCAAGCTAAGGGATTCTATTACAACCCAGGTGCTGCTGTCTTTTGGAGGAACCTCCCCACACTCAGAACCCCAGAACACTTCTTCCTGTGTGTGCTGGGGTTGGGGAAACTTAGCACACACATTTATCAAGAGGCACAGTTATTCCATAATTGTGGGTTGTAGGTCAAACACCCACATCCCATGGATAGGCTCTCGCTAATACTTGGTTTAGAGCCAAATCCCAACTTTCCCCCGCACACCGGCCTTTTCAATCCATCATGGAAGACAAGTTAAGGTATTGTATTAGAACCCAGGCGCTGCTGTTAGTGGGAGGAACCTCCCCACACTCAAGACATCTGAACCCAATGCCGTGTGTGTGCTGGAGGAGGGAAAGAGAGTCAACACATCATTCTGGGGGCACAGGTGTTCCCAGGTTGGGGATGTAGTTAAACACTTCCACTGCTCATAGAGAGGCACTCGCTATTACTTTGGTTTAGTGCCCAACCCTACCTTAACTCACATCGCGGGCAAAGGAAACACTCAGGGAATTCAATCCAAGAGATTCTATTAGATCCCAGGTGCTGCCGTCAGTTTGAGGAGCCTCCCCACATTTAGGATAGCCGAAGAGTTATTCGTGTGTGTGCTGGTGTTGGGGAAACAGATCTACACATCTTGCAAGAGGCACAGGTAATCACAGGTTGTGGATTGCAGTTTAAAGACCTCCACATCCCGTGGAGAGGCACTCGATTGTACTTGTTTGTCGAGGCTGAACCCCACATTCCCCCGCACTCTGGCATAGACAATTCATCAGGGAAGGCAAACTTAGGGATTGTATTAGAACCCAGTCGCTGTTGTCAGTTGGAGAATCTTCCCCACACTCAGGATCCGGAATCCAGCCTTTAGTGTGGGGGATGTGTGGAGACCCACCCCACGCAGAAGAATGGGGGCACAGGTGTTCCACGTTAGGGAGAATTCCTCAAAATATTTCCTCAGTCCATTGGAGGCACTTGATGCTACTTGGCCTCCAGTCCCAACCCCCAGCTTTCCCTCGCAGTCCGGCGTAGGGAAACACACAGGAAATACAAGCTAAGGGGTTTTATTGGAACCCAGGCACTGCTGTCATTTGGAAGATCTTCCCCACTCTCAGGATACCTGAACACATTTGCGTGTGTGTGCGGAAGGTGGTGAAAGAGTGTCCACGCATCTTCATGAGGGCACAGGTGTTCCCAGGTTTGGATGTAGTTTAAACACCTCCACTGAACATAGAGAGGCACACGCCAATACTTGGCTTTAGAGCCCAACACCCACCTAGGCTCAGAGCCCGGCCTAGGAAAACACTGAAGCATGTCAAACATAGGGATTATATTAGATCCCAGGCGCTGCTGTCATTTGGAAGAGCCTCCCCACAATCAGGATACCTGAGCACGTCTCCGTGTGTGTGCTGGAGGTGGGGAATCAGAGTCCAGGCATCTTTATGGGGGCACAGGTGTTCCAAGTTTGGGGAAGAAGTTTCAAATCCTCCACTGCCCACAGAGATGCACTCGCTTATTCTTGGCTTTAGAGACCATTCCCCACCATCGCTCACTGCTAGGTCTAGGAAAAAACTTAGGGAAGTCAAGCTGAGTTATTCTATTAGAACGCAGGCACTGCTGTCAGTTGGAGGATCTTCCACACACTCAGGATTCCGGATTCAATTCTTGTGTGTGGGGGAGTTGTGGATACCCAGTCCACACAGATGAATGGGGGCACAGTGTTCCACATTAGCGTGAAATCCTCTAAGTACTTCCTCAGTAAATCGGGGGGCACTCGTTGCTACTTGGACTTCAAACCCAACCCCCTCTTTCCCCCACTCTCCAGCCTAGGCATTCTATCAGGTAAGACAAGCTAAGGGATTCTATTAGAACCCAGGCGCTGCTGTCAGTTGGAGGAGTCTCCCCACACTCAGGATACCTGAACAAGTCATTGTGTGTGTGCTTTTGTTGGAGATACATAGCCCACGCAACTTTAAGGGGGCACAGGTGTTCCCAGGGAGGGAATGTACTTTAAACACCTCCACTGCCCATAGAGAGGCACTCGCTATTACTTGGCTTTAGAGCCCAACCCCCACCTCCGCTCCCATCCCTTCCTTGGAAAACACTCAGGGAAGGTAACCTAAGGGATCTTATTTGATCCCAGATGCTGCTGTCAGTGGGAGGTGCCTCCCAACACTCAGGATACCAGAAAAATTCTTCATGTGTGTGCTGGAGGTGGGGAAACAGAGCCCACGCATTTTCAAGGAACACAGGTATTCCCAGGATGTGGGATTTTGGTGAATAATTTCCTCTTCCCATGGAGAAGCACTCGCTAATACTTGGATTTGCAGCCCAAACCCCAATTTCCCCCACACTCCGGGCTTGGCAAGCCATCATTGAAGACAAGTAAATGAACTGTATTAGAACCCAGGCGCTGCTGTTAGTTGGAGGATCCTCCCCACACTCAAATCATCTGAGCCAGATATCGTGTGTGTGCTGCAGGAGGGAAACTGAGTCCACAAATCTTTATGGGGGCACAGGTGTTTCCAGGTTGGGGATATACTTTAACCACCTCCACTTCCAAAAGATAGGAACTCGCTAATTCTTGGTTTTAGAGCACAACCCATAACTTCGCTCAAAACCCGGCCAAGGAAAATACTCAGGGAAGTAAATCTAATGAATCCAATTAGATCCCAGCTCCTATTTTCAGTTGCAGGAGCCTCCCCACACTCAGGATACCAGAAAACTTCGTGTGTGTGCTGGAGTTGGGGAAGCAAAGAACACGCATTTTTCAGGGGTCACAGTAATTCTCAAGTTGTGGGTTGTAGTTTAAACATCTCCACTACACATGGAGAGGCACACGCTGATACTTAGTTTTAGAGCCCAAATCCCACTTTCAATCACACACTGGCCTAGGCAAACCATCAGGGAAGACAAGCAAAGGGATTCTATTAAAACCAAGACGCTGATGTCAGTTAGAGGAACTACCCCACCCTCAGGATACTGGAACACAACCTTGTGTGGTGGGGAGGTTTGAAGCCCAACTCCACGCAGATGAATGGGTGCTCAGGTGTTTCCCTTTATGGAGAATTCATCTAAATACTTCCTCAGGTCATCGGGGGGCACTCGCTACTATTTGGCCTCAAAGCCCAACCCCCAGGTTTCTCTCAGAGTCAGTCCTAGGGAAACACTCAGGGATTACAAGCTAAGGGATTCTATTAGAACCCAGCCGCTTCTGTCACCTGAAAGTGCCAGCCCACACTCAGGATACCAGAACACTTCTGCATGTGTGTTCTGGAGGTGGGGTTACAGAGTCCACGTAATTTTCAAGGAGCACAGGTATTCCCAGGATGTGGGGTTTTGGTGAATAACCTCCAAATCCCATGGAGAAGCACTCGCTAATACTTGGATTTAGAGCCCAACCCACCCTTTCCCCAGCACTCCGTATCAGGCAACCAAACAGGGTAGACAAGTTAAGAGATTTTATAAGAAACAAGGTCCTGCTCTCAGTTGGAGGAGGCTGCCCACTCTCAGGATATCTGTGCAAGTGTTCGTGTGTGTGCTGGAGGTGTGGAAACAGACTCCACGGATCTTTATGTGCTCACAGGTGTTCCCAGGTTAGGGATGTATTTTAAACACCTCCACAAACCATAGAGAGTTCATCGCAAATACTTGGTTTCGAAGCCCAAACCACACTTTCCCCCAAACTCCCGCCTAGGCTATCCATCAGGGAAGACAAGCTAAGGGATTCTATTAGAACCCAGGGGCTGCTGTCATTTGGAGGATCCTCCCCACAATCAAAATACCTCAGCACGTCTCCGTGTGTGTGCTGGAGGTGGGGAAACAGATTCCACGCATCTTTATGGGGCACAGGTGTTCCAAGGTTGGGGAAGTAGTTTAAAACCCTCCACTGCCCACAGAGTTGCACTCGCTAATACTTGGCTTTAGAGCCCATCCCCCACCATCGCTTACTGCTAGGCCTAGGAAAACACTTAGGGAAGTCAAGCTAAGGGATTCTATTAAAAGCCAGGTGCTGCTGTCTGTTGGAGGAACCTCCCCACACTCAGAACCCCAGAAAACTTCTTCCTGAGTGTGCTGGAGATGGGGAAACAGAGCACACGCATTTTTCAGGGGGCATAGTTTTTCCATGGTTGTGGGTTGAAGGTCAAACACCCACATCCCATGGATAGGCTCTCGCTAATACTTGGTTTAGAGCCAAATCCCAACTTTCCCCGCACACCGGCCTTTTCAATCCATCATTGAAAACAAGTTAAGGTATTGTATTAGAACCCAGGCGCTGCTGTTAGTGGGAAGAACCTCCCCACACTCAAGACATCTGAACCCAATGCCGTGTGTGTGCTGGAGGAGGGAAACAGGGTCCAGGCATCTTTCTGGGGGCACAGGTATTCCCAGGTTGGGGATGTATTTAAACACTTCCACTGCTCATAGAGAGGCACTCGCTATTACTTTGGTTTAGTGTCCAACCACACCTTCGCTCACAGCCCGGCCTATGGAAACACTCAGGGAAGTCAAGCCAAGTGATTCTATTAGATCCCAGGTGCTGCTGTCAGTTGGAGGAGCCTCCCCACACTCAGGATACCAGAAAAGTTCTTCATGTGTGTCCTGGAAGTGGGGAAACAAAGTCCACGTTTATTTATTGGATCACAGGTGTTCCCAGGTTGGGGATGTAGGTAAACACTTCCACTGCTCATAGAGAGGCACTCGCTATTACTTTGGTTTAGTGCCCAACCCCACCTTAACTCACATCGCGGCCAAAGGAAATAATCAGGGATGTCAATCCAAGAGATTCTTTTAGATCCCAGGTGCGGCCGTCAGTCTGAGGAGCCTCCCCACACTTAGGATAGCCGAATAGTTCTTCGTGTGTGTGCTGGAGTTGGGAAACAAATCTACACATCTTGCAAGGGGCACAGGTATTCAAAGGCTGTGGATTGCAATTTAAAGACCTCCACATCCCGTGGAGAGGCACTCGATTGTACTTGTTTGTCGAGGCTGAACCCCACATTCCCCCGCACTCTGGCATAGACAATTCATCAGGGAAGGCAAACTTAGGGATTGTATTAGAACCCAGTCGCTGTTGTCAGTTGGAGAATCTTCCCCACACTCAGGATCCGGAATCCAGCCTTTAGTGTGGGGGATGTGTGGAGACCCACCCCACGCAGAAGAATGGGGGCAAAGGTGTTCCACGTTAGGGAGAATTCCTCAAAATATTTCCTCAGTCCATTGGAGGCACTCGATGCTACTTCGCCTCCAATCCCAACCCCCAGCTTTCCCTCGCAGTCCGGCGTAGGGAAACACACAGGAAATACAAGCTAAGGGGTTTTATTGGAACCCAGGCACTGCTGTCATTTGGAAGATCTTCCCCACTCTCAGGATACCTGAACACTTTTTCGTGTGTGTGCTGGAGGTGGTGAAAGAGTGTCCACGCATCTTCATGAGGGCACAGGTGTTCCCAGGTTTGGATGTCGTTTAAACACCTCCACTGAACATAGAGAGGCACAGGCTAATACTTGGCTTTAGAGCCCAACCCCCACCTAGGCTCAAAGCCCGGCCTAGGAAAATACTGAAGCTTGTCAAACATAGGGATTATATTAGATCCCAGGTGCTGCTGTCAGTTGGAGGAGTCTCCCCACACTCAGGATACCAGAACACCACATCGTGTGTGTGCTGATGGTGGGGAAACAGAGTCCTTGCAACTTTCAGGGGGCACAGGTATTCCCAAATATTTGGTTGTAGGTTAAACCACTTCAAATCCCGTGGAGAGGCACTCAATAATACTTGGTTTTAGAGCCCAACCCTCACATTTCCCCGCACTCCCGCCTAGGCTAGCCATCAGTGAAGACAAGTTAATGGATTCGATTAGAACCCAGGCCCTGCTGTCAGTTGTAGGTGCCTCCCCACACTCAGGAAACCTCAACCCGTCTTCGTGTGTGTGCTGGAGTTGGGGAAAATGGGTCGACACATATTTTGGGGGGCACAGTTTTTCCAAGTTTGGGGATGTATTTTAAACACCTCCACTGCACATAGAGAGGCACTCGCTATTACTAGTCTTTAGTGCCCAACACCCAACTTCGCTCACAACCTGGCCAATGGAAACACTCAGGGAAAGCAAGCCAAATCATATTATAAGTTCCCAGTTGCTGCTGTCATTTGGAGGTGCCTACCCACACTCAGTATACCAGAACTATTCTTCGTGGGTGTGCTGGAGGTGGGGAAAGAGAGACCACGCATTTATATGGGGGGCAGGTGTTTAAAGGTTAGGGCTGTAGTTTTAAAAACCTCCATGCCCATAGAGAGGCACTCGCTAAAACCTAGCTATAGAGACCAAACCCCACATTTGATCAAAGCCTGGCCTATGTAAACACTCAGGGAACACAAGCTAAGGGATTCAAATAGAACCCAGGTGCTGCTGTCATTTGGAGTAGCCTCCCCATGCTCAGGATTCCAGAAAACGTCTTCGTGTGTGTGCTGTTGGTGGAGAAACAGTGTCCACGCGTATTCCAGGGGGCAAAGGTATTCCCTTGTTGGGGGTTGTTGGTTAAACACCTCAACTTCCCATGGAGAGGCACTCACTAATACTTGGATTTAGAGCCCAAATCCCACTTTGAACCGCACTCCAGCTTATGCAATCCATCAGGGAAGAGAAGCTTAAGGATTCTACTAGAACACTGGCACTGCTCACAGTTGGAGGAACTTTCCCACTCTCAGAATTCCGGAAGCCAACCTTATGTGGCGGGGAGATGTGGAGCCACAATCCAAGTAGATGAATGGGGTCACACTTGTTTCCCATTAGGGAGAAGTCCTCTAAATAATTCCATATTCTATCAGGGGGCAGTTGCTGCTACTTGGCCTCCAAGCCAAACTCCCAGATTTCCCTCTCAGCCCGGCATAGGGAAACACTCAAGGAATACAAGCTAAGGGATTCTACTCGAACCCAGGCGCTATTGTCATTTGGAGGAGCCTCCCCACAATCAGGATACTTGAGCACGTCTCCGTGTGTGTGCTGGAGGTGGGGAATCAGAGTCCACGCATCTTTATGGGGGCACAGGTGTTCCAAGTTTGGGGAAGAAGTTTCAAATCCTCCACTGCCCACAGAGATGCACTCGCTTATTCTTGGCTTTAGAGCCCATTCCCCACCATCGCTCACTGCTAGGTCTAGGAAAAAACTTAGGGAAGTCAAGCTGAGTTATTCTATTAGAACGCAGGCGCTGCTGTCAGTTGGAGGATCTTCCACACACTCAGGATTCCGGATCCCAGCCTTGTGTGTGGGGGAGGTGTGGATACCCAGTCCACACAGATGAATGGGGTCACAGGTGTTCCACATTAGCGTGAAATCCTCTAAGTACTTCCTCAGTAAATCGGGGGGCACTCGTTGATACTTGGACTTCAAACCCAACCCACACTTTCCCCCACTCTCCAGACTAGGCATGCCATCAGGTAAGACAAGCTAAGGGATTCTATTAGAACCCAGGCGCTGCTGTCAGTTGGAGGAGACTCCCCATTCTCAGGATACCTGAACAAGACTTTGTGTGTGTGCTGTTGTTGGAGATACATAGTCCACGCAACTTTATGGGGGCACAGGTGTTCCCAGGGAGGGAATGTACTTTAAATACCTCCACTGCCCATAGAGAGGCACTCGCTATTACTTGGCTTTAGAGACCAACCCCACCTTCGCTCCCATCCCGTCCTTGGAAAACACTCAGGGAAGGTAACCTAAGGGATCCTATTAGATCCCAGATGCTGCTGTCAGTGGGAGGTGCCTCCCCACACTCAGGATACCAGAACAATTCTTCATGTGTGTGCTGGAGGTGGGGAAACAGAGTCCACACATTTTTCAAGGAGCACAGGTATTCCCAGGTTGTGGGATTTTGGTGAATAATTTCCTCATCCCATGGAGAAGCACTCGCTAATACTTGGATTTACAGCCCAACCCCCAATTTCCTCCGCACACCGCCATTGGCAAGCCATCATTGAAGACAAGTAAATGTATTGTATTAGAACCCAGGCGCTGCTGTTAGTTGGAGGAATCTCCCCACACTCAAAACAACTGAGCCTGATATCGTGTGTGTGCTGGAGGAGGGAAACTGAGTCCACACATCTTTATCGGGGCACAGGTGTTCCCAGGGAGGGAATGTACTTTAAACACCTCCACTGCCCATAGAGAGGCACTCGCTATTACTTGGTTTTAGAGCACAACCCATAACTTCGCTCAAAACCCGGCCAAGGAAAATACTCAGGGAAGTCAATCTAATGGATCCAATTAGATCCCAGGTGCTATTGTCAGTTGCAGGAGCCTCCCCACACTCAGGATACCAGAAAACGTCGTGTGTGTGCTGGAGGTGGGGAAACAGATTCCACGCATCTTTATGGGGCACAGGTGTTCCAAGGTTGGGGAAGTAGATTAAAACCCTCCACTGCCCACAGAGATGCACTCGGTAATACTTGGCTTTAGAGCCCATCCCCCACCATCGCTTACTGCTAGGGCTAGGAAAACACTTAGGGAATTCAAGATAAGGGATTCTATGAAAAGCCAGGTGCTGCTGTCTGTTGGAGGAACCTCCCCACACTCAGAACCCCAGAACAGTTCTTCCTGTGTGTGCTGGAGGTGGGGAAACATAGCACACGCATTTTTCAGGGGGCACAGTTATTCCAAGGTTGTGGGTTGTAGGTCAAACACCCACATCCCATGGATAGGCTCTCGCTAATACTTGGTTTAGAGCCAAATCCCAACTTTCCCCTGCACACCGGCCTTTTCAATCCATCATGGAAGACATGTTAAGGTATTGTATTAGAACCCAGGCGCTGCTGTTAGTGGGAAGAACCTCCCCACACTCAAGACATTTGAACCCAATGCCATGTGTGTGCTGGAGGAGGGAAACAGAGTCCACGCATTTTTCTGGGGGCACAGGTGTTCCCAGGTTGAGGATGTAGTTAAACACTTCCACATCTCATAGAGAGGCACTCGCTATTACTTTGGTTTAGTGTCCAACCACACCTTCGCTCACAGCCCGGCCTATGGAAACACTCAGGGAAGTCAAGCCAAGTGATTCTATTAGATCCCAGGTGCTGCTGTCAGTTGGAGGAGCCTCCCCACACTCAGAATACCAGAAAAGTTCTTCATGTGTGTCCTGGAGGTGGGGAAACAAAGTCCACGTTTATTTATTGGATCACAGGTATTCCCAGGATGGGGATGTACGTAATCACTTCCACTGCTCATAGAGAGGCACTCGCTATTACTTTGGTTTAGTGCCCAATCCCACCTTAACTCACATCACGGCCAAAGGAAACAATCAGGGATGTCAATCCAAGAGATTCTATTAGATCCCAGGTGCTGCCGTCAGTTTGAAGAGCCTCCCCACACTTAGGATAGCCGAATAGTTCTTCGTGTGTGTGCTGGAGTTGGGGAAACATATCTACACATCTTGCAAGGGGCACAGGTATTCAAAGGCTGTGGATTGCAGTTTAAAGACCTCCACATCCCGTGGAGAGGCACTCGATTGTACTTGTTTGTCGAGGCTGAACCCCACATTCCCCCGCACTCTGGCATAAACAAGTCATCAGGGAAGGCAAACTTAGGGATTGTATAAGAACCCAGTCGCTGTTTTCAGTTGGAGAATCTTCCCCACACTCAGGATCCGGAATCCAGCCTTTAGTGTGGGGGATGTGTGGAGACCCACCCACGCAGAAGAATGGGGGCACAGGTGTTCCATGTTAGGGAGAATTCCTCAAAATATTTCCTCAGTCCATTGGAGGCACTCGATGCTACTTGGCCTCCAATCCCAACCCCCAGCTTTCCCTCGCAGTCCGGCGTAGGGAAACACACAGGAAATACAAGCTAAGGGGTTTTATTGGAACCCAGGCACTGCTGTCATTTGGAAGATCTTCCCCACTCTCAGGATACCTGAACACATTTTCGTGTGTGTGCTGGAGGTGGTGAAAGAGTGTCCACGCATCTTCATGAGGGCACAGGTGTTCCCAGGTTTGGATGTAGTTTAAACACCTCCACGGAACATAGAGAGGCACACGCCAATACTTGGCTTTAGAGCCCAACCCGCAACTAGGCTCAGAGCCCGCCTACGAAAACACTGAAGCATGACAAACATAGGGATTATATTAGATCCCAGGTGCTGCTGTCAGTTGGAGGAGTCTCCCCACACTCAAGATACCAGAACACCACATCGTGTGTGTGCTGAAGGTGGGGAAACTGTGTCCTTGCAACTTTCAGGGGGCACAGGTATTCCCAAATATTTGGTTATAGGTTAAATCACTTCAAATCCCGTGGAGAGGCCCTCAATAATACTTGGTTTTAGAGCCCAACCCTCACATTCCCCCGCACTCCCGCCTAGGCTAGCCATCAGTGAAGACAAGTTAATGGATTCGATTAGAACCCAGGCCCTGCTGTCAGTTGTAGGTGCCTCCCCACACTCAGGAAACCTCAACCCGTCTTCGTGTGTGTGCTGGAGTTGGGGAAACAGAGTCGACGCATTTCTTGGGGGGCACAGTTGTTCCAAGTTTGGGGATGTATTTTAAACACCTCCACTGCCCAGAGAGAGGCACTCGCTATTACTAGTCTTTAGTGCCCAACACACAACTTCGCTCACAGCCTTGCCAATGGAAACACTCAGGGAAAGCAAGCCAAATGATATTATAAGTTCCCAGTTGCTGATGTCATCTGGAGGTGCCTACCGACACTCATTATACCAGAACTATTTTTCGTGGGTGTGCTGGAGGTGGGGAAAGAGAGACCTCGCATTTATATGGGGGGCAGGTGTTTAAAGGTTAGGGCTGTAGTTTTAAAAACCTCCATGCCCATAGAGAGGCACTCGCTAAAACCTAGCTATAGAGACCAAACCCCACATTAGATCAAAGCCTGGCCTATGTAAACACTCAGGGAACACAAGCTAAGGGATTCTAATAGAACCCAGGTGCTGCTGTCATTTGGAGTAGCCTCCCCATGCTCAGGATTCCAGAAAACTTCTTCGTGTGTGTGCTGTTGGTGGAGAAACAGTGTCCACGCATATTCTAGGGGGCAAAGGTATTCCCTTTATGGGGGTTGTTGGATAATCACCTCAACTTCCCATGGAGAGGCACTCACTAATACTTGGATTTAGAGTCCAAATCACACTTTGAACCGCACTCCAGCTTATGCAATCCATCAGGGAACAGAAGCTTAAGGATTCTACTAGAACACTGGCACTGCTCTCAGTTGGAGGAACTTTCCCACTCTCAGAATTCCGGAAGCCAACCTTATGTGGCGGGGAGATGTGGAGCCACAATCCAAGTAGATGAATGGGGTCACACTTGTTTCCCATTAGGGAGAAGTCCTCTAAATAATTCCATATTCCATCGGGGGTCCGTTGCTGCTACTTGGCCTCCAAGCCAAACTCCCAGATTTCCCTCCCAGCCCGGCATAGGGACACACTCAAGGAATAAAAACTAATTGAATCTATTAGAACCCAGGCGCTGCTGTCATTTGGAGGAGCCTCCCCACAATCAGGATACCTGAGCACGTCTCCGTGTGTGTGCTGGAGGTGGGGAATCAGAGTCCACGCATCTTCATGGGGGCACAGGTGTTCCAAGTTTGGGGAAGAAGTTTCAAATCCTCCACTGCCCACAAAGATGCACTCGCTTATTCTTGGCTTTAGAGCCCATTCCCCACCATCGCTCACTGCTAGGTCTAGGAAAAAACTTAGGGAAGTCAAGCTGAGTTATTCTATTAGAACGCAGGCGCTGCTGTCAGTTGGAGGAACTTCCACACACTCAGGATTCCGGATCCCAGCCTTGTGTGGGGGAGGTGTGGATACCCAGTCCACACAGAAGAATGGGGGCACAGGTGTTCCACAATAGCGTGAAATCCTCTTAGTACTTCCTCAGTAAATCGAGGGGCACTCGTTGCTACTTGGACTTCAAACCCAACCCCCACTTTCCCCACTCTCCAGCCTAGGCATTCCATCAGGTAAGACAAGCTAAAGTATTCTATTAGAACCCAGGCGCTGCTGTCAGTTGGAGGAGGCTCCCCACACTCTGGATACCTGAACAAGTCTTTGTGTGTGTGCTTTTGTTGGAGATACATAGTCCACGCAACTTTTAGGGGGCACAGGTGTTCCCAGGGAGGTAATGTACTTTAAATACCTCCACTGCCCATAGAGAGGCACTCGCTATAACTTGGCTTTAGAGCCCAACCCCCACCTTCGCTCCCTTCCCGTCCTTGGAAAACACTCAGGGAAGATAACCAAAGGGATCCTATTAGATCCCAGATGCTGCTGTCAGTGGGAGGTGCCTCCCCACACTCAGGATACCAGAACAATTCTTCATGTGTGTGCTGGAGGTGGGGAAACAGATTCCACGCATTTTTCAAGGAGCACAGGTATTCCCAGGTTGTGGGATTTTGGTGAATAATTTCCTCTTTCCATGGAGAAGCACTCGCTAGTACTTGGATTTACAGCCCAACCACCAATTTCCCCCGCACTCCGCCCTTGGCAAGCCATCATTGAAGAGAAGTAAATGTATTGTATTAGAACCCAGGTGCTGCTGTTAGTTGGAGGTACCTCCACACACACAAAACATCTGAACCAGATATCGTGTGTGTGCTGGAGGAGGGAAACTGAGTCCACACATCTTTATGGGGGCACAGGTGTTCCCAGGTTGGGGATATACTTTAACCACCTCCACTACCAAAAGAGAGGAACTCGCTAATACCTAGTTTTAGAGCAGAACCCATAACTTCGCTCAAAACCTGGCCAAGGAAAATACTCAGGGAAGTCAATCTAATGGATCCAATTAGATCCCAGGTGCTATTGTCAGTTGCAGGAGCCTTCCCACACTCAGGATACCAGAAAACTTCGTGTGTGTGCTGGAGGTGGGGAAACAAAGAACACGCATTTTTCAGGGTTCACAGTAATTCCCAAGTTGTGGGTTGTAGTTTAAACATCTCCACTACCCATGGAGAGGCACACGCTAATACTTAGTTTTAGAGCCCAAATCCCACTATCAACCACACACTGGCCTAGGCAAACCATCAGGGAAGACAAGCAAAGGGATTCTATTAAAACCAAGAGGTTGATATCACTTGGAGGAAATACCCCACACTCAGGATACTGGAATACATCCTTGTGTGGTGGGGAGGTTTGAAGCCCCACTCCACGCAGATGAATGGGTGCTCAGGTGTTTCCCTTTATGGAGAATTCATCTAAATACTTCCTCAGTCCATCGGGGACACTCGCTACTATTTGGCCTCAAAGCCCAACCCCCAGGTTTCTCTCAGAGTCAGTCCTAGGGAAACACTCAGGGATTACAAGCTAAGGGATTCTATTAGAACCCAGCCGCTTCTGTCACCTGAAATTGCCAGCCCACACTCAGGATAGCAGAAAACTTCTTCATGTGTGTTCTGGTGGTGGGGATACAGAGTCGACGCTTTTATCAAGGAGCACATGTATTAACATGTTGTGGGGTTTTGGTAAATAACCTCCAAATCCCATGGAGAAGCACTCGCTAATACTTGGATTTAGAGCCCAACCCACCCTTTCCCCAGCACTCCGTATCAGGCAACCTAACAGGGTAGACAAGTTAAGCGATTTTATAAGAACCAAGGCCCTGCTCTCAGTTGGAGGAGGCTGCCCACTCTCAGGATAACTGTGCAAGTGTTCGTGTGTGTGCTGGAGGTGTGGAAACAGACTCCACGGATCTTTATGGGGGCACAGGTGTTCCCAGGTTAGGGATGTAGTTTAAACAGCTCCACAAACCATAGAGAGGTCATCGCAAATACTTGGTTTCGGAGCCCAAACCACACTGTCCCCCGCACTCCCGCCTAGGCTTTCCATCAGGGAAGACAAGCAAAGGGATTCAATTAGAACCCAGGCGCTGCTGTCAGTTGGAGGAACTTCCCTGCACTCAGAATTCCAGAACACATTCTTAGGTGTGGGAGAGATGTGCAGCCCCACTGCACCCAGATGAATGGAGGAAAATGTGTTCCGTTAAGGGAGAAGTCCTCTGAGTACTTCCTCAGTGGATCAGGGATCAATAAATTCAACGTGGCCTCCTGGCCCAACCCCAGCTTTCCTTCATGACCTGGCCTAAAAAACACTCAGGGAACAGAAGCTAAGGGATACTAATATAATCCAGGTGCTGCTGTCAGTTTGAGGAACTTCCCCACACTCAGAATACCAGAAAATATCTTCGTGTGTGTGCTGGATGTAGGGAAACAGTCAAAGCATCTTTCAGGGGCACATTTATACCATGGCTGTGGGTTGTAAGTTAAACACCCACATCCCATGGATAGGCTCTCGCTAGTACTTGGTTTAGAGCCCAACCCCCACTTTCCCCCACTCTCCAGCCTAGGCATGCCATCAGGGAAGTCAAGCTAAGGGATTATTTAGAACCCAGGCGCTGCTGTCATTTGGAGGAGCCTCCCCACAATCAGGATACCTGAGCACGTCTCCGTGTGTGTGCTGGAGGTGGGGAAACAGATTCCACGCATCTTTATGGGGAACAGGTGTTCCAAGGTTGGGGAAGTAGTTTAAAACCCTCCACTACCCACAGAGATGCACTCGCTAATACTTGGATTAGAGCCCATCCCCCACCATCACTTACTGCTAGGCCTAGGAAAACACTTAGGGAAGTCAAGCTAAGGGATTCTATTAAAACCCAGGTGCTGCTGTCTGTTGGAGGAACCTCCCCACACTCAGAACCCCAGAACACTTCTTCCTGTGTGTGCTGGCCGTGGGGAAACATAGCACACGCATTTTTCAGGGGTCACAGTAATTCCCAAGTTGTGGGTTGTAGTTTGAACATCTCCACTACCCATGGAGAGGCACACGCTAATACTTAGTTTTAGATCACAAATCCCACTTTCAACCACACACTGGCCTAGGCAAACCATCAGGGAAGACAAGCAAAGGGATTCTATTAAAACCAAGACGCTGAGGTCAGTTGGAGGAACTACCCCACCGTCAGGATACTGGAACCCAACCTTGTGTGGTGGGGAGGTTTGAAGCCCCACTCCACGCAGATGAATGGGTGCTCAGGTGTTTCCCTTTATGGAGAATTCATCTAAATACTTCCTCAGTCCATCGGGGACACTCGCTACTGTTTGGAAACAAAGCCCAACCCCCAGGTTTCGCACAGAGTCAGTCCTAGGGAAACACTCAGGGATTACAAGCTAAGGGATTCTATTAGAACCCAGCTGCTTCTGTCACCTGAAATTGAAAGCCCAAACTCAGGATAGGAGAAAACATCTTCATGTGTGTTCTGGTGGTGGGGATACAGAGTCCACGCTTTTTTCAAGGATCACAGGTATTCCCATGTTGTGGGGTTTTGGTTAATAACCTCCAAATCCCATGGAGAAGCACTCGCTAATACTTGGATTTAGAGCCCAACCCACCCTTTCCCCAGCACTCCGTATCAGGCAACCAAACCGGGTAGGCAAGTTAAGCGATTTTATAAGAACCAAGGCCCTGCTCTCAGTTGGAGGAGGCTGCCCACTCTCAGGATAACTGTGCAAGTGTTCTTGTGTGTGCTGGAGGTGTGGAAACAGACTCCACGGGTCTTTATGGGGGCACAGGTGTTCCCAGGTTAGGGATGTAGTTTAAACACCTCCACAAACCATAGAGAGGTCATCGCAAATACTTGGTTTCAGAGCCCAAACCACACTTTCCCCGCACTCCCGCCTAGGCTTTCCATCAGGGAAGACAAGCAAAGGGATTCAATTAGAACCCAGGCGCTGCTGTCAGTTGGAGGAACTTCTCTGCACTCAGAATTCCAGAACACATTCTTTGGTGTGGGAGAGATGTGCAGCCCCACTCCACCCAGATGAATGGAGGAAAAGGTGTTCCGTTTAGGGAGAAGTCCTCTAAGTACTTCCTCAGTGGATCAGGGGGCACTCACTGCTACTTGGCCTCCAAGCCCAACCCCCAGCTTTCCCTCATGGCCTGGCCTAAAGGAACACTCAGGGAACAGAAGCTAAGGGAAACTAATAGAACCCAGGTGCTGCTGTCAGTGTGAGAAACCTCCCCACATTCAGAATTCCTGAACACATATTCGTGTGTGTGCTGGATGTGGGGAAACACTCAAAGCTACTTTCAGGGGGCACATTTATTCCATGGTTGTGGGTTGTAGGTTAAAAACCCACATCCCATGGATAGGCTCTCGCTAATACTTGGTTTAGAGCCCAACCCCCACTTTCCCCCACTCTCCAGCCTAGGCATGCCATCAGGGAAGACAAGCTAAGGGATTGTTTCAGATCCCAGGCGCTGCTGTCATTTGAAGGTGCCTCCCCACAATCAGGAAAACTGAGCACGTCTCCGTGTGTGTGCTGAAGGTGGGGAAACAGATTCCACGCATCTTTATGGGGCACAGGTGTTCCAAGGTTGGGGAAGTAGTATAAAACCCTCCACTGCCCACAGAGATGCACTCGCTAATACTTGGCTTTAGAGCCCATCCCCCACCATCACTTAATTCTAGGCCTAGGAAAACACTTAGGGAAGTCAAGCTCAGGGATACTATTAAAACCCAGGTGCTGCTGTCTGTTGGAGGAACCTCCCCACACTCAGAATCCCAGAACACTTCTTCCTGTGTGTGCTGGAGGTGGGGAAACATAGCACACGCATTTTTCAGGGGTCACAGTAATTCCCAAGTTGTGGGTTGTAGTTTGAACATCTCCACTACCCATGGAGAGGCACACGCTAATACTTAGTTTTAGATCCCAAATCCCACTTTCAACCACACACTGGCCTAGGCAAACCATCAGGGAAGACAAGCAAAGGGATTCTATTCAAACCAAGACGCTGATGTCAGTTGGAGGAACTACCCCACCGTCAGGATACTGGAATCCAACCTTGTGTGGTGGGGAGGTTTGAAGCCCCACTCCACGCAGATGAATGGGTGCTCAGGTGTTTCCCTTTATGGAGAATTAATCTAAATACTTCCTCAGTCCATCGGGGACACTCGCTACTGTTTGGAAACAAAGCCCAATCCATAGGTTTCTCACAGAGTGAGTCCTAGGGAAACACTCAGGGATTACAAGCTAAGGGATTCTATTAGAACCCAGCTGCTTCTGTCACCTGAAATTGAAAGCCCAAACTCAGGATAGGAGAAAACATCTTCATGTGTGTTCTGGTGGTGGGGATACAGAGTCCACGCTTTTTTCAAGGAGCACAGGTATTCCCATGTTGTGGGGTTTTGGTTAATAACCTCCAAATCCCATGGAGAAGCACTCGCTAATACTTGGATTTAGAGCCCAACCCACCCTTTCCCCAGCACTCCGTATCAGGCAACCAAACCGGGTAGGCAAGTTAACCGATTTTATAAGAACCAAGGCCCTGCTCTCAGTTGGAGGAGGCTGCCCACTCTCAGGATAACTGTGCAAGTGTTCGTGTGTGTGCTGGAGGTGTGGAAACAGACTCCACGGATCTTTATGGGGGCACAGGTGTTCCCAGGTTAGGGATGTTGTTAAAACACCTCCACAAACCATAGAGAGGTAATCGCAAATACTTGGTTTCGGAGCCCAAACCACACTGTCCCCCGCACTCCCGCCTAGGCTTTCCATCAGGGAAGACAAGCAAAGGGATTCAATTAGAACCCAGGCGCTGCTGTCAGTTGGAGGAACTTCCCTGCACTCAGAATTCCAGAACACATTCTTAGGTGTGGGAGAGATGTGCAGCCCCACTCCACTCAGATGAATGGAGGAAAATTTGTTCCGTTTAGGGAGAAGTCCTCTAAGTACTTCCTCACTGGATCAGGGGGCACTCACTGCTACCTGGACTCGAAGCCCAACCCCCAGCTTTCCCTCATGGCCTGGCCTAAAGGAACACTCAGGGAACAGAAGCTAAAGTATACTAGTAGAACCCAGGTGCTGCTGTCAATTTGAGGAATCTCCCCACACTCAGAATACCAGAACACTTCTTCGCGTGTGTGCTGGATGTATGAAAACAGTCAAAGCATACTTCAGGGGGCACATTTATAACTTGGTTGTGGGTTGTAGTTTAAAAACCAACATCCCATGGATAGGCTCTAGCTAATACTTGGTTTAGAGCCCAGCCCCCACTTTCCCCCACTTTCCAGCCTAGGCATGCCATCAGGGAAGGCAAGCTAAGGGATTGTATAAGAACCCAGGCGCTACTGTCATTTGGAGGAGCCTCCCCATTAACAAGATACCTGAGCACGTCTCCGTGTGTGTGCTGGAGGTGGGAAACAGATTCCACGCATCTTTATGGGGCACAGGTGTTCCAAGGTTGGGGAAGTAGTTTAAAACCCTCCACTACCCACAGAGATGCACTCGCTAATACTTGGCATTAGAGCCCATCCCCAACCATCACTTACTGCTAGGCCTAGGGAAACACTTAGGGAAGTCAAGCTAAGGGATTCTATTAAAAGCCAGGTGCTACTGTGTGTTGGAGGAACCTCCCCACACTCAGAACCCCAGAACACTTCTTCCTGTGTGTGCTGGACGTGGGGAAACAGCACACGCATTTTCCAGGGGTCACAGTAATTCCCAAGTTGTGGGTTGTAGTTTAAACATCTCCACTACCCATGGAGAGGCACACGCTAATACTTAGTTTTAGATCCCAAATCCCACTTTCAACCACACACTGGCCTAGGCAAACCATCCGGGAAGACAAGCAAAGGGATTCTATTCAAACCAAGACGCTGATGTCAGTTGGAGGAACTACCCCACCCTCAGGATACTGGAACCCAACCTTGTGTGGTGGGGAGATTTGAAGCCCCACTCCACGCAGATGAATGGGTGCTCAGGTGTTTCCCTTTATGGAGAATTCATCTAAATACTTCCTCAGTCCATCGGGGACACTCGCTATTATTTGGCCTCAAAGCCCAACCCCCAGGTTTCTCTCAGAGTCAGTCCTAGGGAAACACTCAGGGATTACAAGCTAAGGGATTCTATTAGAACCCAGTAGCTTCTGTCACCTGAAATTGCCAGCCCACACTCAGGATAGCAGAAAACTTCTTCATGTGTGTTCTGGTGCTGGAGATACAGAATCCATGCTTTTTTCAAGGAGCACAGGTATTCCCAAGTTGTGGGGTTTTGGTAAATAACTTCCAAATCCCATGGAGAAGCACTCGCTAATACTTGGATTTAGACCCCAACCCACCCTTTCTCCAGCACTCCGTATCAGGAAACCAAACAGTGTAGACAAGTTAAGCGATTTTATAAGAACCAAGGCCCTGCTCTCAGTTGGAGGAGGCTGCCCACTCTCAGGATAACTGTGCAAGTGTTCGTGTGTGTCCTGGAGGTGTGGAAACAGACTCCACGGGTCTTTATGGGGGCACAGGTGTTCCCAGGTTAGGGATGTAGTTTAAACACCTCCACAAACCATAGAGAGGTCATCGCAAATACTTGGTTTTGGAGCCCAAACCACACTATCCCCCGCACTCCCGCCTAGGCTTTCCATCAGGGAAGACAAGCAAAGGGATTCAATTAGAACCCAGGCGCTGCTGTCAGTTGGAGGAACTTCCCTGCACTCAGAATTCCAGAACACATTCTTTGGAGTGGGAGAGATGTGCAGCCCCACTGCACCCAGATGAATGGAGGAAAAGGTGTTCCGTTAAGGGAGAAGTCCTCTAAGTACTTCCTCAATGGATCAGGGGTCACTCACTGCTACGTGGCCTCCAAGCCCAACCCCCAGCTTTCCCTCATGGCCTGGCCTAAAAGAACACTCAGGGAACAGAAGCTAAGGGATACAAATAGAATCCAGGTGCTGCTGTCAGTTTGAGGAACTTCCCCACACTCAGAATACCAGAACACATCTTCGTGTGTGTGCTGGATGTAGGGAAACAGTCAAAGCATCATTCAGGGGGCTCATTTATTCCATGGTTGTGGGTTGTAGGTTAAAAACCCACATCCCATGGATAGGCTCTCGCTAATACTTGGTTTAGAGCCCAACCCCCACTTTCCCCCACTCTCCAGCCTAGGCATGCCATCAGGGAAGACAAGCTAAGGGATTCTTTTAGAACCCAGGCGCTGCTCTCATTTGGAGGAGCCTCCCCACAATCAGGATACCTGAGCACGTCTCCGTGTGTGTGCTGGAGGTGGGGAAACAGATTCCACGCAACTTTATGGGGCACAGGTGTTCCAAGGTTGGGGAAGTAGTTTAAAACCCTCCACTACCCACAGAGATGCACTTGCTAATACTTGGCTTTAGAGCCCATCCCCCACCATCGCTTACTGCTAGGCCTAGGAAAACACTTAGGGAAGTCAAGCTAAGGGATTCTATTAAAACCCAGGTGCTGCTGTCTGTTGGAGGAACCTCCCCACACTCAGAACCCCAGAACACTTCTTCCTGTGTGTGCTGGACGTGGGGAAACATAGCACACGCATTTTTCAGGGGTCACAGTAATTCCCAAGTAGTGGGTTGTAGTTTAAACATCTCCACTACCCATGGAGAGGCACACGCTAATACTTAGATTTAGATCCCAAATCCCACTTTCAACCACACACTGGCCTAGGCAAACCATCAGGGAAGACAAGCAAAGGGATTCTATTAAAACCAAGACGCTGATGTCAGTTGGAGGAACTACCCCACCCTCAGGATACTGGAACCCAACCTTGTGTGGTGGGGAGATTTGAAGCCCCACTCCACGCAGATGAATGGGTGCTCAGGTGTTTCCCTTTATGGAGAATTCATCTAAATACTTCCTCAGTCCATCGGGGACACTCGCTACTATTTGGCCTCAAAGCCCAACCCCCAGGTTTCTCTCAGAGTCAGTCCTAGGGAAACACTCAGGGATTACAAGCTAAGGGATTCTATTAGAACCCAGCAGCTTCTGTCACCTGAAATTGCCAGCCCACACTCAGGATTGCAGAAAATATCTTCATGTGTGTTCTGGTGGTGGGGATACAGAGTCCACGCTTTTTTCAAGGAGCACAGGTATTCCCATGTTGTGGGTTTTTGGTAAATAACCTCCAAATCCCATTGAGAAACACTCGCTAATACTTGGATTTAGAGCCCAACCCACCCTTTCCCCAGCACTCCGTATCAGGTAACCAAACAGGGTAGACAAGTTAAGCGATTTTATAAGAACCAAGGCCCTGCTCTCAGTTGGAGGAGGCTGCCCACTCTCAGGATAACTGTGCAAGTGTTCGTGTGTGTGCTGGAGGTGTGGAAACAGACTCCACGGATCTTTATGGGGGCACAAGTGTACCCAGGTTAGGGATGTAGTTTTAACACCTCCACAAAGCATAGAGAGGTCATTGCAAATACTTGGTTTCGGAGCCCAAACCACACTGTCCCCCGCACTCCCGCCTAGGCTTTCCATCAGGGTAGACAAGCAAAGGGATTCAATTAGAACCCAGGCGCTGCTGTCAGTTGGAGGAACTTCCCTGTACTCAGAATTCCAGAACACATTCTTAGGTGTGGGAAAGATGTGCAGCCCCACTGAACCCAGATGAATGGAGGAAAAGGTGTTCCGTTTAGGGAGAAGTCCTCTAAGTACTTCCTCAATGGATCAGGGGGCACTCACTGCTACGTGGCCCCCATGCGCAACCCGCAGCTTTCCCTCCTGGCCTGGCCTAAAAGAACACTCAGGGAACAGAAGCTAAGGGATACTAATAGAATCCAGGTGCTGCTGTCAGTTTGAGGAACTTCCCCACACTCAGAATTCCAGAACATATATTCGTGTGTGTGCTGGATGTGGGGAAACAGTCAAAGCTAATTTCATGGGGCACATTTATTCCATGGTTGTTGGTTGTAGGTTAAAAACCCACATCCCATGGATAGGCTCTCGCTAATACTTGGTTTAGAGCCCAAACCCCACTTTCCCCCACTCTCCAGCCTAGGCATGCCATCAGGGAAGAGAAGCTAAGGAATTCTTTTAGAACCCAGGCGCTGCTGTCATTTGGAGGATCCTCCCCACAATCAGGATACCTGAGCACGTCTCCGTGTGTGTGCTGGATGTGGGGAAACAGATTTCACGCATCTTTATGGGGCACAGCTGTTCCAAGGTTGGGGAAGTAGTTTAAAACCCTCCACTACCCACAGAGATGCACACGCTGATACTTGGCTTTAGAGCCCATCCCCCACCATCGCTTACTGCTAGGCCTAGGAAAACACTTAGGGAAGTCAAGCTAAGGGATTCTATTACAACCCAGGTGCTGCTGTCTGTTGGAGGAACCTCCCCACACTCAGAACCCCAGAACACATCTTCCTGTGTGTGCTGGACGTGGGGAAACTTAGCACACGCATTTTTCAGGGGTCACAGTAATTCCCAAGTTGTGGGTTGTAGTTTAAACATCTCCACTACCCATGGAGAGGCACACTCTAATACTTAGTTTTAGATCCCAAATCCCACTTTCAACCACACACTGGCCTAGTCAAACCATCAGGAAGACAAGCAAAGGGATTCTATTAAAACCAAGACGCTGATGTCAGTTGGAGGAACTACCCCACCCTCAGGATACTGGAACCCAACCTTGTGTGGTGGGGAGATTTGAAGCCCCACTCCACGCAGATGAATGGGTGCTCAGGTGTTTCCCTTTATGGAGAATTCATCTAAATACTTCCTCAGTCCATCGGGGACACTCGCTACTATTTGGCCTCAAAGCCCAACCCCCAGGTTTCTCTCAGAGTCAGTCCTAGGGAAACACTCAGGGATTACAAGCTAAGGGATTCTATTAGAACCCAGCCGCTTCTGTCACCTGAAATGGCCAGCCCACACTCAGGATAGCAGAAAACTTCTTCATGTGTGTTCTGGTGGTGGGGATACAGAGTCCATGCTTTTTTCAAGGAGCACAGGTATTCCCATGTTGTGGGGTTTTGGTTAATAACCTCCAAAACCCATGGAGAAGCACTCGCTAATACTTGGATTTAGAGCCCAACCCACCCTTTCTCCAGCACTCCGTATCAGGGAACCAAACAGTGTAGACAAGTTAAGCGATTTTATAAGAACCAAGGCCCTGCTCTCAGTTGGAGGAGGCTGCCCACTCTCAGGATAACTGTGCAAGTGTTCGTGTGTGTGCTGGAGGTGTGGAAACAGACTCCACGGATCTTTATGGGGACACAGGTGTTCCCAGGTTAGGGATGTAATTTAAACACCTCCACAAACCATAGAGAGGTCATCGCAAATACTTGGTTTCAGAGCCCAAACCACACTTTCCCCCGCAATCCCGCCTAGGCTTTCCATCAGGGAAGACAAGCAAAGGGATTCAATTAGAACCCAGGCTCTTCTGTCAGTTGGAGGAACTTCCCTGCACTCAGAATTCCAGAACACATTCTTAGGTGTGGGAGAGATGTGCAGCCCCACTGCACCCAGATGAATGGAGGAAAAGGTGTTCCGTTTAGGGAGAATTCCTCTAAGTACTTCCTCAATGAATCAGGGGGCACTCACTGCTACGTGGCCCCCAAGCGCAACCCCCAGCTTTCCCTCCTGTCCTGGCCTAAAAGAACACTCAGGGAACAGAAGCTAAGGGATACTAATAGAACCCAGGTGCTGCTGTCAGTTTGAGAAACATCCCCACACTCAGAATACCAGAACACATATTCGTGTGTGTGCTGGATGTAGGGAAACAGACAAAGATACTTTCAGGGGGCACATTTATCCCATGGTTGTTTGTTGTAGGTTAAAAACCCACATCTCATGGACAGGCTCTCGCTAATACTTGGTTTAGAGCCCAAACCCCACTTTCCCCCACTCTCCAGCCTAGGCATGCCATCAGGGAAGACAAGCTAAGGAATTCTTTTAGAACCCACGCGCTGCTGTCATTTGGAGGAGCCTCCCCACAATCAGGATACCTGAGCACGTCTCCGTGTGTGTGCTGGAGGTGGGGAAACAGATTCCACGCATCTTTATGGGGCACAGCTGTTCCAAGGTTGGGGAAGTAGTTTAAAACCCTCCACTACCCACAGAGATGCACACGCTGATAGTTGGCTTTAGAGCCCATCCCCCACCATCGCTTACTGCTAGGCCTAGGAAAACACTTAGGGAAGTCAAGCTAAGGGATTCTATTACAACCCAGTTGCTGCTGTCTGTTGGAGGAACCTCCCCACACTCAGAACCCCAGAACACTTCTTCCTGTGTGTGCTGGACGTGGGGAAACTTAGCACACGCATTTTTCAGTGGTCACAGTAATTCCCAAGTTGTGGGTTGTAGTTTAAACATCTCCACTACCCATGGAGAGGCACACGCTAATACTTAGTTTTAGATCCCAAATCCCACTTTCAACCACACACTGGCCTATGCAAACCATCAGGGAAGACAAGCAAAGGGATTCTATTAAAACCAAGACGCTGATGTCAGTTGGAGGAACTACCCCACCCTCAGGATACTGGAACCCAACCTTGTGTGGTGGGGAGATTTGAAACCCCACTCCACGCAGATGAATGGGTGCTCAGGTGTTTCCCTTTATGGAGAATTCATCTAAATACTTCCTCAGTCCATCGGGGACACTCGCTACTATTTGGCCTCAAAGCCCAACCCCCAGGTTTCTCTCAGAGTCAGTCCTAGGGAAACACTCAGGGATTACAAGCTAAGGGATTCTATTAGAACCCAGCCGCTTCTGTCACCTGAAATTGCCAGCCCACACTCAGGATAGCAGAAAACTTCTTCATGTGTGTTCTGGTGGTGGGGATACAGAGTCCACGCTTTTTTCAAGGAGCACAGGTATTCCCGTGTTGTATGGTTTTGGATAATAACCTCCAAATCCCATGGAGAAGCACTCGCTAATACTTGGATTTAGAGCCCAACCCACCCTTTCCCCAGCACTCCGTATCAGGAAACCAAAGAGTGTAGTCAAGTTAAGCGATTTTATAAGAACCAAGGCCCTGCTCTCAGTTGGAGGAGGCTGCCCACTCTCAGGATAACTGTGCAAGTGTTCGTGTGTGTGCTGGAGGTGTGGAAACAGTCTCCACGGATCTTTATGGGGGCACAGGTGTTCCCAGGTTAGGGATGTAGTTTAAACACCTCCACAAACCATAGAGAGGTCATCGCAAATACTTGGTTTTGGAGCCTAAACCACACTGTCCCCCGCACTCCCGCCTAGGCTTTCCATCAGGGAAGACAAGCAAAGGGATTCAATTAGAACACAGGCGCTGCTGTCAGTTGGAGGAACTTCCCTGCACTCAGAATCCAGAACACATTCTTAGGTGTGGGAGAGATGTGCAGCCCCACTGCACCCAGATGAATGGAGGAAAAGGTGTTCCGTTTAGGGAGAATTCCTCTAAGTACTTCCTCAGTGGATCAAGTGGCCCTCAATGCTACTTGGCCTCCAAGCCCAACCCCCAGCTTTCCCTCATGCCCTGGCCTAAAGGAACACTCAGGGAACAGAAGCTAAGGGATACTAGTAGAACCCAGGTGCTGCTGTCAGTTTGAGGAACCTCCCCACACTCAGAATACCAGAACATTTCTTCGCGTGTGTGCTGGATGTAGGGAAACAGTCAAAGCATCTTTCAGGGGCACATTTATTCCATGGCTGTGGGTTGTAGGTTAAAAACCCACATCCCATGGATAGGCTCTCGATAATACTTGGTTTAGAGCCCAACCCCCACTTTCCCCCACTCTCCAGCCTAGGCATGCCATCAGGGAAGACAAGCTAAGGGATTCTTTTAGAACCCAGGCGCTGCTGTCATTTGGAGGAGCCTCCCCACAATCAGGATACCTGAGCACGTCTCCGTGTGTGTGCTGGAGGTGGGGAAACAGATTCCACGCATCTTTATGGGGCACAGGTGTTCCAAGGTTGGGGAAGTAGTTTAAAACCCTCCACTACACACAGAGATGCACCGCTAATACTTGGTTTAGAGCCCATCCCCCACCATCGCTTACTGCTTGTCCTAGGAAAACACTTATGGAAGGCAAGCGAAGGGATTCTATTACAACCCAGGTGCTGCTGTCTGTTGGAGGAACCTCCCCACACTCACAACCCCAGAACACTTCTTCCTGTGTGTGCCGGACGTGGGGAAACATAGCACACGCATTTTTCAGGGGTCACAGTAATTCCCAAGTTGTGGGTTTTAGTTTGAACATCTCCACTACCCATGGAGAGGCACACGCTAATACTTAGTTTTAGATCCCAAATCCCACTTTCAACCACACACTGGCCTAGGCAAACCATCAGGGAAGACAAGCAAAGGGATTCTATAAAAACCAAGACGCTGATGTCAGTTGGAGGAACTACCCCACCCTCAGGATACTGGAAAACATCCTTGTGTGGTGGGGAGATTTGAAGCCCCACTCCACGCAGATGAATGGGTGCTCAGGTGTTTCCCTTTATGGAGAATTCATCTAAATACTTCCTCAGTCCATCGCGGACACTCGCTACTATTTGGCCTCAAAGCCCAACCCCCAGGTGTCTCTCAGAGTCAGTCCTAGGGAAACACTCAGGGATTACAAGCTAAGGGATTCTATTAGAACCCAGCTGCTTCTGTCACCTGAAATTGCCAGTCCACACTCAAGATAGCAGAAAACTTCTTCATGTGTGTTCTGGTGGTGGCGATGCAGGGTCCATACTTTTTTCAAGGAGCACAGGTATTCCCATGTTGTGGGGTTTTGGATAATAACCTCCAAATCCCATGGAGAAGCACTCGCTAATACTTGGATTTAGAGCCCAACCCACCCTTTCCCCAGCACTCCGTATCAGTCAACCAAACAGGGTAGACAAGTTAAGCGATTTTATAAGAACCAAGGCCCTGCTCTCAGTTGGAGGAGGCTGCCCACTCTCAGGATAACTGTGCAAGTGTTCGTGTGTGTGCTGGAGGTGTGGAAACAGACTCCACGGATCTTTATGGGGGCACAGTTGTACCCAGGTTAGGGATGTAGTATAAACACCTCCTCAAACTATAGAGAGGTCATTGCAAATACTTGGTTTCGGAGCCCAAACCACACTGTCCCCCGCACTCCCGCCTAGATTTTCTTCAGGGAAGACAAGCAAAGGGATTCAATTAGAACCCAGGCGCTGCTGTCAGTTGGAGGAACTTCCCTGCACTCAGAATCCAGAACACATTCTTAGGTGTGGGAGATATGTGCAGCCCCACTGCACCCAGATGAATGGAGGAAAAGGTGTTCCGTTTAGGGAGAATTCCTCTAAGTAATTCCTCAATGGATCAGGGGGCACTCACTGCTACGTGGCCTCCAAGCCCAACCCCCAGCTTTCCCTCATGGCCTGGCCTAAAGGAACACTCAGGGAACAGAAGCTAAGGGATACTAGCAGAACCCAGGTGCTGCTGTCATTTTGAGGAACCTCCCCACACTCAGAATACCACAACATTTCTTCGCGTGTGTGCTGGATGTAGGGAAAGAGTCCAAGCATCTTTCAGGGGGCAATTTATACCATGGTTGTGGGATGTAGGTTAAAAACCCACATCCCATGGATAGGCTCTCGCTAATTCTTGGTTTAGAGCCCAACCCCCACTTTCACCCACTCTCCAGCCTAGGCATGCCATCAGGGAAGACAAGCTAAGGGATTCTTTTAGAACCCAGGCGCTGCTGTCATTTGGAGGAGCCTCCCCACAATCAGGATACCTGAGCACGTCTCCGTGTGTGTGCTGGAGGTGGGGAAACAGATTCCACGCATCTTTATGGGGCACAGGTGTTCCAAGGTTGGGGAAGTAGTTTAAAACCCTCCACTACCCACAGAGATGCACTCGCTAATACTTGGCTTTAGAGCCCATCCCCCACCATCGCTTACTGCTAGGCCTAGAAAAACACTTAGGGAAGTCAAGCTAAGGGATTCTATTACAACCCAGGTGCTGCTGTCTGTTGGAGGAACCTTCCCACACTCAGAACCCCAGAACACTTCTTCCTGTGTGTGCTGGACGTGGGGAAACATAGCACACGCATTTTTCAGGGGTCACAGTAATTCCCAAGTTGTGGGTTGTAGTTTAAACATCTCCACTACCCATGGAGAGGCACACGCTAATACTTAGTTTTAGATCCCAAATCCCACTTTCAACCACACACTGGCCCAGGCAAACCATCAGGGAAGACAATCAAAGGGATTCTATTAAAACCAAGACGCTGATGTCAGTTGGAGGAACTACCCCACCCTCAGGATACTGGAACCCAACCTTGTGTGGTGGGGAGATTTGAAGCCCCACTCCACGCAGATGAATGGGTGCTCAGGTGTTTCCCTTTATGGAGAATTCATCTAAATACTTCCTCAGTCCATCGGGGACACTCGCTACTATTTGGCCTCAAAGCCCAACCCCCAGGTTTCTCTCAGAGTCAGTCCTAGGGAAACACTCAGGGATTACAAGCTAAGGGATTCTATTAGAACCCAGCCGCTTCTGTCACCTGAAATTGCCAGCCCACACTCAGGATAGCAGAAAACTTCTTCATGTGTGTTCTGGTGGTGGGGATACAGAGTCCACGCTTTTTTCAAGGAGCACAGGTATTCCCATGTTGTGGGCTTTTGGTTAATAACCTCCAAATCCCATGGAGAAGCACTCGCTAATACTTGGATTTAGAGCCCAACCCACCCTTTCCCCAGCACTCCGTATCAGGCAACCAAACAGGGTAGACAAGTTAAGGGATTTTATAAGAACCAAGGCCCTGCTCTCAGTTGGAGGAGGCTGCCCACTCTCAGGATAGCTGTGCAAGTGTTCGTGTGTGTGCTGGAGGTGTGGAAACAGACTCCACGGATCTTTATGGGGGCACAGGTGTTCCCAGGTTAGGGATGTAGTTTAAACACCTCCACAAACCATAGAGAGGTCATCGCCAATACTTGATTTTGGAGCCCAAACCACACTTTCCCCCGCACTCCCGCCTAGGCTTTCCATCAGGGAAGACAAGCAAAGGGATTCAATTAGAACCCAGGCGCTGCTGTCAGTTGGAGGAACTTCCCTGCACTCAGAATTCCAGAACACATTCTTAGGTGTGGGAGAGTTGTGCAGCCCCACTGCACCCAGATGAATGGAGGAAAAGGTGTTCCGTTTAGGGAGAAGTCCTCTAAGTACTTCCTCAGTGTATAAGGGGGCACTCACTGCTACTTGGCCTCCAAGCCCAACCCCCAGCTTTCCCTCATGGCCTGGCCTAAAGGAACACTCAGGGAACAGAAGCTAAGGGATACTAATAGAACCCAGGTGCTGCTGTCATTTTGAGAATCCTCCCCACACTCAGAATTCCAGAACACATTTTCGTGTGTGTGCTGGATGTGGGGAAACAGTCAAAGCTACATTCAGGGGGCACATTTATTCCATGGTTGTGGGTTGTAGGTTAAAAACCCACATCCCATGGATAGGCTCTAGCTAATACTTGGTTTAGAGCCCAACCCCCTCTTTCCCCCCCTCTCCAGCCTAGGAATGCCATCAGGTAAGACAAGCTAAGGGATTCTTTTAGAACCCAGGCGCTGCTGTCATTTGGAGGAGCCTCCCCACAATCAGGATACCTGAGCACGTCTCCGTGTGTGTGCTGGAGGTGGGGAAACAGATTCCACGCATCTTTATGGGGCACAGGTGTTCCAAGGTTGGGGAAGTAGTTTACAACCCTCCACTACCCACAGAGATGCACCGCTAATACTTGGTTTAGAGCCCATCCCCCACCATCGCTTACTGCTAGTCCTAGGAAAACACTTATGGAAGGCAAGCGAAGGGATTCTATTACAACCCAGGTGCTGCTGTCTGTTGGAGGAACCTCCCCACACTCACAACCCCAGAACACTTCTTCCTGTGTGTGCCGGACGTGGGGAAACATAGCACACGCATTTTTCAGGGGTCGCAGTAATTCCCAAGTTGTGGGTTTTAGTTTGAACATCTCCACTACCCATGGAGAGGCACACGCTAATACTTAGTTTTAGATCCCAAATCCCACTTTCAACCACACACTGGCCTAGGCAAACCATCAGGGAAGACAAGCAAAGGGATTCTATAAAAACCAAGACGCTGATGTCAGTTGGAGGAACTACCCCACCCTCAGGATACTGGAACACATCCTTGTGTGGTGGGGAGATTTGAAGCCCCACTCCACGCAGATGAATGGGTGCTCAGGTGTTTCCCTTTATGGAGAATTCATCTAAATACTTCCTCAGTCCATCGGGGACACTCGCTACTATTTGGCCTCAAAGCCCAACCCCCAGGTGTCTCTCAGAGTCAGTCCTAGGGAAACACTCAGGGATTACAAGCTAAGGGATTCTATTAGAACCCAGCCGCTTCTGTCACCTGAAATTGCCAGCCCACACTCAGGATAGCAGAAAACTTCTTCATGTGTGTTCTGGTGGTGGGGATACAGAGTCCATGCTTCTTTCAAGGACCACAGGTATTCCCATGTTGTGGGGTTTTGGTTAATAACCTCCAAATCCCATGGAGAAGCACTCGCTAATACTTGGATTTAGAGCCCAACCCACCCTTTCTCCAGCACTCCGTATCAGGGAACCAAAGAGTGTAGACAAGTTAAGCGATTTTATAAGAACCAAGGCCCTGCTCTCAGTTGGAGGAGGCTGCCCACACTCAGGATAACTGTGCAAGTGTTCGTGTGTGTGCTGGAGGTGTGGAAACAGACTCCACGGATCTTTATGGGGGCACAGGTGTTCCCAGGTTAGGGATGTAATTTAAACACCTCCACAAACCATAGAGAGGTCATCGCAAATACTTGGTTTCAGAGCCCAAACCACACTTTCCCCCGCAATCCCGCCTAGGCTTTCCATCAGGGAAGACAAGCAAAGGGATTCAATTAGAACCCAGGCGCTTCTGTCAGTTGGAGGAACTTCCCTGCACTCAGAATTCCAGAACACATTCTTAGGTGTGGGAGAGATGTGCAGCCCCACTGCACCCAGATGAATGGAGGAAACGGTGTTCCGTTTAGGGAGAAGTCCTCTAAGTACTTCCTCAATGGATCAGGGGGCACTCACTGCTACGTGGCCCCCAAGCGCAACCCCCAGCTTTCCCTCCTGTCCTGGCCTAAAAGAACACTCAGGGAACAGAAGCTAAGGGATACTAATAGAACCCAGGTGCTGCTGTCATTTTGAGAATCCTCCCCACACTCAGAATTCCAGAACACATATTCGTGTGTATGCTGGATGTGGGGAAACAGTCAAAGCTACATTCAGGGGGCACATTTATTCCATGGTTGTGGGTTGTAGGTTAAAAACCCACATCCCATGGATAGGCTCTCGCTAATACTTGGTTTAGAGCCCAACCCCCACTTTCCCCCACTCTCCAGCCTAGGCATGCCATCAGGTAAGACAAGCTAAGGGATTCTTTTAGAACCCAGGCGCTGCTGTCATTTGGAGGAGCCTCCCCACAATCAGGAAACCTGAGCACGTCTCCGTGTGTGTGCTGGAGGTGGGGAAACAGATTCCACGCATCTTTATGGGGCACAGGTGTTCCAAGGTTGGGGAAGTAGTTTAAAACCCTCCACTACCCACAGAGATGCACTCGCTAATACTTGGCTTTAGAGCCCATCCCCCACCACCGCTTACTGCTAGGCCTAGGAAAACACTTAGGGAAGTCAAGCTAAGGGATTCTATTACAACCCAGGTGCTGCTGTCTGTTGGAGGAACCTCCCCACACTCAGAGCCCCAGAACACTTCTTCCTGTGTGTGCTGGACGTGGGGAACCATAGCACACGCATTTTTCAGGGGTCACAGTAATTTCCAAGTTGTGGGTTGTAGTTTAAACATCTCCACAACCCATGGAGAGGCACACGCTAATACTTAGTTTTAGATCCCAAATCCCACTTTCAACCACACACTGGCCTAGGCAAACCATCAGAGAAGACAAGCAAAGGGATTCTATTAAAACCAAGACGCTGATGTCAGTTGGAGGAACTACCCCACCCTCAGGATACTGGAACCCAACCTTGTGTGGTGGGGAGATTTGAAGCCCCACTCCGCGCAGATCAATGGGTGCTCAGGTGTTTCCCTTTATGGAGAATTCATCTAAATACTTCCTCAGTCCATCGGGGACACTCGCTACAATATGGACTCAAAGCCCAACCCCCAAGTTTCCCTCAGAGTCAGTCCTAGGGAAACACTCAGGGATTACAAGCTAAGGGATTCTATTAGAACCCAGCCGCTTCTGTCACCTGAAATTGCCAGTCCACACTCAAGATAGCAGAAAACTTCTTCATGTGTGTTCTGGTGGTGGCGATGCAGGGTCCATACTTTTTTCAAGGAGCACAGGTATTCCCATGTTGTGGGGTTTTGGATAATAACCTCCAAATCCCATGGAGAAGCACTCGCTAATACTTGGATTTAGAGCCCAACCCACCCTTTCCCCAGCACTCCGTATCAGGCAACCAAACAGGGTAGACAAGTTAAGCGATTTTATAAGAACCAAGGCCCTGCTCTCAGTTGGAGGAGGCTGCCCACTCTCAGGATAACTGTGCAAGTGTTCGTGTGTGTGCTGGAGGTGTGGAAACAGACTCCACGGATCTTTATGGGGGCACAGGTGTTCCCAGGTTAGGGATGTAGTTTAAACACCTCCACAAACCATAGAGAGGTCATCGCCAATACTTGGTTTTGGAGCCCAAACCACACTTTCCCCCGCACTCCCGCCTAGGCTTTCCATCAGGGAAGACAAGCAAAGGGATTCAATTAGAACCCAGGCGCTGCTGTCAGTTGGAGGAACTTCCCTGCACTCAGAATTCCAGAACACATTCTTAGGTGTGGGAGAGTTGTGCAGCCCCACTGCACCCAGATGAATGCAGGAAAAGGTGTTCCCTTTAGGGAGAAGTCCTCTAAGTACTGCCTCAATGGATCATGGGGCACTCACTGCTACGTGGCCTCCAAGCCCAAACCCCAGCTTTCCCTCATGGCCTGGCCTAAAAGAACACTCAGGGAACAGAAGCTAAGGGATACTAATAGAATCCAGGTGTTGCTGTCAGTTTGAGGAACTTCCCCACACTCAGAATACCAGAACACTTCTTCGTGTGTTTGCTGGATGTAGGGAAACAGTCAAAGCATCTTTCAGGGGGCACATTTATTCCATGGTTGTGGGTTGTAGGTTAAAAACCCACATCCCATGGATAGGCTCTCGCTTATACTTGGTTTAGAGCCCAACCCCCACTTTCCCCCACTCTCCAGCCTAGGCATGCCATCAGGGAAGACAAGCTAAGGGATTCTTTTAGAACCCAGGCGCTGCTGTCATTTGGAGGAGCCTCCCCACAATCAGGATACCTGAGCACGTCTCCGTGTGTGTGCTGGAGGTGGGGAAACAGATTCCACGCATCTTTATGGGCACAGGTGTTCCAAGGTTGGGGAAGTAGTTTAAAACCCTCCACTACCCACAGAGATGCACTCGCTAATACTTGGCTTTAGAGCCCATCCCCCACCATCGCTTACTGCTAGGCCTAGGAAAACACTTAGGGAAGTCAAGCGAAGGGATTCTATTACAACCCAGGTGCTGCTGTCTGTTGGAGGAACCTCCCCACACTCAGAACCCCAGAACAATTCTTCCTGTGTGTGCTGGACGTGGGGAAACATAGCACACGCATTTTTCAGGGGTCACAGTAACTCCCAAGTTGTGGGTTGTAGTTTAAACATCTCCACTACCCATGGAGAGGCACACGCTAATACTTAGTTTTAGATCCCAAATCCCACTTTCAACCACACACTGGCCTAGGCAAACCATCAGGGAAGACAAGCAAAGGGATTCTATTCAAACCAAGAAGCTGATGTCAGTTGGAGGAACTACCCCACCCTCAGGATACTGGAACCCAACCTTGTGTGGTGGGGAGATTTGAAGCCCCACTCCACGCAGATGAATGGGTGCTCAGGTGTTTCCCTTTATGGAGAATTCATCTAAATACTTCCTCAGTCCATCGGGGACACTCGCTACTATTTGGCCTCAAAGCCCAACCCCCAGGATTCTCTCAGAGTCAGTCCTAGGGAAACACTCAGGGATTACAAGCTAAGGGATTCTATTAGAACCCAGCCGCTTCTGTCACCTGAAATTGCCAGCCCACACTCAGGATAGCAGAAAACTTCTTCATGTGTGTTCTGGTGGTGGGGATACAGAGTCCACGCTTTTTTCAAGGAGCACAGGTATTCCCATGTTGTGGGGTTTTGGTTAATAACCTCCAAATCCCATGGAGAAGCACTCGCTAATACTTGGATATAGAGCCCAACCCACCCTTTCTCCAGCACTCCGTATCAGGAAATCAAACAGTGTAGACAAGTTAAGCGGTTTTATAAGAACTAAGGCCCTGCTCTCAGTTGGAGGAGGCTGCCCACTCTCAGGAAAACTGTGCAAGTGTTAGTGTGTGTGCTGGAGGTGTGGAAACAGACTCCACGGATCTTTATGGGGGCACAGGTGTTCCCAGGTTAGGGATGTAGTTTAAACACCTCCACAAACCATAGAGAGGTCATCGCAAATACTTGGTTTCGGAGCCCAAACCACACTTTCCCCCGCACTCCCGCCTAGGCTTTCCATCAGGGAAGACAAGCAAAGGGATTCAATTAGAACCCAGGCGCTGCTGTCAGTTGGAGGAACTTCCCTGCACTCAGAATTCCAGAACACATTCTTAGGTGTGGGAGAGATGTGCAGCCCCACTCCACCCAGATGAATGGAGGAAATTGTCTTCCATTTAGGGAGAAGTCCTCTAAGTACTTCCTCAGTGGATCAGGGGGCACTCACTGCTACTTAGACTCCAAGACCAACCCCCAGCTTTCCCTCATGGCCTGGCCTAAAGGAACACTAAGTGAACAGAAGCTAAGGAATACTAATAGAACCCAGGTGCTGCTGTCAGTTTGAGAAACCTCCCCACACTCAGAATTCCAGAACACATATTCGAGTGTGTGCTGGATGTGGGGAAACAGTCAACGCATCTTTCAGGGGGCACATTTATTCCATGGTTGTGGGTTGTAGGTTAAAATCCCACATCCCATGGATAGGCTCTCGCTAATACTTGGTTTAGAGCCCAACCCCCACTTTCCCCCACTCTCCAGCCTAGGCATGCCATCAGGGAAGAGAAGCTAAGGGATTCTTTTAGAACCCAGGCGCTGCTGTCATTTGGAGGAGCCTCCCCACAATCAGGATACCTGAGCACGTCTCCGTGTGTGTGCTGGAGGTGGGGAAACAGATTCCACGCATCTTTATGGGGCACAGGTGTTCCAAGGTTGGGGAAGTAGTTTAAAACCCTCCACTACCCACAGCGATGCACTCGCTAATACTTGGCTTTAGAGCCCATCCCCCACAATCGCTTACTGCTGGGCCTAGGAAAACACTTAGGGAAGTCAAGCTAAGGGATTCTATTAAAACCCAGGTGCGGCTGTCTGTTGGAGGAACCTCCCCACACTCACAACCACAGAACACTTCTTCCTGTGTGTGCTGGACGTGGGGAAACATAGCACACGCATTTTTCAGGGGTCACAGTAATTCCCAAGTTGTGGGTTGTAGTTTAAACATCTCCACTACCCATGGAGAGGCACACGCTAATACTTAGTTTTAGATCCCAAATCCCACTTTCAACCACACACTGGCCTAGGCAAACCATCAGGGAAGACAAGCAAAGGGATTCTATTCAAACCAAGACGCTGATGTCATTTGGAGGAACTACCCCACCCTCAGGATACTGGAACCCAACCTTGTGTGGTGGGGAGATTTGAAGCCCCACTCCACGCAGATGAATGGGTGCTCAGGTGTTTCCCTTTACGGAGAATTCATCTAAATACTTCCTCAGTCCATCAGGGACACTCGCTACTCTTTGGCCTCAAAGCCCAACCCCCAGGTTTCTCTCAGAGTCAGTCCTAGGGAAACACTCAGGGATTACAAGCTAAGGGATTCTATTAGAACCCAGCCGCTTCTGTCACCTGAAATTGCCAGCCCACACTCAGGAGAGCAGAAAACTTCTTCATGTGTGTTCTGGTGGTGGGGATAGAGAATCCATGCTTCTTTCAAGGAGCACAGGTATTCCCATGTTGTGGGGTTTTGGTTAATAACCTCCAAATCCCATGGAGAAGCACTCGCTAATACTTGGATTTAGAGCCCAACCCAACCTTTCTCCAGCACTCCGTATCAGGAAACCAAACAGTGTAGACAAGTTAAGCGATTTTATAAGAACCAAGGCCCTGCTCTCAGTTGGAGGAGGCTGCCCACTCTCAGGATAACTGTGCAAGTGTTCGTGTGTGTGCTGGAGGTGTGGAAACCGACTGCACGGATCTTTATGGGGGCACAGGTGTTCCCAGGTTAGGGATGTAGTTTAAACACCTCCACAAACCATAGAGAGGTCATCGCAAATACTTGGTTTCAGAGCCCAAACCACACTTTCCCCCGCACTCCCGCCTACGCTTTCCATCAGGGAAGACAAGCAAAGGGATTCAATTAGAACGCAGGCGCTGCTGTCAGTTGGAGGTACTTCCTTGCACTCAGAATTCCAGAACACATTCTTAGGTGTGGGAGAGATGTGCAGCCCCACTCCACCCAGATGAATGGAGGAAATTGCCTTCCGTTTAGGGAGAAGTCCTCTAAGTACTTCCTCAGTCGATCAGGGGGCTCTCTCTGCTACGGACTTCCAAGCTCAACCCCCATCTTTCCCTCATGGCCTGGCCTAAAAGAACACTCAGGGAAAAGAAGCTAAGGGATACTAATAGAACCCAGGTGCTGCTGTCAGTTTGAGGAACTTCCCCACACTCAGAATACCAGAACACATCTTCGTGTGTGTGCTGGATGTAGGGAAACAGTCAAAGCATCTTTCAGGGGGCACATTTATTCCATGGTTGTGGGTTGTAGGTTAAAAACCCACATCCCATTGATTGGCTCTCGCTAATACTTGGTTAAGAGCCCAACCCCCACTTTCCCCCACTCTCCAGCTTAGGCATGCCATCAGGGAAGACAAGCTTAGGGATTCTTTTAGAACCCAGGCGCTGCTGTCATTTGGAGGAGCCTCCCCACAATCAGGATACCTGAGCACGTCTCCGTGTGTGTGCTGGAGGTGGGGAAACAGATTCCACGCATCTTTATGGGGCACAGGTGTTCCAAGGTTGGGGAAGTATTTTAAAACCCTCCACTATCCACAGAAATGCACTCGCTGATACTTTGCTTTAGAGCCCATCCCCCACCATCGCTTACTGCTAGGCCTAGGAATACACTTAGGGAAGACAAGCTAAGGGATTCTATTACAACCCAGGTGCTGCTGTCTGTTGGAGGAACCTCCCCACACTCACAACCCCAGAACACTTCTTCCTGTGTGTGCTGGACGTGGGGAAACATAGCACACGCATTTTTCAGGGGTCACAGTAATTCCCAAGTTGTGGGTTGTAGTTTAAACATCTCCACTACCCATGGAGAGGCACACGCTAATACTTAGTTTTAGATCCCAAATCCCACTTTCAACCACACACTGGCCTAGGCAAACCATCAGGGAAGACAAGCAAAGGGATTCTATTAAAACCAAGACGCTGATGTCAGTTGGAGGAACTACCCCACCCTCAGGATACTGGAACCCAACCTTGTGTGGTGGGGAGATTTGAAGCCCCACTCCACTCAGATGAATGGGTGCTCAGGTGTTTCCGTTTATGGAGAATTCATCTTAATACTTCCTCAGTCCAACGGGAAAACTCGCTACTGTTTGGCCTCAAAGCGCAATCCCCAGGTTTCTCTCAGAGTCAGTCCTAGGGAAACACTCAGGGATTATAAGCTAAGGGATTCTATTAGAACCCAGCCGCTTCTGTCACCTGAAATTGCCAGCCCACACTCAGGATAGCAGAAAATTTCTTCATGTGTGTTCTGGTGGTGGGGATACAGAGTCCACGCTTTTTTCAAGGAGCACAGGTATTCCCATGTTGTGGGGTTTTGGTTAATAACCTCCAAATCCCATGGAGAAGCACTCGCTAATACTTGGATTTATAGCCCAACCCACCCTTTCCCAGCACTCCGTATCAGGCAACCAAACAGTGTAGACATGTTAAGCGATTTTATAAGATCCAAGGCCCTGCTCTCTGTTGGAGGAGGCTGCCCACTCTCAGGATAACTGGGCAAGTCTTCGTGTGTGTGCTGGAGGTGTGGAAATAGACTCCACGGATCTTTAGTGGGCACAGGTGTTCCCAGGTTAGGGATGTAGTTTAAACACCTCCACAAACCATAGAGAGGTCATCGCAAATACTTGGTTTCTGAGCCGAAACTACACTGTACCCCGCACTCCCGCCTAGGCTTTCCATCAGGGAAGACAAGCAAAGGGATTTAATTAGAACCCAGGAGCTGCTGTCAGTTGGAGGAACTTCCCTGCACTCAGAATTCCAGAACACATTCTTAGGTGTGGGAGAGATGTGCAGCCCCACTCCACCCAGATGAATGGAGGAAAAGTTGTTCAGGTTAGGGAGAAGTCCTCTAAGTACTTCCTCAATGGATCAGGGGGCACTCACTGCTACTTGGTCTCCAAGCCCAACCCCCAGCTTTCCCTCGTGGCCTGGCCTAAAAGAACACTCAGGGAACAGAAGTTAAGGGATACTAATTGAACCCAGGTGCTACTGTCAGTGTGAGGAACTTCCCCACACTCAGAATACCAGAACATATCTTCGTGTGTGTGCTTGATGTAGGGAAACAGTCAGAGCATCTTTCAGGGGGCACATTTATTCCATGGTTGTGGGTTGTAGGTTAAAAACCCACATCTCATGGATAGGCTCTCGCTGATACTTGGTTTAGAGCCCAACCCCCACTTTCCCCCACTCTCCAGCTTAGGCATGCCATCAGGGAAGACAAGCTAAGGGATTCTTTTAGAACCCAGGCGCTGTTGTCATTTGGAGGAGCCTCCCCACAATCAGGATACCTGAGCACGTCTCCGTGTGTGTGCTGGAGGTGGGGAAACAGATTCCACGCATCTTTATGGGGCACAGTTGTTCCAAGGTTGGGGAAGAATTTTAAAACCCTCCACTACCCACAGAGATGCACTCGCTAATACTTGGCTTTAGAGCCCATCCCCCACCATCGCTTACTGCTAGGCCTAGGAAAACACTTGGGGAAGTCAAGCTAAGGGATTCGATTACAACCCAGGTGCTGCTGTCGGTTGGAGGAACCTCCCCACACTCAGAACCCCAGAACACTTCTTCCTGTGTGTGCTGGAGGTGGGGAAATAGAGCACACGAATTTTTCAGGGGTCACAGTAATTCCCAAGTTGTGGGTTGTAGTTTAAACATCTCCACTACCCATGGAGAGGCACACGCTTATACTTAGTTTTAGATCCCAAATCCCACTTTCAACCACACACTGGCCTAGTCAAACAATCAGGGAATACAAGCAAATTGATTCTATTAAAACCAAGACGCTGATGTCAGTTGAAGGAACTACCCAACCCTCAGGATACTGGAACACAACCTTGTGTGGTGGGGAGATTTGAAGCCCCACTCCACGCAGATGAATGGGTGCTCAGGTGTTTCCCTTTACGGAGAATTCATCTAAATACTTCCTCAGTCCATCAGGGACACTCGCTACTATTTGGCCTCAAAGCCCAACCCCCAGGTTTCTCTCAAAGTCAGTCCTAGGGAAACACTCAGGGATTACAAGCTAAGGGATTCTATTAGAACCCAGCAGCTTCTGTCATCTGAAATTGCCAGCCCACACTCAGGATAGCAGAAAACTTCTTCATGTGTGTTCTGGTGGTGGGGATACAGATTCCACGCTTTTTTCAAGGAGCACAGGTATTCACATGTTGTGGGGTTTTGGTTAATAAGCTCCAAATCCCATGGAGAAGCACTCGCTAAAACTTGGATATAGAGCCCAACCCACCCTTTCCCCAGCACTCCCTAACAAGGAACCAAACAGGGTAGACAAGTTAAGCGATTTTATAAGAACCAAGGCCCTGCTCTCAGTTGGAGGAAGCTGCCCACTCTCAGGATAACTGTGCAAGTGTTCGTGTGTGTGCTGGAGGTGTGGAAACAGACTCCACGGATCTTTATGGGGGCACAGGTGTTCCCAGGTTAGGGATGTAGTTTAAACACCTCCACAAACCATAGAGAGGTCATCGCAAATACTTGGTTTCAGAGCCCAAACCACACTTTCCCCCGCAATCCCGCCTAGGCATTCCATCAGGGAAGACAAGCAAAGGGATTCAATTAGAACCCAGGCGCTGCTGTCAGTTGGAGGAACTTCCCTGCACTCAGAATTCCAGAACACATTCTTAGGTGTGGGAGAGGTGTGCAGCCCCACTGCACCCAGATGAATGGAGGAAAAGGTGTTCTGTTTAGGGAGAAGTCCTCTAAGTACTTCCTCAATGAATCAGGGGTCACTCACTGCTACGTGGCCTCCAAGCCCTACCCCCAACTTTCCCTCGTGGCCTGGCCTAAAAGAACACTCAGGGAACAGAAGCTAAGGGATACTAATTGAACCCAGGTGCTGCTGTAAGTTTGAGGACCTTCTCCACACTCAGAATACCAGAACACATCTTCGTGTGTGTGCTGGATGTAGGGAAACAGTCAAAGCATTTTTCAGGGGGCACATTTATTCCATGGTTGTGGGTTGTAGGTTAAAAACCCACATCCCATGGATAGGCTCTCGCTTATACTTGGTTTAGAGCCCAACCCCCACTTTCCCCCACTCTCCAGCCTAGGCATGCCATCAGGGAAGACAAGCTAAGGGATTCTTTTAGAACCCAGGCGCTGCTGTCATTTGGAGGAGCCTCCCCACAATCAGGATACCTGAGCACGTCTCCGTGTGTGTGCTGGAGGTGGGGAAACAGATTCCACGCATCTTTATGGGGCACAGGTGTTCCAAGGTTGGGGAAGTATTTTAAAACCCTCCACTATCCACAGAGATGCACTCGCTGATACTTTGCTTTAGAGCCCATCCCCCACCATCGCTTACTGCTAGGCCTAGGAATACACTTAGGGAAGACAAGCTAAGGGATTCTATTACAACCCAGGTGCTGCTGTCTGTTGGAGGAACCTCCCCACACTCACAACCCCAGAACACTTCTTCATGTGTGTGCTGGACGTGGGGAAACATAGCACACGCATTTTTCAGGGGTCACAGTAATTCCCAAGTTGTGGGTTGTAGTTTAAACATCTCCACTACCCATGGAGAGGCACACGCTAATACTTAGTTTTAGATCCCAAATCCCACTTTCAACCACACACTGGCCTAGGCAAACCATCAGGGAAGACAAGCAAAGGGATTCTATTAAAACCAAGACACTGATGTCAGTTGGAGGAACTACCCCACCCTCAGGATACTGGAACCCAACCTTGTGTGGTGGGGAGATTTGAAGCCCCACTCCACTCAGATGAATGGGTGCTCAGGTGTTTCCGTTTATGGAGAATTCATCTTAATACTTCCTCAGTCCAACGGGAAAACTCGCTAGTGTTTGGCCTCAAAGCGCAATCCCCAGGTTTCTCTCAGAGTCAGTCCTAGGGAAACACTCAGGGATTATAAGCTAAGGGATTCTATTAGAACCCAGCCGCTTCTGTCACCTGAAATTGCCAGCCCACACTCAGGATAGCAGAAAATTTCTTCATGTGTGTTCTGGTGGTGGGGATACAGAGTCCACGCTTTTTTCAAGGAGCACAGGTATTCCCATGTTGTGGGGTTTTGGTTAATAACCTCCAAATCCCATGGAGAAGCACTCGCTAATACTTGGATTTATAGCCCAACCCACCCTTTCCCAGCACTCCGTATCAGGCAACCAAACAGTGTAGACATGTTAAGCGATTTTATAAGATCCAAGGCCCTGCTCTCTGTTGGAGGAGGCTGCCCACTCTCAGGATAACTGGGCAAGTCTTCGTGTGTGTGCTGGAGGTGTGGAAATAGACTCCACGGATCTTTAGTGGGCACAGGTGTTCCCAGGTTAGGGATGTAGTTTAAACACCTCCACAAACCATAGAGAGGTCATCGCAAATACTTGGTTTCTGAGCCGAAACTACACTGTACCCCGCACTCCCGCCTAGGCTTTCCATCAGGGAAGACAAGCAAAGGGATTTAATTAGAACCCAGGAGCTGCTGTCAGTTGGAGGAACTTCCCTGCACTCAGAATTCCAGAACACATTCTTAGGTGTGGGAGAGATGTGCAGCCCCACTCCACCCAGATGAATGGAGGAAAATTTGTTCAGGTTAGGGAGAAGTCCTCTAAGTACTTCCTCAATGGATCAGGGGGCACTCACTGCTACTTGGTCTCCAAGCCCAACCCCCAGCTTTCCCTCGTGGCCTGGCCTAAAAGAACACTCAGGGAACAGAAGTTAAGGGATACTAATTGAACCCAGGTGCTACTGTCAGTGTGAGGAACTTCCCCACACTCAGAATACCAGAACATATCTTCGTGTGTGTGCTTGATGTAGGGAAACAGTCAAAGCATCTTTCAGGGGGCACATTTATTCCATGGTTGTGGGTTGTAGGTTAAAAACCCACATCCCATGGATAGGCTCTCGCTGATACTTGGTTTAGAGCCCAACCCCCACTTTCCCCCACTCTCCAGCTTAGGCATGCCATCAGGGAAGACAAGCTAAGGGATTCTTTTAGAACCCAGGCGCTGTTGTCATTTGGAGGAGCCTCCCCACAATCAGGATACCTGAGCACGTCTCCGTGTGTGTGCTGGAGGTGGGGAAACAGATTCCACGCATCTTTATGGGGCACAGTTGTTCCAAGGTTGGGGAAGAATTTTAAAACCCTCCACTACCCACAGAGATGCACTCGCTAATACTTGGCTTTAGAGCCCATCCCCCACCATCGCTTACTGCTAGGCCTAGGAAAACACTTGGGGAAGTCAAGCTAAGGGATTCGATTACAACCCAGGTGCTGCTGTCGGTTGGAGGAACCTCCCCACACTCAGAACCCCAGAACACTTCTTCCTGTGTGTGCTGGAGGTGGGGAAATAGAGCACACGAATTTTTCAGGGGTCACAGTAATTCCCAAGTTGTGGGTTGTAGTTTAAACATCTCCACTACCCATGGAGAGGCACACGCTAATACTTAGTTTTAGATCCCAAATCCCACTTTCAACCACACACTGGCCTAGTCAAACAATCAGGGAATACAAGCAAATTGATTCTATTAAAACCAAGACGCTGATGTCAGTTGAAGGAACTACCCAACCCTCAGGATACTGGAACACAACCTTGTGTGGTGGGGAGATTTGAAGCCCCACTCCACGCAGATGAATGGGTGCTCAGGTGTTTCCCTTTACGGAGAATTCATCTAAATACTTCCTCAGTCCATCAGGGACACTCGCTACTATTTGGCCTCAAAGCCCAACCCCCAGGTTTCTCTCAAAGTCAGTCCTAGGGAAACACTCAGGGATTACAAGCTAAGGGATTCTATTAGAACCCAGCAGCTTCTGTCATCTGAAATTGCCAGCCCACACTCAGGATAGCAGAAAACTTCTTCATGTGTGTTCTGGTGGTGGGGATACAGATTCCACGCTTTTTTCAAGGAGCACAGGTATTCACATGTTGTGGGGTTTTGGTTAATAAGCTCCAAATCCCATGGAGAAGCACTCGCTAAAACTTGGATATAGAGCCCAACCCACCCTTTCCCCAGCACTCCCTAACAAGGAACCAAACAGGGTAGACAAGTTAAGCGATTTTATAAGAACCAAGGCCCTGCTCTCAGTTGGAGGAAGCTGCCCACTCTCAGGATAACTGTGCAAGTGTTCGTGTGTGTGCTGGAGGTGTGGAAACAGACTCCACGGATCTTTATGGGGGCACAGGTGTTCCCAGGTTAGGGATGTAGTTTAAACACCTCCACAAACCATAGAGAGGTCATCGCAAATACTTGGTTTCAGAGCCCAAACCACACTTTCCCCCGCAATCCCGCCTAGGCATTCCATCAGGGAAGACAAGCAAAGGGATTCAATTAGAACCCAGGCGCTGCTGTCAGTTGGAGGAACTTCCCTGCACTCAGAATTCCAGAACACATTCTTAGGTGTGGGAGAGGTGTGCAGCCCCACTGCACCCAGATGAATGGAGGAAAAGGTGTTCCGTTTAGGGAGAAGTCCTCTAAGTACTTCCTCAATGAATCAGGGGTCACTCACTGCTACGTGGCCTCCAAGCCCAACCCCCAACTTTCCCTCGTGGCCTGGCCTAAAAGAACACTCAGGGAACAGAAGCTAAGGGATACTAATTGAACCCAGGTGCTGCTGTCAGTTTGAGGAACTTCTCCACACTCAGAATACCAGAACACATCTTCGTGTGTGTGCTGGATGTAGGGAAACAGTCAAAGCATTTTTCAGGGGGCACATTTATTCCATGGTTGTGGGTTGTAGGTTAAAAACCCACATCCCATGGATAGGCTCTCGCTTATACTTGGTTTAGAGCCCAACCCCCACTTTCCCCCACTCTCCAGCCTAGGCATGCCATCAGGGAAGACAAGCTAAGGGATTCTTTTAGAACCCAGGCGCTGCTGTCATTTGGAGGAGCCTCCCCACAATCAGGATACCTGAGCACGTCTCCGTGTGTGTGCTGGAGGTGGGGAAACAGATTCCACGCATCTTTATGGGGCACAGGTGTTCCAAGGATGGGGAAGTAGTTTAAAATCCTCCACTACCCACAGAGATGCACTCGCTAATACTTGGCTTTAGAGCCCATCCCCCACCATCGCTTACTGCTAGGCCTAGGAAAACACTTAGGGAAGTCAAGCTAAGGGATTCTATTACAACCCAGGTGCTGCTGTCTTTTGGAGGAACCTCCCCACACTCAGAACCCCAGAACACTTCTTCCTGTGTGTGCTGGGGTTGGGGAAACATAGCACACGCATTTATCAAGAGGCACAGTTATTCCATAATTGTGGGTTGTAGGTCAAACACCCACATCCCATGGATAGGCTCTCGCTAATACTTGGTTTAGAGCCAAATCCCAACTTTCCCCTCACACCGGCCTTTTCAATCCATCATGGAAGACAAGTTAAGGTATTGTATTAGAACCCAGGCGCTGCTGTTAGTGGGAGGAACCTCCCCACACTCAAGACATCTGAACCCAATGCCGTGTGTGTGCTGGAGGAGGGAAACAGAGTCAACACATCTTTCTGGGGGCACAGGTGTTCCCAGGTTGGGGATGTAGTTAAACACTTCCACTGCTCATAGAGAGGCACTCGCTATTACTTTGGTTTAGTGCCCAACCCTACCTTAACTCACATCGCGGCCAAAGGAAACACTCAGGGAATTCAATCCAAGAGATTCTATTAGATCCCAGGTGCTGCCGTCAGTTTGAGGAGCCTCCCCACATTTAGGATAGCCGAAGAGTTATTCGTGTGTGTGCTGGTGTTGGGGAAACAGATCTACACATCTTGCAAGAGGCACAGGTAATCACAGGTTGTGGATTGCAGTTTAAAGACCTCCACATCCCGTGGAGAGGCACTCGATTGTACTTGTTTGTCGAGGCTGAACCCCACATTCCCCCGCACTCTGGCATAGACAATTCATCAGGGAAGGCAAACTTAGGGATTGTATTAGAACCCAGTCGCTGTTGTCAGTTGGAGAATCTTCCCCACACTCAGGATCCGGAATCCAGCCTTTAGTGTGGGGGATGTGTGGAGACCCACCCCACGCAGAAGAATGGGGGCACAGGTGTTCCACGTTAGGGAGAATTCCTCAAAATATTTCCTCAGTCCATTGGAGGCACTTGATGCTACTTGGCCTCCAATCCCAACCCCCAGCTTTCCCTCGCAGTCCGGCGTAGGGAAACACACAGGAAATACAAGCTAAGGGGTTTTATTGGAACCCAGGCACTGCTGTCATTTGGAAGATCTTCCCCACTCTCAGGATACCTGAACACATTTTCGTGTGTGTGCGGAAGGTGGTGAAAGAGTGTCCACGCATCTTCATGAGGGCACAGGTGTTCCCAGGTTTGGATGTAGTTTAAACACCTCCACTGAACATAGAGAGGCACACGCCAATACTTGGCTTTAGAGCCCAACACCCACCTAGGCTCAGAGCCCGGCCTAGGAAAACACTGAAGCATGTCAAACATAGGGATTATATTAGATCCCAGGTGCTGCTGTCAGTTGGAGGAGTCTCCCCACACTCAGCATACCAGAACACCACATCGTGTGTGTGCTGAAGGTGGGGAAACAGTGTCCTTGCAACTTTAAGGGGGCACAGTTATTCCCAAACATTTGGTTGTAGGTTAAACCACTTCAAATCCCGTGGAGAGGCACTCAATAATACTTGGTTTAGAGCCCAACCCTCACATTCCCCCGCACTCCCGCCTAGGCTAGCCATCAGTGAAGACAAGTTAATGGATTGTATTAGAACCCAGGCCCTGCTGTCAGATGTAGGTGCTTCCCCACACTCAGGAAACCTCAACCCGTCTTCGTGTGTGTGCTGGATTTGGGGAAACAGAGTCGACGCATTTCTTGGGGGGCACAGTTGCTCCAAGTTTGGGGATGTATTTTAAACACCTCCACTGCCCATAGAGAGGCACTCGCTATTACTAGTCTTTAGTGCCCAACACCCAACTTCGCTCACAGCCTGGCCAATGGAAACACTCAGGGAAAGCAAGCCAAATGATATTATAAATTCCCAGTTACTGCTGTCATATGGAGGTGCCTACCCACACTCAGTATACCAGAACTATTCTTCGTGGGTGTGCTGGAGGTGGGGAAAGAGAGACCACGCATTTATATGGGGGGCAGGTATTTAAAGGTTAGGGATGTAGTTTTAAAAACCTCCATGCCCATAGAGATGCACTCGCTAAAACCTAGCTATAGAGACCAAACCCCACATTAGATCAAAGCCTGGCCTATGTAAACACTCAGGGAACACAAGCTACGGGATTCTAATAGAACCCAGGTGCTGCTGTCATTTGGAGTAGCCTCCCCATGCTCAGGATTCCAGAAAACTTCTTCGTGTGTGTGCTGTTGGTGGAGAAACAGTGTCCACGCATATTCCAGGGGGCAAAGGTATTCCCTTGTTGGGGGTTGTTGGTTAAACACCTCAACTTCCCATGGAGAGGCACTCACTAATACTTGGATTTAGAGCCCAAATCCCACTTTGAACCGCACTCCAGCTTATGCAATCCATCAGGGAAGAGAAGCTTAAGGATTCGACTAGAACACTGGCACTGCTCTCAGTTGGAGGAACTTTCCCACTCTCAGAATTCCGGAAGCCAACCTTGTGTGGCGGGGAGATGTGGAGCCACAATCCAAGTAGATGAATGGGGTCACACTTGTTTCCCATTAGGGAGAAGTCCTCTAAATAATTCCATATTCCATCGGGGGGCAGTTGCTGCTACTTGGCCTCCAAGCCAAACTCCCAGATTTCCCTCTCAGCCCGGCATAGGGAAAGACTCAAGGAATACAAGCTAAGGGATTCTACTCGAACCCAGGCGCTGCTGTCATTTGGAAGAGCCTCCCCACAATCAGGATACCTGAGCACGTCTCCGTGTGTGTGCTGGAGGTGGGGAATCAGAGTCCAGGCATCTTTATGGGGGCACAGGTGTTCCAAGATTGGGGAAGAAGTTTCAAATCCTCCACTGCCCACAGAGATGCACTCGCTTATTCTTGGCTTTAGAGACCATTCCCCACCATCGCTCACTGCTAGGTCTAGGAAAAAACTTAGGGAAGTCAAGCTGAGTTATTCTATTAGAACGCAGGCACTGCTGTCAGTTGGAGGATCTTCCACACACTCAGGATTCCGGATCCCAGTCTTGTGTGTGGGGGAGTTGTGGATACCCAGTCCACACAGATGAATGGGGGCACAGGTGTTCCACATTAGCGTGAAATCCTCTAAGTACTTCCTCAGTAAATCGGGGGGCACTCGTTGCTACTTGGACTTCAAACCCAACCCCCTCTTTCCCCCACTCTCCAGCCTAGGGATTCCATCAGTTAAGACAAGCTAAGGGATTCTATTAGAACCCAGGCGCTGCTGTCAGTTGGAGGAGTCTCCCCACACTCAGGATACCTGAACAAGTCATTGTGTGTGTGCTTTTGTTGGAGATACATAGCCCACGCAACTTTAAGGGGGCACAGGTGTTCCCAGGGAGGGAATGTACTTTAAACACCTCCACTGCCCATAGAGAGGCACTCGCTATTACTTGGCTTTAGAGCCCAACCCTCACCTCCGCTCCCATCCCTTCCTTGGAAAACACTCAGGGAATGTAACCTAAGGGATCTTATTTGATCCCAGATGCTGCTGTCAGTGGGAGGTGCCTCCCAACACTCAGGATACCAGAAAAATTCTTCATGTGTGTGCTGGAGGTGGGGAAACAGAGCCCACGCATTTTCAAGGAACACAGGTATTCCCAGGATGTGGGATTTTGGTGAATAATTTCCTCTTCCCATGGAGAAGCACTCGCTAATACTTGGATTTGCAGCCCAAACCCCAATTTCCCCCACACTCCGGGCTTGGCAAGCCATCATTGAAGACAAGTAAATGTACTGTATTAGAACCCAGGCGCTGCTGTTAGTTGGAGGATCCTCCCCACACTCAAATCATCTGAGCCAGATATCGTGTGTGTGCTGCAGGAGGGAAACTGAGTCCACAAATCTTTATGGGGGCACAGGTGTTCCCAGGTTGGGGATATACTTTAACCACCTCCACTTCCAAAAGATAGGAACTCGCTAATTCTTGGTTTTAGAGCACAACCCATAACTTCGCTCAAAACCCGGCCAAGGAAAATACTCAGGGAAGTCAATCTAATGAATCCAATTAGATCCCAGCTCCTATTTTCAGTTGCAGGAGCCTCCCCACACTCAGGATACCAGAAAACTTCGTGTGTGTGCTGGAGTTGGGGAAGCAAAGAACACGCATTTTTCAGGGGTCACAGTAATTCTCAAGTTGTGGGTTGTAGTTTAAACATCTCCACTACACATGGAGAGGCACACGCTGATACTTAGTTTTAGAGCCCAAATCCCACTTTCAACCACACACTGGCCTAGGCAAACCATCAGGGAAGACAAGCAAAGGGATTCTATTAAAACCAAGACGCTGATGTCAGTTAGAGGAACTACCCCACCCTCAGGATACTGGAACACAACCTTGTGTGGTGGGGAGGTTTGAAGCCCCACTCCACGCAGATGAATGGGTCCTCAGGTGTTTCCCTTTATGGAGAATTCATCTAAATACTTCCTCAGGTCATCGGGGGGCACTCGCTACTATTTGGCCTCAAAGCCCAACCCCCAGGTTTCTCTCAGAGTCAGTCCTAGGGAAACACTCAGGGATTACAAGCTAAGGGATTCTATTAGAACCCAGCCGCTTCTGTCACCTGAAAGTGCCAGCCCACACTCAGGATACCAGAACACTTCTGCATGTGTGTTCTGGAGGTGGGGTTACAGAGTCCACGTATTTTTCAAGGAGCACAGGTATTCCCAGGATGTGGGGTTTTGGTGAATAACCTCCAAATCCCATGGAGAAGCACTCGCTAATACTTGGATTTAGAGCCCAACCCACCCTTTCCCCAGCACTCCGTATCAGGCAACCAAACAGGGTAGACAAGTTAAGAGATTTTATAAGAAACAAGGCCCTGCTCTCAGTTGGAGGAGGCTGCCCACTCTCAGGATATCTGTGCAAGTGTTCGTGTGTGTGCTGGAGGTGTGGAAACAGACTCCACGGATCTTTATGTGCTCACAGGTGTTCCCAGGTTAGGGATGTATTTTAAACACCTCCACAAACCATAGAGAGTTCATCGCAAATACTTGGTTTCGAAGCCCAAACCACACTTTCCCCCAAACTCCCGCCTAGGCTATCCATCAGGGAAGACAAGCTAAGGGATTCTATTAGAACCCAGGGGCTGCTGTCATTTGGAGGATCCTCCCCACAATCAAAATACCTGAGCACGTCTCCGTGTGTGTGCTGGAGGTGGGGAAACAGATTCCACGCATCTTTATGGGGCACAGGTGTTCCAAGGTTGGGGAAGTAGTTTAAAACCCTCCACTGCCCACAGAGTTGCACTCGCTAATACTTGGCTTTAGAGCCCATCCCCCACCATCGCTTACTGCTAGGCCTAGGAAAACACTTAGGGAAGTCAAGCTAAGGGATTCTATTAAAAGCCAGGTGCTGCTGTCTGTTGGAGGAACCTCCCCACACTCAGAACCCCAGAAAACTTCTTCCTGAGTGTGCTGGAGATGGGGAAACAGAGCACACGCATTTTTCAGGGGGCATAGTTTTTCCATGGTTGTGGGTTGAAGGTCAAACACCCACATCCCATGGATAGGCTCTCGCTAATACTTGGTTTAGAGCCAAATCCCAACTTTCCCCGCACACCGGCCTTTTCAATCCATCATTGAAAACAAGTTAAGGTATTGTATTAGAACCCAGGCGCTGCTGTTAGTGGGAAGAACCTCCCCACACTCAAGACATCTGAACCCAATGCCGTGTGTGTGCTGGAGGAGGGAAACAGGGTCCAGGCATCTTTCTGGGGGCACAGGTATTCCCAGGTTGGGGATGTATTTAAACACTTCCACTGCTCATAGAGAGGCACTCGCTATTACTTTGGTTTAGTGTCCAACCACACCTTCGCTCACAGCCCGGCCTATGGAAACACTCAGGGAAGTCAAGCCAAGTGATTCTATTAGATCCCAGGTGCTGCTGTCAGTTGGAGGAGCCTCCCCACACTCAGGATACCAGAAAAGTTCTTCATGTGTGTCCTGGAAGTGGGGAAACAAAGTCCACGTTTATTTATTGGATCACAGGTGTTCCCAGGTTGGGGATGTAGGTAAACACTTCCACTGCTCATAGAGAGGCACTCGCTATTACTTTGGTTTAGTGCCCAACCCCACCTTAACTCACATCGCGGCCAAAGGAAATAATCAGGGATGTCAATCCAAGAGATTCTTTTAGATCCCAGGTGCGGCCGTCAGTCTGAGGAGCCTCCCCACACTTAGGATAGCCGAATAGTTCTTCGTGTGTGTGCTGGAGTTGGGAAACAAATCTACACATCTTGCAAGGGGCACAGGTATTCAAAGGCTGTGGATTGCAATTTAAAGACCTCCACATCCCGTGGAGAGGCACTCGATTGTACTTGTTTGTCGAGGCTGAACCCCACATTCCCCCGCACTCTGGCATAGACAATTCATCAGGGAAGGCAAACTTAGGGATTGTATTAGAACCCAGTCGCTGTTGTCAGTTGGAGAATCTTCCCCACACTCAGGATCCGGAATCCAGCCTTTAGTGTGGGGGATGTGTGGAGACCCACCCCACGCAGAAGAATGGGGGCACAGGTGTTCCACGTTAGGGAGAATTCCTCAAAATATTTCCTCAGTCCATTGGAGGCACTCGATGCTACTTCGCCTCCAATCCCAACCCCCAGCTTTCCCTCGCAGTCCGGCGTAGGGAAACACACAGGAAATACAATCTAAGGGGTTTTATTGGAACCCAGGCACTGCTGTCATTTGGAAGATCTTACCCACTCTGAGGATACCTGAACACTTTTTCGTGTGTGTGCTGGAGGTGGTGAAAGAGTGTCCACGCATCTTCATGAGGGCACAGGTGTTCCCAGGTTTGGATGTCGTTTAAACACCTCCACTGAACATAGAGAGGCACAGGCTAATACTTGGCTTTAGAGCCCAACCCCCACCTAGGCTCAAAGCCCGGCCTAGGAAAATACTGAAGCTTGTCAAACATAGGGATTATATTAGATCCCAGGTGCTGCTGTCAGTTGGAGGAGTCTCCCCACACTCAGGATACCAGAACACCACATCGTGTGTGTGCTGATGGTGGGGAAACAGTGTCCTTGCAACTTTCAGGGGGCACAGGTATTCCCAAATATTTGGTTGTAGGTTAAACCACTTCAAATCCCGTGGAGAGGCACTCAGTAATACTTGGTTTTTGAGCCCAACCCTCACATTCCCCCACACTCCCGCCTAGGCTAGCCATCAGTGAAGACAAGTTAATGGATTATTCTACAACCCAGGCCCTGCTGTCAGTTGTAGGTGCCTCCCCACACTCAGGAAACCTCAAACCGTCTTCGTGTGTGTGCTGGAGTTGGAGAAACAGAGTCGACGCATTTTCTGGGAGGCACAGTTGTTCCAAGTTTGGGGATGTATTTTAAACTCCTCCACTGCCCATAGAGAGGCACTCGCTATTACTAGTCTTTAGTGCCCAACACCCAACTTCGCTCACAGCCTGGCCAATGGAAACACTCAGGGAAAGCAAGCCAAATGATATTATAAATTCCCATTTGCTGCTGTCATTAGGAGGTGCCTACCCACACTCAGTATACCAGAACTATTCTTCGTGGGTGTGCTGGAGGTGGGGAAAGAGAGACCACGCATTTATATGGGGGGCAGGTATTTAAAGGTTAGGGATGTAGTTTTAAAAACCTCCATGCCCATAGAGAGGCACTCGCTAAAACCTAGCTATAGAGACCAAACCCCACATTAGATCAAAGCCTGGCCTATGTAAACACTCAGGGAACACAAGCTAAGGGATTCTAATAGAACCCAGGTGCTGCTGTCATTTGGAGTAGCCTCCCCATGCTCAGGATTCCAGAAAACTTCTTCGTGTGTGTGCTGTTGGTGGAGAAACAGTGTCCACGCATATTCCAGGGGGCAAAGGTATTCCCTTGTTGGGGGTTGTTGGTTAAACACCTCAACTTCCCATGGAGAGGCACTCACTAATACTTGGATTTAGAGCCCAAATCCCACTTTGAACCGCACTCCAGCTTATGCAATCCATCAGGGAAGAGAAGCTTAAGGATTCTACTAGAACCCTGGCACTGCTTTCAGTTGGAGGAACTTTCCCACTCTCAGAATTCCGGAAGCCAACCTTGTGTGGCGGGGAGATGTGGAGCCACAATCCAAGTAGATGAATGGGGTCACACTTGTTTCCCATTAGGGAGAAGTCCTCTAAATAATTCCATATTCCTTCGGGGGGCAGTTGCTGCTACTTGGCCTCCAAGACAAACTCCCTGATTTCCCGCTCAGCCTGGCATAGGGAAACACTCAAGGAATATAAGCTATGGGACCCTATTAGAACCCAGGCGCTGCTGTCATTTGGAGGAGCCTCCCCACAATCAGGATACCTGAGCACGTCTCCGTGTGTGTGCTGGAGGTGGGGAAACAGATTCCACGCATCTTTATGGGGCACAGGTGTTCCAAGGTTGGGGAAGTAGTTTAAAACCCTCCACTACCCACAGAGATGCACTCGCTAATACTTGGCTTTAGAGCACATCCCCCACCATCGCTTACTGCTAGGCCTAGGAAAACACTTAGGGAAGTCAAGCTAAGGGATTCTATTACAACCCAGGTGCTGCTGTCTGTTGGAGGAACTTCCCACACTCACAACCCCAGAACACTTCTTCCTGTGTGTGCTGGACGTGGGGAAACATAGCACACGCATTTTTCAGGGGTCACAGTAATTCCCAAGTTGTGGGTTGTAGTTTAAACATCTCCACTACCCATGGAGAGGCACACGCTAATACTTAGTTTTAGATCCCAAATCCCACTTTCAACCACACACTGGCCTAGGCAAACCATCAGGGAAGACAAGCAAAGGGATTCTATTCAAACCAAGACGCTGATGTCAGTTGGAGGAACTACCCCACCCTCAGGATACTGGAACCCAACCTTGTGTGGTGGGGAGATTTGAAGCCCCACTCCACGCAGATGAATGGGTGCTCAGGTGTTTCCCTTTATGGAGAATTCATCTAAATACTTCCTCAGTCCATCGGGGACACTCGCTACTATTTGGCCTCAAAGCCCAACCCCCAGGTTTCTCTCAGAGTCAGTCCTAGGGAAACACTCAGGGATTACAAGCTAAGGGATTCTTTTAGAACCCAGCCGCTTCTGTCACCTGAAATTGCCAGCCCACACTCAGGATAGCAGAAAACTTCTTCATGTGTGTTCTGGTGGTGGGGATACAGAGTCCACGCTTGTTTCAAGGAGCACAGGTATTCCCATGTTGTGGGCTTTTGGTTAATAACCTCCAAATCCCATGGAGAAGCACTCACTAATACTTGGATTTAGAGCCCAACCCACCCTTTCCCCAGCACTCCGTATCAGGCAACCAAACAGGTTAGACAAGTTAAGCGATTTTATAAGAACCAAGGCCCTGCTCTCAGTTGGAGGAGGCTGCCCACTCTCAGGATAACTGTGCAAGTGTTCGTGTGTGTGCTGGAGGTGTGGAAACAGACTCCACGGATCTTTATGGGGGCACAGGTGTTCCCAGGTTAGGGATGTAGTTTAAACAGCTCCACAAACCATAGAGAGGTCATCGCAACTACTTGGTTTCGGAGCCCAAACCACACTGTCCACCGCACTCCCGCCTAGGCTTTCCATCAGGGAAGACAAGCAAAGGGATTCAATTAGAACCCAGGCGCTGCTGTCAGTTCGAGGAACTTCCCTGCACTCAGAATTCCAGAACACATTCTTAGGTGTGGGAGAGATGTGCAGCCCCACTGCACCCAGATGAATGGAGGAAAAGGTGTTCCGTTTAGGGAGAAGTCCTCTAAGTACTTCCTCAATGAATCAGGGGGCACTCACTGCTACGTGGCCTCCAAGCCCAACCCCCAACTTTCCCTCGTGGCCTGGCCTAAAAGAACACTCAGGGAACAGAAGCTAAGGGATACTAATTGAACCCAGGTGCTGCTGTCAGTTTGAGGAACTTCCCCACACTCAGAATACCAGAACACATCTTCGTGTGTGTGCTGGATGTAGGGAAACAGTCAAAGCATCTTTCAGGGGGCACATTTATTCCATGGTTGTGGGTTGTAGGTTAAAACCCATATCCCATGGATACGCTCTCGCTAATACTTGGTTTAGAGCCCAACCCCCACTTTCCCCCACTCTCCAGCCTAGGCATGCCATCAGGGAAGACAAGCTAAGGGATTCTTTTAGAACCCAGGCGCTGCTGTCATTTGGAGGAGCCTCCCCACAATCAGGATACCTGAGCACGTCTCCGTGTGTGTGCTGGAGGTGGGGAAACAGATTCCACGCATCTTTATGGGGCACAGGTGTTCCAAGGATGGGGAAGTAGTTTAAAACCCTCCACTACCCACAGAGATGCACTCGCTAATACTTGGCTTTAGAGCACATCCCCCACCATCGCTTACTGCTAGGCCTAGGAAAACACTTAGGGAAGTCAAGCTAAGTGATTCTATTACAACCCAGGTGCTGCTGTCTTTTGGAGGAACCTCCCCACACTCAGAACCCCAGAACACTTCTTCTTGTGTGTGCTGGGGTTGGGGAAACTTAGCACACGCATTTATCAAGAGGCACAGTTATTCCATAATTGTGGGTTGTAGGTCAAACACCCACATCCCATGGATAGGCTCTCGCTAATACTTGGTTTAGAGCCAAATCCCAACTTTCCCCCGCACACCGGCCTTTTCAATCCATCATGGAAGACAAGTTAAGGTATTGTATTAGAACCCAGGCGCTGCTGTTAGTGGGAGGAACCTCCCCACACTCAAGACATCTGAACCCAATGCCGTGTGTGTGCTGGAGGAGGGAAACAGAGTCAACACATCATTCCGGGGGCACAGGTGTTCCCAGGTTGGGGATGTAGTTAAACACTTCCACTGCTCATAGAGAGGCACTCGCTATTACTTTGGTTTAGTGCCCAACCCTACCTTAACTCACATCGCGGCCAAAGGAAACACTCAGGGAATTCATTCCAAGAGATTCTATTAGATCCCAGGTGCTGCCGTCAGTTTGAGGAGCCTCCCCACATTTAGGATAGCCGAAGAGTTATTCGTGTGTGTGCTGGTGTTGGGGAAACAGATCTACACATCTTGCAAGAGGCACAGGTAATCACAGGTTGTGGATTGCAGTTTAAAGACCTCCACATCCCGTGGAGAGGCACTCGATTGTACTTGTTTGTCGAGGCTGAACCCCACATTCCCCCGCACTCTGGCATAGACAATTCATCAGGGAAGGCAAACTTAGGGATTGTATTAGAACCCAGTCGCTGTTGTCAGTTGGAGAATCTTCCCCACACTCAGGATCCGGAATCCAGCCTTTAGTGTGGGGGATGTGTGGAGACCCACCCCACGCAGAAGAATGGGGGCACAGGTGTTCCACGTTAGGGAGAATTCCTCAAAATATTTCCTCAGTCCATTGGAGGCACTTGATGCTACTTGGCCTCCAGTCCCAACCCCCAGCTTTCCCTCGCAGTCCGGCGTAGGGAAACACACAGGAAATACAAGCTAAGGGGTTTTATTGGAACCCAGGCACTGCTGTCATTTGGAAGATCTTCCCCACTCTCAGGATACCTGAACACATTTTCGTGTGTGTGCGGAAGGTGGTGAAAGAGTGTCCACGCATCTTCATGAGGGCACAGGTGTTCCCAGGTTTGGATGTAGTTTAAACACCTCCACTGAACATAGAGAGGCACACGCCAATACTTGGCTTTAGAGCCCAACACCCACCTAGGCTCAGAGCCCGGCCTAGGAAAACACTGAAGCATGTCAAACATAGGGATTATATTAGATCCCAGGCGCTGCTGTCATTTGGAAGAGCCTCCCCACAATCAGGATACCTGAGCACGTCTCCGTGTGTGTGCTGGAGGTGGGGAATCAGAGTCCAGGCATCTTTATGGGGGCACAGGTGTTCCAAGATTGGGGAAGAAGTTTCAAATCCTCCACTGCCCACAGAGATGCACTCGCTTATTCTTGGCTTTAGAGACCATTCCCCACCATCGCTCACTGCTAGGTCTAGGAAAAAACTTAGGGAAGTCAAGCTGAGTTATTCTATTAGAACGCAGGCACTGCTGTCAGTTGGAGGATCTTCCACACACTCAGGATTCCGGATTCCATTCTTGTGTGTGGGGGAGTTGTGGATACCCAGTCCACACAGATGAATGGGGGCACAGGTGTTCCACATTAGCGTGAAATCCTCTAAGTACTTCCTCAGTAAATCGGGGGGCACTCGTTGCTACTTGGACTTCAAACCCAACCCCCTCTTTCCCCCACTCTCCAGCCTAGGCATTCTATCAGGTAAGACAAGCTAAGGGATTCTATTAGAACCCAGGCGCTGCTGTCAGTTGGAGGAGTCTCCCCACACTCAGGATACCTGAACAAGTCATTGTGTGTGTGCTTTTGTTGGAGATACATAGCCCACGCAACTTTAAGGGGGCACAGGTGTTCCCAGGGAGGGAATGTACTTTAAACACCTCCACTGCCCATAGAGAGGCACTCGCTATTACTTGGCTTTAGAGCCCAACCCCCACCTCCGCTCCCATCCCTTCCTTGGAAAACACTCAGGGAAGGTAACCTAAGGGATCTTATTTGATCCCAGATGCTGCTGTCAATGGGAGGTGCCTCCCAACACTCAGGATACCAGAAAAATTCTTCATGTGTGTGCTGGAGGTGGGGAAACAGAGCCCACGCATTTTCAAGGAACACAGGTATTCCCAGGATGTGGGATTTTGGTGAATAATTTCCTCTTCCCATGGAGAAGCACTCGCTAATACTTGGATTTGCAGCCCAAACCCCAATTTCCCCCACACTCCGGGCTTGGCAAGCCATCATTGAAGACAAGTAAATGTACTGTATTAGAACCCAGGCGCTGCTGTTAGTTGGAGGATCCTCCCCACACTCAAATCATCTGAGCCAGATATCGTGTGTGTGCTGCAGGAGGGAAACTGAGTCCACAAATCTTTATGGGGGCACAGGTGTTCCCAGGTTGGGGATATACTTTAACCACCTCCACTTCCAAAAGATAGGAACTCGCTAATTCTTGGTTTTAGAGCACAACCCATAACTTCGCTCAAAACCCGGCCAAGGAAAATACTCAGGGAAGTCAATCTAATGAATCCAATTAGATCCCAGCTCCTATTTTCAGTTGCAGGAGCCTCCCCACACTCAGGATACCAAAAAACTTCGTGTGTGTGCTGGAGTTGGGGAAGCAAAGAACACGCATTTTTCAGGGGTCACAGTAATTCTCAAGTTGTGGGTTGTAGTTTAAACATCTCCACTACACATGGAGAGGCACACGCTGATACTTAGTTTTAGAGCCCAAATCCCACTTTCAACCACACACTGGCCTAGGCAAACCATCAGGGAAGACAAGCAAAGGGATTCTATTAAAACCAAGACGCTGATGTCAGTTAGAGGAACTACCCCACCCTCAGGATACTGGAACACAACCTTGTGTGGTGGGGAGGTTTGAAGCCCCACTCCACGCAGATGAATGGGTCCTCAGGTGTTTCCCTTTATGGAGAATTCATCTAAATACTTCCTCAGGTCATCGGGGGGCACTCGCTACTATTTGGCCTCAAAGCCCAACCCCCAGGTTTCTCTCAGAGTCAGTCCTAGGGAAACACTCAGGGATTACAAGCTAAGGAAGGGATTCTATTAGAACCCAGCCGCTTCTGTCACCTGAAAGTGCCAGCCCACACTCAGGATACCAGAACACTTCTGCATGTGTGTTCTGGAGGTGGGGTTACAGAGTCCACGTATTTTTCAAGGAGCACAGGTATTCCCAGGATGTGGGGTTTTGGTGAATAACCTCCAAATCCCATGGAGAAGCACTCGCTAATACTTGGATTTAGAGCCCAACCCACCCTTTCCCCAGCACTCCGTATCAGGCAACCAAACAGGGTAGACAAGTTAAGAGATTTTATAAGAAACAAGGCCCTGCTCTCAGTTGGAGGAGGCTGCCCACTCTCAGGATATCTGTGCAAGTGTTCGTGTGTGTGCTGGAGGTGTGGAAACAGACTCCACGGATCTTTATGTGCTCACAGGTGTTCCCAGGTTAGGGATGTATTTTAAACACCTCCACAAACCATAGAGAGTTCATCGCAAATACTTGGTTTCGAAGCCCAAACCACACTTTCCCCCAAACTCCCGCCTAGGCTATCCATCAGGGAAGACAAGCTAAGGGATTCTATTAGAACCCAGGGGCTGCTGTCATTTGGAGGATCCTCCCCACAATCAAAATACCTGAGCACGTCTCCGTGTGTGTGCTGGAGGTGGGGAAACAGATTCCACGCATCTTTATGGGGCACAGGTGTTCCAAGGTTGGGGAAGTAGTTTAAAACCCTCCACTGCCCACAGAGTTGCACTCGCTAATACTTGGCTTTAGAGCCCATCCCCCACCATCGCTTACTGCTAGGCCTAGGAAAACACTTAGGGAAGTCAAGCTAAGGGATTCTATTAAAAGCCAGGTGCTGCTGTCTGTTGGAGGAACCTCCCCACACTCAGAACCCCAGAAAACTTCTTCCTGAGTGTGCTGGAGATGGGGAAACAGAGCACACGCATTTTTCAGGGGGCATAGTTTTTCCATGGTTGTGGGTTGAAGGTCAAACACCCACATCCCATGGATAGGCTCTCGCTAATACTTGGTTTAGAGCCAAATCCCAACTTTCCCCGCACACCGGCCTTTTCAATCCATCATTGAAAACAAGTTAAGGTATTGTATTAGAACCCAGGCGCTGCTGTTAGTGGGAAGAACCTCCCCACACTCAAGACATCTGAACCCAATGCCGTGTGTGTGCTGGAGGAGGGAAACAGGGTCCAGGCATCTTTCTGGGGGCACAGGTATTCCCAGGTTGGGGATGTATTTAAACACTTCCACTGCTCATAGAGAGGCACTCGCTATTACTTTGGTTTAGTGTCCAACCACACCTTCGCTCACAGCCCGGCCTATGGAAACACTCAGGGAAGTCAAGCCAAGTGATTCTATTAGATCCCAGGTGCTGCTGTCAGTTGGAGGAGCCTCCCCACACTCAGGATACCAGAAAAGTTCTTCATGTGTGTCCTGGAAGTGGGGAAACAAAGTCCACGTTTATTTATTGGATCACAGGTGTTCCCAGGTTGGGGATGTAGGTAAACACTTCCACTGCTCATAGAGAGGCACTCGCTATTACTTTGGTTTAGTGCCCAACCCCACCTTAACTCACATCGCGGCCAAAGGAAATAATCAGGGATGTCAATCCAAGAGATTCTTTTAGATCCCAGGTGCGGCCGTCAGTCTGAGGAGCCTCCCCACACTTAGGATAGCCGAATAGTTCTTCGTGTGTGTGCTGGAGTTGGGAAACAAATCTACACATCTTGCAAGGGGCACAGGTATTCAAAGGCTGTGGATTGCAATTTAAAGACCTCCACATCCCGTGGAGAGGCACTCGATTGTACTTGTTTGTCGAGGCTGAACCCCACATTCCCCCGCACTCTGGCATAGACAATTCATCAGGGAAGGCAAACTTAGGGATTGTATTAGAACCCAGTCGCTGTTGTCAGTTGGAGAATCTTCCCCACACTCAGGATCCGGAATCCAGCCTTTAGTGTGGGGGATGTGTGGAGACCCACCCCACGCAGAAGAATGGGGGCACAGGTGTTCCACGTTAGGGAGAATTCCTCAAAATATTTCCTCAGTCCATTGGAGGCACTCGATGCTACTTCGCCTCCAATCCCAACCCCCAGCTTTCCCTCGCAGTCCGGCGTAGGGAAACACACAGGAAATACAAGCTAAGGGGTTTTATTGGAACCCAGGCACTGCTGTCATTTGGAAGATCTTCCCCACTCTGAGGATACCTGAACACTTTTTCGTGTGTGTGCTGGAGGTGGTGAAAGAGTGTCCACGCATCTTCATGAGGGCACAGGTGTTCCCAGGTTTGGATGTCGTTTAAACACCTCCACTGAACATAGAGAGGCACAGGCTAATACTTGGCTTTAGAGCCCAACCCCCACCTAGGCTCAAAGCCCGGCCTAGGAAAATACTGAAGCTTGTCAAACATAGGGATTATATTAGATCCCAGGTGCTGCTGTCAGTTGGAGGAGTCTCCCCACACTCAGGATACCAGAACACCACATCGTGTGTGTGCTGATGGTGGGGAAACAGAGTCCTTGCAACTTTCAGGGGGCACAGGTATTCCCAAATATTTGGTTGTAGGTTAAACCACTTCAAATCCCGTGGAGAGGCACTCAGTAATACTTGGTTTTTGAGCCCAACCCTCACATTCCCCCACACTCCCGCCTAGGCTAGCCATCAGTGAAGACAAGTTAATGGATTATTCTACAACCCAGGCCCTGCTGTCAGTTGTAGGTGCCTCCCCACACTCAGGAAACCTCAAACCGTCTTCGTGTGTGTGCTGGAGTTGGAGAAACAGAGTCGACGCATTTTCTGGGAGGCACAGTTGTTCCAAGTTTGGGGATGTATTTTAAACTCCTCCACTGCCCATAGAGAGGCACTCGCTATTACTAGTCTTTAGTGCCCAACACCCAACTTCGCTCACAGCCTGGCCAATGGAAACACTCAGGGAAAGCAAGCCAAATGATATTATAAATTCCCATTTGCTGCTGTCATTAGGAGGTGCCTACCCACACTCAGTATACCAGAACTATTCTTCGTGGGTGTGCTGGAGGTGGGGAAAGAGAGACCACGCATTTATATGGGGGGCAGGTATTTAAAGGTTAGGGATGTAGTTTTAAAAACCTCCATGCCCATAGAGAGGCACTCGCTAAAACCTAGCTATAGAGACCAAACCCCACATTAGATCAAAGCCTGGCCTATGTAAACACTCAGGGAACACAAGCTAAGGGATTCTAATAGAACCCAGGTGCTGCTGTCATTTGGAGTAGCCTCCCCATGCTCAGGATTCCAGAAAACTTCTTCGTGTGTGTGCTGTTGGTGGAGAAACAGTGTCCACGCATATTCCAGGGGGCAAAGGTATTCCCTTGTTGGGGGTTGTTGGTTAAACACCTCAACTTCCCATGGAGAGGCACTCACTAATACTTGGATTTAGAGCCCAAATCCCACTTTGAACCGCACTCCAGCTTATGCAATCCATCAGGGAAGAGAAGCTTAAGGATTCGACTAGAACACTGGCACTGCTCTCAGTTGGAGGAACTTTCCCACTCTCAGAATTCCGGAAGCCAACCTTGTGTGGCGGGGAGATGTGGAGCCACAATCCAAGTAGATGAATGGGGTCACACTTGTTTCCCATTAGGGAGAAGTCCTCTAAATAATTCCATATTCCTTCGGGGGGCAGTTGCTGCTACTTGGCCTCCAAGACAAACTCCCTGATTTCCCGCTCAGCCTGGCATAGGGAAACACTCAAGGAATATAAGCTATGGGACCCTATTAGAACCCAGGCGCTGCTGTCATTTGGAGGAGCCTCCCCACAATCAGGATACCTGAGCAGGTCTCCGTGTGTGTGCTGGAGGTGGGGAATCAGAGTCCACGCATCTTTATGGGGACACAGGTGTTCCAAGGTTGGGGAAGAAGTTTCAAATCCTCCACTGCCCACAGAGATGCATTCGCTTATTCTTGGCTTTAGAGCCCATTCCCCACCATCGCTCACTGCTAGGTCTAGGAAAAAACTTAGGGAAGTCAAGCTGAGTTATTCTATTAGAACGCAGGCGCTGCTGTCAGTTGGAGGATCTTCCAGACACTCAGGATTCCGGATCCCAGCCTTGTGTGTGGGGGAGGTGTGGATACCCAGTCCACACAGATGAATGGGGGCACAGGTGTTCCACATTAGCGTGAAATCCTCTAAGTACTTCCTCAGTTAATCGGGGGCACTCTTTGCTACTTGGACATCAAACCCAACCCCCACTTTCCCCCACTCTCCAGCCTAGGCATGCCATCAGGTAAGACAAGCTAAGGGATTCTATTAGAACCCAGGCGCTGCTGTCAGTTGGAGGAGACTCCCCACACTCAGGATACCTGAACAAGTGTTTGTGTGTGTGCTGTACTTGGAGATACATAGTCCACGCAACTTTAAGGGGGCACAGGTGTTCCCAGGGAGGGAATGTACTTTAAACACTTCCAATGCCCATAGAGAGGCACTCGCTATTACTTGGTTTTAGAGCCCAACTCCCACCTCCGCTCCCATCCCTTCCTTGGAATACACTCAGGGAAGATAACCTAAGGGATCTTATTTGATCCCAGATGCTGCTGTCAGTGGGAGGTGCCTCCCCACACTCAGGATACCAGAAAAATTCTTCATGTGTGTGCTGGAGGTGTGGAAACAGAGCCCAAGCATTTTTCAAGGAGCACAGGTATTCCCAGGATGTGGGGTTTTGTGAATAACCTCCAAATCCCATGGAGAAGCACTCGCTAATACTTGGATTTGCAGCCCAAACCCCAATTTCCCCCACACTCCGGCCTTGGCAAGCCATTATTGTAGACAAGTAAATGTACTGTATTAGAACCCAGGCGCTGCTGTTAGTTTGAGGAGCCTCCCCACACTTAGGATAGCCGAAGAGTTCTTCGTGTGTGTGCTGGAGTTGGGGAAACAGATCTACACATCTTGCAAGGGGCACAGGTATTCAAAGGCTGTGGATTGCAATTTAAAGACCTCCACATCCCGTGGAGAGGCACTCGATTGTACTTGTTTGTCGAGGCTGAACCCCACATTCCCCCGCACTCTGGCATAGACAAGTCATCAGGGAAGGCAAACTTAGGGATTGTATTAGAACCCAGTCGCTGTTGTCAGTTGGAGAATCTTCCCCACACTCAGGATCCGGAATCCAGCCTTTAGTGTGGGGGATGTGTGGAGACCCACCCCACGCAGAAGAATGGGGGCACAGGTGTTCCATGTTAGGGAGAATTCCTCAATATATTTCCTCAGTCCATTGGAGGCACTCGATGCTACTTGGCCTCCAGTCCCAACCCCCAGCTTTCCCTCGCAGTCCGGCGTAGGGAAACACACAGGAAATACAAGCTAAGGGGTTTTATTGGAACCCAGGCACTGCTGTCATTTGGAAGATCTTCCCCACTCTCAGGATATCTGAACACATTTCCGTGTGTGTGCTGGAGGTGGTGAAAGAGTGTCCACGCATCTTCATGAGGGCACAGGTGTTCCCAGGTTTGGATGTAGTTTAAACACCTCCACTGAACATAGAGAGGCACACGCCAATACTTGGCTTTAGAGCCCAACCCCCACCTAGGCTCCGAGCCCGGGCTAGGAAAACACTGAAGCTTGTCAAACATAGGGTTTATATTAGATCCCAGGTGCTGCTGTCTGTTGGAGGAGTCTCCCCACACTCAGGATACCAGAACACCACATCGTGTGTGTGCTGAAGGTGGGGAAACAGTGTCCTTGAAATTTCAGGGGGCACAGGTATTCCCAAATATTTGGTTGTAGGTTAAACCACTTCAAATCCCGTGGAGAAGCACTCGCTAATAACTGGATTTATAGCCCAACCCTCACATTCCCCCACACTCCCGCCTAGGCTAGCCATCAGTAAAGACAAGTTAATGGATTGTATTAGAACACAGGCCCTGCTGTCAGTTGTAGATGCCTCCCCACACTCAGGAAACCTCAACCCGTCTTCGTGTGTGTGCTGGAGTTGGGGAAACAGAGTCGACGCATTTTTTGGGGGGCAGAGTTTTTCCAAGTTTGGGGAAGTATTTTAAACACCTGCACTGCCCATAGGGAGGCACTCGCTATTACTAGTCTTTAGTGACCAACACCCAACTTCGCTCACAGCCTGGCCAATGGAAACACTCAGGGAAAGCAAGCCAAATGATATTATAAGTTCCCAGTTGCTGCTGTCATTTGGAGGTGCCTACGCACCCTCAGTATACCAGAACTATTCTACTTGGGTGTGCTGGACTTTGGGAAAGAGAGACCACGCTTTTATATGGGGGGCAGGTGTTTAAAGGTTAGGGATGTAGTTTTAAAAACCTCCGTGCCCATAGAGTGGCATTCGCTAAAACCTAGCTATAGAGACCAAACCCCACATTAGATCAAAGCCTGGCCTATGTAAACACTCAGGGAACACAAGCTAAGGGATTCTAATAGAACCCAGGTGCTGCTGTCATTTGGAGTAACCTCCCATGCTCAGGATTCCAGAAAACTTCTTCCTGTGTGTGCAGGACGTGGGGAAAGAGCACACGCATTTTCATGGGTCACAGTAATTCCCAAGTTGTGGGTTGTAGTTTAAACATCTCCACTACCCATGGAGAGGCACACGCTAATACTTAGTTTTAGATCCCAAATCCCACTTTCAACCACACACTGGCCTAGGCAAACCATCAGGGAAGACAAGCAAAGGGATTCTATTAAAACCAAGACGCTGATGTCAGTTGGAGGAACTACCCCACCCTCAGGATACTGGAACCCAACCTTGTGTGGTGGGGAGATTTGAAGCCCCACTCCACGCAGATGAATGGGTGCTCAGGTGTTTCCCTTTATGGAGAATTCATCTAAATACTTCCTCAGTCCATCGGGGACACTCGCTACTATTTGGCCTCAAAGCCCAACCCCCAGGTTTCTCTCAGAGTCAGTCCTAGGGAAACACTCAGGGATTACAAGATAAGGGATTCTATTAGAACCCAGCCGCTTCTGTCACCTGAAATTGCCAGCCCACACTCAGGATAGCAGAAAACTTCTTCATGTGTGTTCTGGTGGTGGGGATACAGAGTCCACGCTTTTTTCAAGGAGCACAGGTATTCCCATGCTGTGTGCTTTTGGTTAATAACCTCCCAATCCCACGGAGAAGCACTCGCTAATACTTGGAATTAGAGCCCAACCCACCCTTTCCCCAGCACTCCGTATCAGGCAACCAAACAGGGTAGGCAAGTTAAGCGGTTTTATAAGAACCAAGGTCCTGCTCTCAGTTGGAGGAGCTGCCCACCCTCAGGATAAATGTGCAAGTGTTCGTGTGTGTGCTGGAAGTGTGGAAACAGACTCCACGGATCTTAATGGGGGCACAGGTGTTCCCAGGTTAGGGATGTAGTTTAAACACCTCCACAAACCATAGAGAGGTCATCGCCAATACTTGGTTTTGGAGCCCAAACCACACTTTCCCCCTCACTCCCGCCTAGGCATTCCATCAGGGAAGACAAGCAAAGGGATTCAATTAGAACCCAGGCGCTGCTGTCAGTTGGAGGAACTTCCCTGCACTCAGAATTCCAGAGCACATTCGTTGGTGTGGGAGAGATGTGCAGCCCCACTGCACCCAGATGAATGCAGGAAAAGGTGTTCCCTTTAGGGAGAAGTCCTCTAAGTACTTCCTCAGTGGATCAGGAGGCAACCACTGCTACTTGGCCTCCAAGCCCAACCCCCAGCTTTCCCTCATGGCCTGGCCTAAAGGAACACTCAGGGAACAGAAGCTAAGGGATACTAATAGAATCCAGGTGCTGCTGTCAGTTGGAGGAACCTCCCCACACTCAGAAAACCAGAACAATTCATCGCGTGTGTGCTGGATGTAGGGAAACAGTCAAAGCATCATTCAGGGGGCACATTTATTCCATGGTTTCTGTGTTGTAGGATAAAAACCCACATCCCATGGATAGGCTCTCGCTAATACTTGGTTTAGAGCCCAACCCCCACTTTCCCCCACTCTCCAGCCTAGGCATGCCATCAGGGAAGACAAGCTAAGGGATTCTATTAATTCCCAGGCGCTGCTGTCATTTGGAGGAGCCTCCCCACAATCAGGATACCTGAGCACGTTTCCGTGTGTGTGCTGGAGGTGGGGAAACAGATTCCACGCATCACTATGGGGCACAGGTGTTCCAAGGTTGGGGAAGTAGTTTAAAACCCTCCACTACCCACAGAGATGCACTCGCTAATACTTGGCTTTAGAGCCCATCCCCCACCATCACTTACTGCTAGGCCTAGGAAAACACTTAGGGAAGTCAAGCTAAGGGATTCTATTACAACCCAGGTGCTGCTGTCTGTTGGAGGAACCTCCCCACACTCAGAACCCCAGAACAATTCTTCCTGTGTGTGCTGGACGTGGGGAAACATAGCACATGCATTTTTCAGGGGTCACAGTAATTCCCAAGTTGTGGGTTGTAGTTTAAACATCTCCACTACCCATGGAGAGGCACACGCTAATACTTAGTTTTAGATCCCAAATCCCACTTTCAACCACACACTGGCCTAGGCAAACCATCAGGGAAGACAAGCAAAGGGATTCTATTAAAACCAAGACGCTGATGTCAGTTGGAGGAACTACCCCACCCTCAGGATACTGGAACCCAACCTTGTGTGGTGGGGAGATTTGAAGCCCCACTCCACGCAGATGAATGGGTTCTCAGGTGTTTCCCTTTATGGAGAATTCATCTAAATACTTCCTCAGTCCATCGGGGACACTCGCTAATATTTGGTCTCAAAGCCCAACCCCCAGGTTTCTCTCAGAGTCAGTCCTAGGGAAACACTCAGGGATTACAAGCTAAAGGATTCTATTAGAACCCAGCCGCTTCTGTCACCTGAAATTGCCAGCCCACACTCAGGATAGCAGAAAACTTTTTCATGTGTGTTCTGTTGGTGGGGATACAAAGTCCACGCTTTTTTCAAGGAGCACAGGTATTCCCATGTTGTGGGCTTTTGGTTAATAACCTCCAAATCCCATGGAGAAGCACTCGCTACTACTTGGATTTAGAGCCCAACCCACCCTTTCCCCAGCACTCCGTATCAGGCAACCAAACAGGGTAGACAAGTTAAGCGATTTTATAAGAACCAAGGCCCTGCTCTCAGTTGGAGGAGGCTGCCCACTCTCAGGATAACTGTGCAAGTGTTCGTGTGTGTGCTGGAGTTGTGGAAACAGACTCCACGGATTTTTATGGGGGCACAGGTGTTCCCAGGTTAGGGATGTAGTTTAAACACCTCCACAAACCATAGAGAGGTCATCGCCAATACTTGGTTTTGGAGCCCAAACCACACTTTCCCCCGCACTCCCGCCTAGGCATTCCATCAGGGAAGACAAGCAAAGGGATTCAATTAGAACCCAGGCGCTGCTGTCAGTTGGAGGAACTTCCCTGCACTCAGAATTCCAGAACACATTCTTAGGTGTGGGAGAGATGTGCAGCCCCACTGCACCCAGATGAATGGAGGAAAAGGTGTTCCCTTTAGGGAGAAGTCCTCTAAGTACTTCCTCAATGGATCAGGGGGCACTCATTGCTACGTGGCCTCCAAGCCCAACCCCCAGCTTTCCCTCATGTCCTGGCCTAAGAAAACACTCAGGGAACAGAAGCTAAGGGATACTAATAGAATCCAGGTGCTGCTGTCATTTTGAGGAACTTCCCCACACTCAGAATACCAGAACACATCTTCGTGTGTGTGCTGGATGTAGGGAAACCGTCAAAGCATCTTTCAGGGGGCACATTTATTCCATGGTTGTGGGTTGTAGGTTAAAAACCCACATCCCATGGATAGGCTCTCGCTAATACTTGGTTAAGAGCCCAACCCCCACTTTCCCCCACTCTCCAGCCTATGCATGACATCAGAGAAGACAAGCTAAGGGATTCTTTTAGAACCCAGGCGCTGCTGTCATTTGGAGGAGCCTCCCCACAATCAGGATACCTGAGCACGTCTCCGTGTGTGTGCTGGAGGTGGGGAAACAGAATCCATGCATCTTTATGGGGCACAGGTGTTCCAAGGTTGGGGATGTAGTTTAAAACCCTCCACTACCCACAGAGATGCACTCGCTAATTCTTGGCTTTAGAGCCCATCCCCCATCATCGCTTACTGCTAGGCCTAGGAAAACACTTAGGGAAGTCAAGCAACGGGTTTCTATTACAACCCAGGTGCTTCTGTCTGTTGGAGGAACCTCCCCACACTCAGAACCCCAGAACACATCTTCCTGTGTGTGCTGGACGTGGGGAAACAGAGCACACGCATTTTTCAGGGGTCACAGTAATTCCCAAGTTGTGGGTTGTAGTTTAAACATCTCCACTACCCATGGAGAGGCACACACTAATACTTAGTTTTAGATCCCAAATCCCACTTTCAACCACACACTGGCCTAGGCAAACCATCAGGGAAGACACGCAAATGGATTCTATTAAAACCAAGACGCTGATTTCAGTTGGAGGAACTACCCCACCCTCAGGATACTGGAACCCAACCTTGTGTGGTGGGGAGATTTGAAGCCCCCCTCCACGCAGATGAATGGGTGCTCAGGTGTTTCCCTTTATGGAGAATTCATCTTAATACTTCCTCAGTCCATCGGGGACACTCGCTACTATTTGGCCTCAAAGCCCAACCCCCAGGTTTCTCTCAGAGTCAGTCCTAGGGAAACACTCAGGGATTACAAGCTAAGGGATTCTATTAGAACCCAGCCGCTTCTGTCACCTGAAATTGCCAGCCCACACTCAGGATAGCAGAAAACTTCTTCATGTGTGTTCTGGTGGTGGGGATACAGAGTCCACGCTTTTTTCAAGGAGCACAGGTATTCCCATGTTGTGGGCTTTTGGTTAACAACCTCCAAATGCCATGGAGAAGCACTCGCTAATACTTGGATTTAGAGCCCAACCCACCCTTTCCCCAGCACGCCGTATCAGGCAACCAAACAGTGTAGACATGTTAAGCGATTATATATGAACCAAGGCCCTGCACACAGTTGGAGGAGGCGGCCCACTCTCAGGAGAACTGTGCAAGTGTTCGTGTGTGTGCTGGAGGTGTGGAAACAGACTCCACGGATCTTTATGGGGGCACAGGTGTTCCCAGGTTAGGGATGTAGTTTAAACACCTCCACAAACCATAGAGAGGTCATCGCCAATACTTGGTTTTGGAGCCCAAACCACACTTTCCCCCGCACTCCCGCCTAGGCTTTCCATCAGGGAAGACAAGCAAAGGGATTCAATTAGAACCCAGGCGCTGCTGTCAGTTGGAGGAACTTCCCTGCACTCAGAATTCCAGAACACATTCTTAGGTGTGGGAGAGATGTGCAGCCCCACTGCACCCAGATGAATGCAGGAAAAGGTGTTCCCTTTAGGGAGAAGTCCTCTAAGTACTTCCTCAATGGATCAGGGGGCACTCACTGCTACGTGGCCCCCAAGCGCAACCCCCAGCTTTCCCTCCTGTCCTGGCCTAAAAGAACACTCAGGGAACAGAAGCTAAGGGATACTAATAGAATCCAGGTGCTGCTGTCAGTTTGAGGAACTTCCCCACACTCAGAATACAAGAACACATCTTCGTGTGTGTGCTGGATGTAGGGAAACAGTCAAAGCATCTTTCAGGAGGCACATTTATTCCATGGTTGTGGGTTGTAGGTTAAAAACCCACATCCCATGGATAGGCTCTCGCTTATCCTTGGTTTAGAGCCCAACCCCCACTTTCCCCCACTCTCCAGCCTAGGCATGCCATCAGGGAAGACAAGCTAAGGGATTCTTTTAGAACCCAGGCGCTGCTGTCATTTGGAGGAGCCTCCCCACAATCAGGATACCTGAGCACGTCTCCGTGTGTGTGCTGGAGGTGGGGAAACAGATTCCACGCATCTTTATGGGGCACAGGTGTTCCAAGGTTGGGGAAGTAGTTTAAAACCCTCCACTACCCACAGAGATGCACTCGCTAATACTTGGCTTTAGAGCCCATCCCCCACCATCGCTTACTGCTAGGCCTAGGAAAACACTTAGGGAAGTCAAGCGAAGGGATTCTATTACAACCCAGGTGCTGCTGTCTGTTGGAGGAACCTCCCCACACTCACAACCCCAGAACACTTCTTCCTGTGTGTGCTGGACGTGGGGAAACATAGCACACGCATTTTTCATGGGTCACAGTAATTCCCAAGTTGTGGGTTGTAGTTTAAACATCTCCACTACCTAAGGAGAGGCACACGCTAATACTTAGTTTTAGATCCCAAATCCCACTTTCAACCACACACTGGCCTAGGCAAACCATCAGGGAAGACACGCAAAGGGATTCTATTCAAACCAAGACGCTGATGTCAGTTGGAGGAACTACCCCACCCTCAGGATACTGGAACCCAACCTTGTGTGGTGGGGAGATATGAAGCCCCACTCCACGCAGATGAATGGGTGCTCAGGTGTTTCCCTTTATGGAGAATTCATCTAAATAGTTCCTCACTCCATCGGGGACACTCGCTACTATTTGGCCTCAAAGCCCAACCCCCAGGTTTCTCTCAGAGTCAGTCCTAGGGAAACACTCAGGGATTACAAGCTAAGGGATTCTATTAGAACCCAGCCGCTTCTGTCACCTGAAATTGCCAGCCCACACTCAGGATAGCAGAAAACTTCTTCATGTGTGTTCTGGTGGTGGGGATACAGAGTCCACGCTTTTTTCAAGGAGCACAGGTATTCCCATGTTGTGGGCTTTTGGTTAATAACCTCCAAATCCCATGGAGAAGCACTCGCTAATACTTGGATTTAGAGCCCAACCCACCCTTTCCCCAGCACTCCGTATCAGGCAACCAAACAGGGTAGACAAGTTTAGAGATTTTATATGAACCAAGGCCCTGCTCTCAGTTGGAGGAGGCTGCCCACACTCAGGAGAACTGTGCAAGTGTTCGTGTGTGTGCTGGAGGAGTGGAAACAGACTCCACGGATCTTTATGGGGGCACAGGTGTTCCCAGGTTAGGGATGTAGTTTAAACACCTCCACAAACCATAGAGAGGTCATCGCAAATACTTGGTTTTGGAGCCCAAACCACACTTTCCCCCTCACTCCCGCCTAGGCTTTCCATCAGGGAAGACAAGCAAAGGGATTCAATTAGAACCCAGGCGCTGCTGTCAGTTGGAGGAACTTCCCTGCACTCAGAATTCCAGAACACATTCTTAGGTGTGGGAGAGATGTGCAGCCCCACTGCACCCAGATGAATGCAGGAAAAGGTGTTCCCTTTAGGGAGAAGTCCTCTAAGTACTTCCTCAATGGATCAGGGGGCACTCACTGCTACGTGGCCTCCAAGCCCAACCCCCAGCTTTCCCTCATGGCCTGGCCTAAAAGAACACTCAGGGAACAGAAGCTAAGGGATACTAATAGAATCCAGGTGCTGCTGTCAGTTTGAGGAACTTCCCCACACTCAGAATACAATAACACATCTTCGTGTGTGTGCTGGATGTAGGCAAACAGTCAAAGCATCTTTCAGGGGGCACATTTATTCCATGGTTGTGGGTTGTAGGTTAAAAACCCACATCCCATGGATAGGCTCTCGCTTATCCTTGGTTTAGAGCCCAACCCCCACTTTCCCCCACTCTCCAGCCTAGGCATGCCATCAGGGAAACAACCTAAGGAATTCTTTTAGAACCCAGGCGCTGCTGTCATTTGGAGGAGCCTCCCCACAATCAGGATACCTGAGCACGTCTCCGTGTGTGTGCTGGAGGTGGGGAAACAGATTCCACGCATTTTTATGGGGCACAGGTGTTCCAAGGTTGGGGAAGTAGTTTAAAACCCTCCACTACCCACAGAGATGCACTCGCTAATACTTGGCTTTAGAGCCCATCCCCCACCATCGCTTACTGCTAGGCCTAGGAAAACACTTAGGGAAGTCAAGCGAAGGGATTCTATTACAACCCAGGTGCTGCTGTCTGTTGGAGGAACCTCCCCACACTCAGAACCCCAGAACACTTCTTCCTGTGTGTGCTGGACGTGGGGAAACATAGCACACGCATTTTTCCGGGGTCACAGTAATTCCCAAGTTGTGGGTTGTAGTTTAAACATCTCCACTACCCATGGAGAGGCACACGCTAATACTTAGTTTTAGATCCCAAATCCCACTTTCAACCACACACTGGCCTAGGCAAACCATCAGGGAAGACAAGCAAAGGGATTCTATTCAAACCAAGACGCTGATGTCAGTTAGAGGAACTACCCCACCCTCAGGATACTGGAACACAACCTTGTGTGGTGGGGAGGTTTGAAGCCCCACTCCACGCAGATGAATGGGTGCTCAGGTGTTTCCCTTTATGGAGAATTCATCTAAATACTTCCTCAGGTCATCGGGGGGCACTCGCTACTATTTGGCCTCAAAGCCCAACCCCCAGGTTTCTCTCAGAGTCAGACCTAGGGAAACACTCAGGGATTACAAGCTAAGGGATTCTATTAGAACCCAGCCGCTTCTGTCACCTGAAATTGCCAGCCCACACTCAGGATAGCAGAAAACTTCTTCATGTGTGTTCTGGTGGTGGGGATACAGAGTCCACGCTTTTTTCAAGGAGCACAGGTATTCCCATGTTGTGGGCTTTTGTTTAATAACCTCCAAATCCCATGGAGAAGCACTCGCTAATACTTGGATTTAGAGCCCAACCCACCCTTTCCCCAGCACTCCGTATCAGGCAACCAAACAGGGTAGACAAGTTAAGAGATTTTATATGAACCAAGGCCCTGCTCTCAGTTGGAGGAGGCTGCCCACTCTCAGGATAACTGTGCAAGTGTTCGTGTGTGTGCTGGAGGTTTGGAAACAGACTCCACGGATCTTTATGGGGGCACAGGTGTTCCCAGGTTAGGGATGTAGTTTAAACACCTCCACAAACCATAGAGAGGTCATCGCAAATACTTGGTTTTGGAGCCCAAACCACACTTTCGCCCGCACTCCCGCCTAGGCTTTCCATCAGGGAAGACAAGCAAAGGGATTCAATTAGAACCTAGGCGCTGCTGTCAGTTGGAGGAACTTCCCTGCACTCAGAATTCCAGAACACATTCTTAGGTGTGGGAGAGTTGTGCAGCCCCACTGCACCCAGATGAATGCAGGAAAAGGTGTTCCCTTTAGGGAGAAGTCCTCTAAGTACTTCCTCAATGGATCAGGGGGCACTCACTGCTACGTGGCCTCCAAGCCCAACCCCCAGCTTTCCCTCATGGCCTGGCCTAAAAGAACACTCAGGGAACAGAAGCTAAGGGATACTAATAGAATCCAGGTGCTGCTGTCAGGTTGAGGAACTTCCCCACACTCAGAATACAAGAACACATCTTCGTGTGTGTGCTGGATGTAGGGAAACCGTCAAAGCATCTTTCAGGGGGCACATTTATTCCATGGTTGTGGGTTGTAGGTTAAAAACCCACATCCCATGGATAGGCTCTCGCTTATACTTGGTTTAGAGCCCAACCCCCACTTTCCCCCACTCTCCAGCCTAGGCATGCCATCAGGGAAGACAAGCTAAGGGATTCTTTTAGAACCCAGGCGCTGCTGTCATTTGGAGGAGCCTCCCCACAATCAGGATACCTGAGCACGTCTCCGTGTGTGTGCTGGAGGTGGGGAAACAGATTCCACGCATCTTTATGGGGCACAGGTGTTCCAAGGTTGGGGAAGTAGTTTAAAACCCTCCACTACCCACAGAGATGCACTCGCTAATACTTGGCTTTAGAGCCCATCCCCCACCATCGCTTACTGCTAGGCCTAGGAAAACACTTAGGGAAGTCAAGCGAAGGGATTCTATTACAACCCAGGTGCTGCTGTCTGTTGGAGGAACCTCCCCACACTCAGAACCCCAGAACACTTCTTCCTGTGTGTGCTGGACGTGGGGAAACATAGCACACGCATTTTTCCGGGGTCACAGTAATTCCCAAGTTGTGGGTTGTAGTTTAAACATCTCCACTACCCATGGAGAGGCACACGCTAATACTTAGTTTTAGATCCCAAATCCCACTTTCAACCACACACTGGCCTAGGCAAACCATCAGGGAAGACAAGCAAAGGGATTCTATTCAAACCAAGACGCTGATGTCAGTTAGAGGAACTACCCCACCCTCAGGATACTGGAACACAACCTTGTGTGGTGGGGAGGTTTGAAGCCCCACTCCACGCAGATGAATGGGTGCTCAGGTGTTTCCCTTTATGGAGAATTCATCTAAATACTTCCTCAGGTCATCGGGGGGCACTCGCTACTATTTGGCCTCAAAGCCCAACCCCCAGGTTTCTCTCAGAGTCAGTCCTAGGGAAACACTCAGGGATTACAAGCTAAGGGATTCTATTAGAACCCAGCCGCTTCTGTCACCTGAAATTGCCAGCCCACACTCAGGATAGCAGAAAACTTCTTCATGTGTGTTCTGGTGGTGGGGATACAGAGTCCACGCTTTTTTCAAGGAGCACAGGTATTCCCATGTTGTGGGCTTTTGTTTAATAACCTCCAAATCCCATGGAGAAGCACTCGCTAATACTTGGCTTTAGAGCCCATCCCCCACCATCGCTTACTGCTAGGCCTAGGAAAACACTTAGGGAAGTCAAGCGAAGGGATTCTCTTACAACCCAGGTGCTGCAGTCTGTTGGAGGAACCTCCCACACTCAGAACCCCAGAACACTTCTTCCTGTGTGTGCTGGACGTGGGGAAACATAGCACACGCATTTTTCCGGGGTCACAGTAATTCCCAAGTTGTGGGTTGTAGTTTAAACATCTCCACTACCCATGGAGAGGCACACGCTAATACTTAGTTTTAGATCCCAAATCCCACTTTCAACCACACACTGGCCTAGGCAAACCATCCGGGAAGACAAGCAAAGGGATTCTATTCAAACCAAGACGTTGATGTCAGTTGGAGGAACTACCCCACCCTCAGGATACTGGAACCCAACCTTGTGTGGTGGGGAGATTTGAAGCCCCACTCCACGCAGATGAATGGGTGCTCAGGTGTTTCCCTTTATGGAGAATTCATCTAAATACTTCCTCAGTCCATCGGGGACACTCACTACTATTTGGCCTCAAAGCCCAACCCCAGGTTTCTCTCAGAGTCAGTCCTAGGGAAACACTCAGGAATTACAAGCTAAGGGATTCTATTAGAACCCAGCCGCTTCTGTCACCTGAAATTGCCAGCCCACACTCAGGATAGCAGAAAACTTCTTCATGTGTGTTCTGGTGGTGGGGATACAGAGTCCACGCTTTTTTCAAGGAGCACAGGTATTCCCATGTTGTGGGCTTTTGGTTAATAACCTCCAAATCCCATGGAGAAACACTCGCTAATACTTGGACTTAGAGCCCAACCCACCCTTTCCCCAGCACTCCGTATCAGGCAACCAAACAGGGTAGACAAGTTAAGCGATTATATAAGAACCAAGGCCCTGCTCTCAGTTGGAGGAGGCTGCCCACTCTCAGGATAACTGTGCAAGTGTTCGTGTGTGTGCTGGAGGTGTGGAAACAGACTCCACGGATCTTTATGGGGGCACAGGTGTTCCCAGGTTAGGGATGTAGTTTAAACACCTCCACAAACCATAGAGAGGTCATCGCCAATACTTGGTTTTGGAGCCCAAACCACACTTTCCCCCGCACTCCCGCCTAGGCTTTCCATCAGGGAAGACAAGCAAAGGGATTCAATTAGAACCCAGGCGCTGCTGTCAGTTGGAGGAACTTCCCTGCACTCAGAATTCCAGAACACATTCTTAGGTGTGGGAGAGATGTGCAGCCCCACTGCACCCAGATGAATGCAGGAAAAGGTGTTCCCTTTAGGGAGAAGTCCTCTAAGTACTTCCTCAATGGATCAGGGGGCACTCACTGCTACGTGGCCTCCAAGCCCAACCCCCAGCTTTCCCTCATGGCCTGGCCTAAAAGAACACTCAGGGAACCGAAGCTAAGGGATACTAATAGAATCCAGGTGCTGCTGTCAGTTTGAGGAACTTCCCCACACTCAGAATACAATAACACATCTTCGTGTGTGTGCTGGATGTAGGCAAACAGTCAAAGCATCTTTCAGGGGGCACATTTATTCCATGGTTGTGGGTTGTAGGTTAAAAACCCACATCCCATGGATAGGCTCTCGCTTATCCTTGGTTTAGAGCCCAACCCCCACTTTCCCCCACTCTCCAGCCTAGGCATGCCATCAGGGAAACAACCTAAGGGATTCTTTTAGAACCCAGGCGCTGCTGTCATTTGGAGGAGCCTCCCCACAATCAGGATACCTGAGCACGTCTCCGTGTGTGTGCTGGAGGTGGGGAAACAGATTCCACGCATTTTTATGGGGCACAGGTGTTCCAAGGTTGGGGAAGTAGTTTAAAACCCTCCACTACCCACAGAGATGCACTCGCTAATACTTGGCTTTAGAGCCCATCCCCCACCATCGCTAAGTGCTAGGCCTAGGAAAACACTTAGGGAAGTCAAGCGAAGGGATTCTATTACAACCCAGGTGCTGCTGTCTGTTGGAGGAACCTCCCCACACTCAGAACCCCAGAACACTTCTTCCTGTGTGTGCTGGACGTGGGGAAACATAGCACACGCATTTTTCCGGGGTCACAGTAATTCCCAAGTTGTGGGTTGTAGTTTAAACATCTCCACTACCCATGGAGAGGCACACGCTAATACTTAGTTTTAGATCCCAAATCCCACTTTCAACCACACACTGGCCTAGGCAAACCATCCGGGAAGACAAGCAAAGGGATTCTATTCAAACCAAGACGCTGATGTCAGTTAGAGGAACTACCCCACCCTCAGGATACTGGAACACAACCTTGTGTGGTGGGGAGGTTTGAAGCCCCACTCCACGCAGATGAATGGGTGCTCAGGTGTTTCCCTTTATGGAGAATTCATCTAAATACTTCCTCAGGTCATCGGGGGGCACTCGCTACTATTTGGCCTCAAAGCCCAACCCCCAGGTTTCTCTCAGAGTCAGTCCTAGGGAAACACTCAGGGATTACAAGCTAAGGGATTCTATTAGAACCCAGCCGCTTCTGTCACCTGAAATTGCCAGCCCACACTCAGGATAGCAGAAAACTTCTTCATGTGTGTTCTGGTGGTGGGGATACAGAGTCCACGCTTTTTTCAAGGAGCACAGGTATTCCCATGTTGTGGGCTTTTGTTTAATAACCTCCAAATCCCATGGAGAAGCACTCGCTAATACTTGGATTTAGAGCCCAACCCACCCTTTCCCCAGCACTCCGTATCAGGCAACCAAACAGGGTAGACAAGTTAAGAGATTTTATATGAACCAAGGCCCTGCTCTCAGTTGGAGGAGGCTGCCCACTCTCAGGATAACTGTGCAAGTGTTCGTGTGTGTGCTGGAGGTTTGGAAACAGACTCCACGGATCTTTATGGGGGCACAGGTGTTCCCAGGTTAGGGATGTAGTTTAAACACCTCCACAAACCATAGAGAGGTCATCGCAAATACTTGGTTTTGGAGCCCAAACCACACTTTCCCCCGCACTCCCGCCTAGGCTTTCCATCAGGGAAGACAAGCAAAGGGATTCAATTAGAACCTAGGCGCTGCTCTCAGTTGGAGGAACTTCCCTGCACTCAGAATTCCAGAAAACATTCTTAGGTGTGGGAGAGTTGTGCAGCCCCACTGCACCCAGATGAATGCAGGAAAAGGTGTTCCCTTTAGGGAGAAGTCCTCTAAGTACTTCCTCAATGGATCAGGGGGCACTCACTGCTACGTGGCCTCCAAGCCCAACCCCCAGCTTTCCCTCATGGCCTGGCCTAAAAGAACACTCAGGGAACAGAAGCTAAGGGATACTAATAGAATCCAGGTTCTGCTGTCAGTTTGAGGAACTTCCCCACACTCAGAATACAAGAACACATCTTCGTGTGTGTGCTGGATGTAGGGAAACAGTCAAAGCATCTTTCAGGGGGCACATTTATTCCATGGTTGTGGGTTGTAGGTTAAAAACCCACATCCCATGGATAGGCTCTCGCTTATACTTGGTTTAGAGCCCAACCCCCACTTTCCCCCACTCTCCAGCCTAGGCATGCCATCAGGGAAGACAAGCTAAGGGATTCTTTTAGAACCCAGGCGCTGCTGTCATTTGGAGGAGCCTCCCCACAATCAGGATACCTGAGCACGTCTCCGTGTGTGTGCTGGAGGTGGGGAAACAGATTCCACGCATTTTTATGGGGCACAGGTGTTCCAAGGTTGGGGAAGTAGTTTAAAACCCTCCACTACCCACAGAGATGCACTCGCTAATACTTGGCTTTAGAGCCCATCCCCCACCATCGCTTACTGCTAGGCCTAGGAAAACACTTAGGGAAGTCAAGCGAAGGGATTCTATTACAACCCAGGTGCTGCTGTCTGTTGGAGGAACCTCCCCACACTCACAACCCCAGAAGACTTCTTCCTGTGTGTGCTGGACGTGGGGAAACATAGCACACGCATTTTTCATGGGTCACAGTAATTCCCAAGTTTGGGTTGTAGTTTAAACATCTCCACTACCTAAGGAGAGGCACACGCTAATACTTAGTTTTAGATCCCAAATCCCACTTTCAACCACACACTGGCCTAGGCAAACCATCAGGGAAGACACGCAAAGGGATTCTATTCAAACCAAGACGCTGATGTCAGTTGGAGGAACTACCCCACCCTCAGGATACTGGAACCCAACATTGTGTGGTGGGGAGATTTGAAGCCCCACTCCACGCAGATGAATGGGTGCTCAGGTGTTTCCCTTTATGGAGAATTCATCTAAATAGTTCCTCACTCCATCGGGGACACTCGCTACTATTTGGCCTCAAAGCCCAACCCCCAGGTTTCTCTCAGAGTCAGTCCTAGGGAAACACTCAGGGATTACAAGCTAAGGGATTCTATTAGAACCCAGCCGCTTCTGTCACCTGAAATTGCCAGCCCACACTCAGGATAGCAGAAAACTTCTTCATGTGTGTTCTGGTGGTGGGGATACAGAGTCCACGCTTTTTTCAAGGAGCACAGGTATTCCCATGTTGTGGGCTTTTGGTTAATAACCTCCAAATCCCATGGAGAAGCACTCGCTAATACTTGGATTTAGAGCCCAACCCACCCTTTCCCCAGCACTCCGTATCAGGCAACCAAACAGGGTAGACAAGTTTAGAGATTTTATATGAACCAAGGCCCTGCTCTCAGTTGGAGGAGGCTGCCCACTCTCAGGAGAACTGTGCAAGTGTTCGTGTGTGTGCTGGAGGAGTGGAAACAGACTCCACGGATATTTATGGGGGCACAGGTGTTCCCAGGTTAGGGATGTAGTTTAAACACCTCCACAAACCATAGAGAGGTCATCGCAAATACTTGGTTTTGGAGCCCAAACCACACTTTCCCCCTCACTCCCGCCTAGGCTTTCCATCAGGGAAGACAAACAAAGGGATTCAATTAGAACCTAGGCGCTGCTGTCAGTTGGAGGAACTTCCCTGCACTCAGAATTCCAGAACACATTCTTAGGTGTGGGAGAGTTGTGCAGCCCCACTGCACCCAGATGAATGCAGGAAAAGGTGTTCCCTTTAGGGAGAAGTCCTCTAAGTACTTCCTCAATGGATCAGGGGGCACTCACTGCTACGTGGCCTCCAAGCCCAACCCCCAGCTTTCCCTCATGGCCTGGCCTAAAAGAACACTCAGGGAACAGAAGCTAAGGGATACTAATAGAATCCAGGTTCTGCTGTCAGTTTGAGGAACTTCCCCACACTCAGAATACAAGAACACATCTTCGTGTGTGTGCTGGATGTAGGGAAACAGTCAAAGCATCTTTCAGGGGGCACATTTATTCCATGGTTGTGGGTTGTAGGTTAAAAACCCACATCCCATGGATAGGCTCTCGCTTATACTTGGTTTAGAGCCCAACCCCCACTTTCCCCCACTCTCCAGCCTAGGCATGCCATCAGGGAAGACAAGCTAAGGGATTCTTTTAGAACCCAGGCGCTGCTGTCATTTGGAGGAGCCTCCCCACAATCAGGATACCTGAGCACGTCTCCGTGTGTGTGCTGGAGTTGGGGAAACAGATTCCACGCATCTTTATGGGGCACAGGTGTTCCAAGGTTGGGGAAGTAGTTTAAAACCCTCCACTACCCACAGAGATGCACTCGCTAATACTTGGCTTTAGAGCCCATCCCCCACCATCGCTTACTGCTAGGCCTAGGAAAACACTTAGGGAAGTCAAGCGAAGGGATTCTATTACAACCCAGGTGCTGCAGTCTGTTGGAGGAACCTCCCACACTCAGAACCCCAGAACACTTCTTCCTGTGTGTGCTGGACGTGGGGAAACATAGCACACGCATTTTTCCGGGGTCACAGTAATTCCCAAGTTGTGGGTTGTAGTTTAAACATCTCCACTACCCATGGAGAGGCACACGCTAATACTTAGTTTTAGATCCCAAATCCCACTTTCAACCACACACTGGCCTAGGCAAACCATCCGGGAAGACAAGCAAAGGGATTCTATTAAAACCAAGACGCTGATGTCAGTTGGAGGAACTACCCCACCCTCAGGATACTGGAACCCAACCTTGTGTGGTGGGGAGATTTGAAGCCCCACTCCACGCAGATGAATGGGTGCTCAGGTGTTTCCCTTTATGGAGAATTCATCTAAATACTTCCTCAGTCCATCGGGGACACTCGCTACTATTTGGCCTCAAAGCCCAACCCCAGGTTTCTCTCAGAGTCAGTCCTAGGGAAACACTCAGGAATTACAAGCTAAGGGATTCTATTAGAACCCAGCCGCTTCTGTCACCTGAAATTGCCAGCCCACACTCAGGATAGCAGAAAACTTCTTCATGTGTGTTCTGGTGGTGGGGATACAGAGTCCACGCTTTTTTCAAGGAGCACAGGTATTCCCATGTTGTGGGCTTTTGGTTAATAACCTCCAAATCCCATGGAGAAACACTCGCTAATACTTGGACTTAGAGCCCAACCCACCCTTTCCCCAGCACTCCGTATCAGGCAACCAAACAGGGTAGACAAGTTAAGCGATTATATAAGAACCAAGGCCCTGCTCTCAGTTGGAGGAGGCTGCCCACTCTCAGGATAACTGTGCAAGTGTTCGTGTGTGTGCTGGAGGTGTGGAAACAGACTCCACGGATCTTTATGGGGGCACAGGTGTTCCCAGGTTAGGGATGTAGTTTAAACACCTCCACAAACCATAGAGAGGTCATCGCCAATACTTGGTTTTGGAGCCCAAACCACACTTTCCCCCGCACTCCCGCCTAGGCTTTCCATCAGGGAAGACAAGCAAAGGGATTCAATTAGAACCCAGGCGCTGCTGTCAGTTGGAGGAACTTCCCTGCACTCAGAATTCCAGAACACATTCTTAGGTGTGGGAGAGATGTGCAGCCCCACTGCACCCAGATGAATGCAGGAAAAGGTGTTCCCTTTAGGGAGAAGTCCTCTAAGTACTTCCTCAATGGATCAGGGGGCACTCACTGCTACGTGGCCTCCAAGCCCAACCCCCAGCTTTCCCTCATGGCCTGGCCTAAAAGAACACTCAGGGAACAGAAGCTAAGGGATACTAATAGAATCCAGGTGCTGCTGTCAGTTTGAGGAACTTCCCCACACTCAGAATACAAGAACACATCTTCGTGTGTGTGCTGGATGTAGGGAAACAGTCAAAGCATCTTTCAGGGGGCACATTTATTCCATGGTTGTGGGTTGTAGGTTAAAAACCCACATCCCATGGATAGGCTCTCGCTTATCCTTGGTTTAGAGCCCAACCCCCACTTTCCCCCACTCTCCAGCCTAGGCATGCCATCAGGGAAACAACCTAAGGGATTCTTTTAGAACCCAGGCGCTGCTGTCATTTGGAGGAGCCTCCCCACAATCAGGATACCTGAGCACGTCTCCGTGTGTGTGCTGGAGGTGGGGAAACAGATTCCACGCATTTTTATGGGGCACAGGTGTTCCAAGGTTGGGGAAGTAGTTTAAAACCCTCCACTACCCACAGAGATGCACTCGCTAATACTTGGCTTTAGAGCCCATCCCCCACCATCGCTTACTGCTAGGCCTAGGAAAACACTTAGGGAAGTCAAGCGAAGGGATTCTATTACAACCCAGGTGCTGCTGTCTGTTGGAGGAACCTCCCCACACTCAGAACCCCAGAACACTTCTTCCTGTGTGTGCTGGACGTGGGGAAACATAGCACACGCATTTTTCAGGGGTCACAGTAATTCCCAAGTTGTGGGTTGTAGTTTAAACATCTCCACTACCCATGGAGAGGCACACGCTAATACTTAGTTTTAGATCCCAAATCCCACTTTCAACCACACACTGGCCTAGGCAAACCATCAGGGAAGACAAGCAAAGGGATTCTATTCAAACCAAGACGCTGATGTCAGTTGGAGGAACTACCCCACCCTCAGGATACTGGAACCCAACCTTGTGTGGTGGGGAGATTTGAAGCCCCACTCCACGCAGATGAATGGGTGCTCAGGTGTTTCCCTTTATGGAGAATTCATCTAAATACTTCCTCAGTCCATCGGGGACACTCGCTACTATTTGGCCTCAAAGCCCAACCCCAGGTTTCTCTCAGAGTCAGTCCTAGGGAAACACTCAGGAATTACAAGCTAAGGGATTCTATTAGAACCCAGCTGCTTCTGTCACCTGAAATTGCCAGCCCACACTCAGGATAGCAGAAAACTACTTCATGTGTGTTCTGGTGGTGGGGATACAGAGTCCACGCTTTTTTCAAGGAGCACAGGTATTCCCATGTTGTGGGCTTTTGGTTAATAACCTCCAAATCCCATGGAGAAGCACTCGCTAATACTTGGATTTAGAGCCCAACCCACCCTTTCCCCAGCACTCCGTATCAGGCAACCAAACAGGGTAGACAAGTTAAGCGATTTTATAAGAACCAAGGCCCTGCTCTCAGTTGCAGGAGGCTGCCCACTCTCAGGATAACTGTGCAAGTGTTCGTGTGTGTGCTGGAGGTGTGGAAACAGACTCCACGGATCTTTATGGGGGCACAGGTGTTCCCAGGTTAGGGATGTAGTTTAAACACCTCCACAAACCATAGAGAGGTCATCGCAAATACTTGGTTTTGGAGCCCAAACCACACTTTCCCCCGCACTCCCGCCTAGGCTTTCCATCAGGGAAGACAAGCAAAGGGATTCAATTAGAACCTAGGCGCTGCTGTCAGTTGGAGGAACTTCCCTGCACTCAGAATTCCAGAAAACATTCTTAGGTGTGGGAGAGTTGTGCAGCCCCACTGCACCCAGATGAATGCAGGAAAAGGTGTTCCCTTTAGGGAGAAGTCCTCTAAGTACTTCCTCAATGGATCAGGGGGCACTCACTGCTACGTGGCCTCCAAGCCCAACCCCCAGCTTTCCCTCATGGCCTGGCCTAAAAGAACACTCAGGGAACAGAAGCTAAGGGATACTAATAGAATCCAGGTTCTGCTGTCAGTTTGAGGAACTTCCCCACACTCAGAATACAAGAACACATCTTCGTGTGTGTGCTGGATGTAGGGAAACAGTCAAAGCATCTTTCAGGGGGCACATTTATTCCATGGTTGTGGGTTGTAGGTTAAAAACCCACATCCCATGGATAGGCTCTCGCTTATACTTGGTTTAGAGCCCAACCCCCACTTTCCCCCACTCTCCAGCCTAGGCATGCCATCAGGGAAGACAAGCTAAGGGATTCTTTTAGAACCCAGGCGCTGCTGTCATTTGGAGGAGCCTCCCCACAATCAGGATACCTGAGCACGTCTCCGTGTGTGTGCTGGAGTTGGGGAAACAGATTCCACGCATCTTTATGGGGCACAGGTGTTCCAAGGTTGGGGAAGTAGTTTAAAACCCTCCACTACCCACAGAGATGCACTCGCTAATACTTGGCTTTAGAGCCCATCCCCCACCATCGCTTACTGCTAGGCCTAGGAAAACACTTAGGGAAGTCAAGCGAAGGGATTCTATTACAACCCAGGTGCTGCAGTCTGTTGGAGGAACCTCCCACACTCAGAACCCCAGAACACTTCTTCCTGTGTGTGCTGGACGTGGGGAAACATAGCACACGCATTTTTCCGGGGTCACAGTAATTCCCAAGTTGTGGGTTGTAGTTTAAACATCTCCACTACCCATGGAGAGGCACACGCTAATACTTAGTTTTAGATCCCAAATCCCACTTTCAACCACACACTGGCCTAGGCAAACCATCCGGGAAGACAAGCAAAGGGATTCTATTAAAACCAAGACGCTGATGTCAGTTGGAGGAACTACCCCACCCTCAGGATACTGGAACCCAACCTTGTGTGGTGGGGAGATTTGAAGCCCCACTCCACGCAGATGAATGGGTGCTCAGGTGTTTCCCTTTATGGAGAATTCATCTAAATACTTCCTCAGTCCATCGGGGACACTCGCTACTATTTGGCCTCAAAGCCCAACCCCAGGTTTCTCTCAGAGTCAGTCCTAGGGAAACACTCAGGAATTACAAGCTAAGGGATTCTATTAGAACCCAGCCGCTTCTGTCACCTGAAATTGCCAGCCCACACTCAGGATAGCAGAAAACTTCTTCATGTGTGTTCTGGTGGTGGGGATACAGAGTCCACGCTTTTTTCAAGGAGCACAGGTATTCCCATGTTGTGGGCTTTTGGTTAATAACCTCCAAATCCCATGGAGAAACACTCGCTAATACTTGGACTTAGAGCCCAACCCACCCTTTCCCCAGCACTCCGTATCAGGCAACCAAACAGGGTAGACAAGTTAAGCGATTATATAAGAACCAAGGCCCTGCTCTCAGTTGGAGGAGGCTGCCCACTCTCAGGATAACTGTGCAAGTGTTCGTGTGTGTGCTGGAGGTGTGGAAACAGACTCCACGGATCTTTATGGGGGCACAGGTGTTCCCAGGTTAGGGATGTAGTTTAAACACCTCCACAAACCATAGAGAGGTCATCGCCAATACTTGGTTTTGGAGCCCAAACCACACTTTCCCCCGCACTCCCGCCTAGGCTTTCCATCAGGGAAGACAAGCAAAGGGATTCAATTAGAACCCAGGCGCTGCTGTCAGTTGGAGGAACTTCCCTGCACTCAGAATTCCAGAACACATTCTTAGGTGTGGGAGAGATGTGCAGCCCCACTGCACCCAGATGAATGCAGGAAAAGGTGTTCCCTTTAGGGAGAAGTCCTCTAAGTACTTCCTCAATGGATCAGGGGGCACTCACTGCTACGTGGCCTCCAAGCCCAACCCCCAGCTTTCCCTCATGGCCTGGCCTAAAAGAACACTCAGGGAACAGAAGCTAAGGGATACTAATAGAATCCAGGTGCTGCTGTCAGTTTGAGGAACTTCCCCACACTCAGAATACAAGAACACATCTTCGTGTGTGTGCTGGATGTAGGGAAACAGTCAAAGCATCTTTCAGGGGGCACATTTATTCCATGGTTGTGGGTTGTAGGTTAAAAACCCACATCCCATGGATAGGCTCTCGCTTATCCTTGGTTTAGAGCCCAACCCCCACTTTCCCCCACTCTCCAGCCTAGGCATGCCATCAGGGAAACAACCTAAGGGATTCTTTTAGAACCCAGGCGCTGCTGTCATTTGGAGGAGCCTCCCCACAATCAGGATACCTGAGCACGTCTCCGTGTGTGTGCTGGAGGTGGGGAAACAGATTCCACGCATTTTTATGGGGCACAGGTGTTCCAAGGTTGGGGAAGTAGTTTAAAACCCTCCACTACCCACAGAGATGCACTCGCTAATACTTGGCTTTAGAGCCCATCCCCCACCATCGCTTACTGCTAGGCCTAGGAAAACACTTAGGGAAGTCAAGCGAAGGGATTCTATTACAACCCAGGTGCTGCTGTCTGTTGGAGGAACCTCCCCACACTCAGAACCCCAGAACACTTCTTCCTGTGTGTGCTGGACGTGGGGAAACATAGCACACGCATTTTTCAGGGGTCACAGTAATTCCCAAGTTGTGGGTTGTAGTTTAAACATCTCCACTACCCATGGAGAGGCACACGCTAATACTTAGTTTTAGATCCCAAATCCCACTTTCAACCACACACTGGCCTAGGCAAACCATCAGGGAAGACAAGCAAAGGGATTCTATTCAAACCAAGACGCTGATGTCAGTTGGAGGAACTACCCCACCCTCAGGATACTGGAACCCAACCTTGTGTGGTGGGGAGATTTGAAGCCCCACTCCACGCAGATGAATGGGTGCTCAGGTGTTTCCCTTTATGGAGAATTCATCTAAATACTTCCTCAGTCCATCGGGGACACTCGCTACTATTTGGCCTCAAAGCCCAACCCCAGGTTTCTCTCAGAGTCAGTCCTAGGGAAACACTCAGGAATTACAAGCTAAGGGATTCTATTAGAACCCAGCTGCTTCTGTCACCTGAAATTGCCAGCCCACACTCAGGATAGCAGAAAACTACTTCATGTGTGTTCTGGTGGTGGGGATACAGAGTCCACGCTTTTTTCAAGGAGCACAGGTATTCCCATGTTGTGGGCTTTTGGTTAATAACCTCCAAATCCCATGGAGAAGCACTCGCTAATACTTGGATTTAGAGCCCAACCCACCCTTTCCCCAGCACTCCGTATCAGGCAACCAAACAGGGTAGACAAGTTAAGCGATTTTATAAGAACCAAGGCCCTGCTCTCAGTTGCAGGAGGCTGCCCACTCTCAGGATAACTGTGCAAGTGTTCGTGTGTGTGCTGGAGGTGTGGAAACAGACTCCACGGATCTTTATGGGGGCACAGGTGTTCCCAGGTTAGGGATGTAGTTTAAACACCTCCACAAACCATAGAGAGGTCATCGCAAATACTTGGTTTTGGAGCCCAAACCACACTTTCCCCCGCACTCCCGCCTAGGCTTTCCATCAGGGAAGACAAGCAAAGGGATTCAATTAGAACCTAGGCGCTGCTGTCAGTTGGAGGAACTTCCCTGCACTCAGAATTCCAGAAAACATTCTTAGGTGTGGGAGAGTTGTGCAGCCCCACTGCACCCAGATGAATGCAGGAAAAGGTGTTCCCTTTAGGGAGAAGTCCTCTAAGTACTTCCTCAATGGATCAGGGGGCACTCACTGCTACGTGGCCTCCAAGCCCAACCCCCAGCTTTCCCTCATGGCCTGGCCTAAAAGAACACTCAGGGAACAGAAGCTAAGGGATACTAATAGAATCCAGGTTCTGCTGTCAGTTTGAGGAACTTCCCCACACTCAGAATACAAGAACACATCTTCGTGTGTGTGCTGGATGTAGGGAAACAGTCAAAGCATCTTTCAGGGGGCACATTTATTCCATGGTTGTGGGTTGTAGGTTAAAAACCCACATCCCATGGATAGGCTCTCGCTTATACTTGGTTTAGAGCCCAACCCCCACTTTCCCCCACTCTCCAGCCTAGGCATGCCATCAGGGAAGACAAGCTAAGGGATTCTTTTAGAACCCAGGCGCTGCTGTCATTTGGAGGAGCCTCCCCACAATCAGGATACCTGAGCACGTCTCCGTGTGTGTGCTGGAGGTGGGGAAACAGATTCCACGCATCTTTATGGGGCACAGGTGTTCCAAGGTTGGGGAAGTAGTTTAAAACCCTCCACTACCCACAGAGATGCACTCGCTAATACTTGGCTTTAGAGCCCATCCCCCACCATCGCTTACTGCTAGGCCTAGGAAAACACTTAGGGAAGTCAAGCGAAGGGATTCTATTACAACCCAGGTGCTGCAGTCTGTTGGAGGAACCTCCCACACTCAGAACCCCAGAACACTTCTTCCTGTGTGTGCTGGATGTGGGGAAACATAGCACACGCATTTTTCAGTGGTCACAGTAATTCCCAAGTTGTGGGTTGTAGTTTAAACATCTCCACTACCCATGGAGAGGCACACGCTAATACTTAGTTTTAGATCCCAAATCCCACTTTCAACCACACACTGGCCTAGGCAAACCATCCGGGAAGACAAGCAAAGGGATTCTATTAAAACCAAGACGCTGATGTCAGTTGGAGGAACTACCCCACCCTCAGGATACTGGAACCCAACCTTGTGTGGTGGGGAGATTTGAAGCCCCACTCCACGCAGATGAATGGGTGCTCAGGTGTTTCCCTTTATGGAGAATTCATCTAAATACTTCCTCAGTCCATCGGGGACACTCGCTACTATTTGGCCTCAAAGCCCAACCCCAGGTTTCTCTCAGAGTCAGTCCTAGGGAAACACTCAGGAATTACAAGCTAAGGGATTCTATTAGAACCCAGCCGCTTCTGTCACCTGAAATTGCCAGCCCACACTCAGGATAGCAGAAACTTCTTCATGTGTGTTCTGGTGGTGGGGATACAGAGTCCACGCTTTTTTCAAGGAGCACAGGTATTCCCATGTTGTGGGCTTTTGGTTAATAACCTCCAAATCCCATGGAGAAACACTCGCTAATACTTGGACTTAGAGCCCAACCCACCCTTTCCCCAGCACTCCGTATCAGGCAACCAAACAGGGTAGACAAGTTAAGCGATTATATAAGAACCAAGGCCCTGCTCTCAGTTGGAGGAGGCTGCCCACTCTCTGGATAACTGTGCAAGTGTTCGTGTGTGTGCTGGAGGTGTGGAAACAGACTCCACGGATCTTTATGGGGGCACAGGTGTTCCCAGGTTAGGGATGTAGTTTAAACACCTCCACAAACCATAGAGAGGTCATCGCCAATACTTGGTTTTGGAGCCCAAACCACACTTTCCCCCGCACTCCCGCCTAGGCTTTCCATCAGGGAAGACAAGCAAAGGGATTCAATTAGAACCCAGGCGCTGCTGTCAGTTGGAGGAACTTCCCTGCACTCAGAATTCCAGAACACATTCTTAGGTGTGGGAGAGATGTGCAGCCCCACTGCACCCAGATGAATGCAGGAAAAGGTGTTCCCTTTAGGGACAAGTCCTCTAAGTACTTCCTCAATGGATCAGGGGGCACTCACTGCTACGTGGCCTCCAAGCCCAACCCCCAGCTTTCCCTCATGGCCTGGCCTAAAAGAACACTCAGGGAACGGAAGCTAAGGGATACTAATAGAATCCAGGTGCTGCTGTCAGTTTGAGGAACTTCCCCACACTCAGAATACAAGAACACATCTTCGTGTGTGTGCTGGATGTAGGGAAACAGTCAAAGCATCTTTCAGGGGGCACATTTATTCCATGGTTGTGGGTTGTAGGTTAAAAACCCACATCCCATGGATAGGCTCTCGCTTATACTTGGTTTAGAGCCCAACCCCCACTTTCCCCCACTCTCCAGCCTAGGCATGCCATCAGGGAAGACAAGCTAAGGGATTCTTTTAGAACCCAGGCGCTGCTGTCATTTGGAGGAGCCTCCCCACAATCAGGATACCTGAGCACGTCTCCGTGTGTGTGCTGGAGGTGGGGAAACAGATTCCACGCATCTTTATGGGGCACAGGTGTTCCAAGGTTGGGGAAGTAGTTTAAAACCCTCCACTACCCACAGAGATGCACTCGCTAATACTTGGCTTTAGAGCCCATCCCCCACCATCGCTTACTCCTAGGCCTAGGAAAACACTTAGGGAAGTCAAGCGAAGGGATTCTATTACAACCCAGGTGCTGCAGTCTGTTGGAGGAACCTCCCACACTTAGAACCCCAGAACACTTCTTCCTGTGTGTGCTGGACGTGGGGAAACATAGCACACGCATTTTTCAGGGGTCACAGTAATTCCCAAGTTGTGGGTTGTAGTTTAAACATCTCCACTACCCATGGAGAGGCACACGCTAATACTTAGTTTTAGATCCCAAATCCCACTTTCAACCACACACTGGCCTAGGCAAACCATCCGGGAAGACAAGCAAAGGGATTCTATTAAAACCAAGACGCTGATGTCAGTTGGAGGAACTACCCCACCCTCAGGATACTGGAACCCAACCTTGTGTGGTGGGGAGATTTGAAGCCCCACTCCACGCAGATGAATGGGTGCTCAGGTGTTTCCCTTTATGGAGAATTCATCTAAATACTTCCTCAGTCCATCGGGGACACTCGCTACTATTTGGCCTCAAAGCCCAACCCCAGGTTTCTCTCAGAGTCAGTCCTAGGGAAACACTCAGCAATTACAAGCTAAGGGATTCTATTAGAACCCAGCCGCTTCTGTCACCTGAAATTGCCAGCCCACACTCAGGATAGCAGAAACTTCTTCATGTGTGTTCTGGTGTTGGGGATACAGAGTCCACGCTTTTTTCAAGGAGCACAGGTATTCCCATGTTGTGGGCTTTTGGTTAATAACCTCCAAATCCCATGGAGAAACACTCGCTAATACTTGGACTTAGAGCCCAACCCACCCTTTCCCCAGCACTCCGTATCAGGCAACCAAACAGGGTAGACAAGTTAAGCGATTATATAAGAACCAAGGCCCTGCTCTCAGTTGGAGGAGGCTGCCCACTCTCAGGATAACTGTGCAAGTGTTCGTGTGTGTGCTGGAGGTGTGGAAACAGACTCCACGGATCTTTATGGGGGCACAGGTGTTCCCAGGTTAGGGATGTAGTTTAAACACCTCCACAAACCATAGAGAGGTCATCGCCAATACTTGGTTTTGGAGCCCAAACCACACTTTCCCCCGCACTCCCGCCTAGGCTTTCCATCAGGGAAGACAAGCAAAGGGATTCAATTAGAACCCAGGCGCTGCTGTCAGTTGGAGGAACTTCCCTGCACTCAGAATTCCAGAACACATTCTTAGGTGTGGGAGAGATGTGCAGCCCCACTGCACCCAGATGAATGCAGGAAAAGGTGTTCCCTTTAGGGACAAGTCCTCTAAGTACTTCCTCAATGGATCAGGGGGCACTCACTGCTACGTGGCCTCCAAGCCCAACCCCCAGCTTTCCCTCATGGCCTGGCCTAAAAGAACACTCAGGGAACGGAAGCTAAGGGATACTAATAGAATCCAGGTGCTGCTGTCAGTTTGAGGAACTTCCCCACACTCAGAATACAAGAACACATCTTCGTGTGTGTGCTGGATGTAGGGAAACAGTCAAAGCATCTTTCAGGGGGCACATTTATTCCATGGTTGTGGGTTGTAGGTTAAAAACCCACATCCCATGGATAGGCTCTCGCTTATACTTGGTTTAGAGCCCAACCCCCACTTTCCCCCACTCTCCAGCCTAGGCATGCCATCAGGGAAGACAAGCTAAGGGATTCTTTTAGAACCCAGGCGCTGCTGTCATTTGGAGGAGCCTCCCCACAATCAGGATACCTGAGCACGTCTCCGTGTGTGTGCTGGAGGTGGGGAAACAGATTCCACGCATCTTTATGGGGCACAGGTGTTCCAAGGTTGGGGAAGTAGTTTAAAACCCTCCACTACCCACAGAGATGCACTCGCTAATACTTGGCTTTAGAGCCCATCCCCCACCATCGCTTACTGCTAGGCCTAGGAAAACACTTAGGGAAGTCAAGCGAAGGGATTCTATTACAACCCAGGTGCTGCAGTCTGTTGGAGGAACCTCCCACACTCAGAACCCCAGAACACTTCTTCCTGTGTGTGCTGGACGTGGGGAAACATAGCACACGCATTTTTCAGGGGTCACAGTAATTCCCAAGTTGTAGGTTGTAGTTTAAACATCTCCACTACCCATGGAGAGGCACACGCTAATACTTAGTTTTAGATCCCAAATCCCACTTTCAACCACACACTGGCCTAGGCAAACCATCCGGGAAGACAAGCAAAGGGATTCTATTAAAACCAAGACGCTGATGTCAGTTGGAGGAACTACCCCACCCTCAGGATACTGGAACCCAACCTTGTGTGGTGGGGAGATTTGAAGCCCCACTCCACGCAGATGAATGGGTGCTCAGGTGTTTCCCTTTATGGAGAATTCATCTAAATACTTCCTCAGTCCATCGGGGACACTCGCTACTATTTGGCCTCAAAGCCCAACCCCCAGGTTTCTCTCAGAGTCAGTCCTAGGGAAACACTCAGGGATTACAAGCTAAGGGATTCTTTTAGAACCCAGCCGCTTCTGTCACCTGAAATTGCCAGCCCACACTCAGGATAGCAGAAAACTTCTTCATGTGTGTTCTGGTGGTGGGGATACAGAGTCCACGCTTTTTTCAAGGAGCACAGGTATTCCCATGTTGTGGGCTTTTGGTTAATAACCTCCAAATCCCATGGAGAAGCACTCGCTAATACTTGGATTTAGAGCCCAACCCACCCTTTCCCCAGCACTCCGTATCAGGCAACCAAACAGGGTAGACAAGTTAAGCGATTTTATAAGAACCAAGGCCCTGCTCTCAGTTGGAGGAGGCTGCCCACTCTCAGGATAACTGTGCAAGTGTTCGTGTGTGTGCTGGAGGTGTGGAAACAGACTCCACGGATCTTTATGGGGGCACAGGTGTTCCCAGGTTAGGGATGTAGTTTAAACACCTCCACAAACCATAGAGAGGTCATCGCCAATACTTGGTTTTGGAGCCCAAACCACACTTTCCCCCGCACTCCCGCCTAGGCTTTCCATCAGGGAAGACAAGCAAAGGGATTCAATTAGAACCCAGGCGCTGCTGTCAGTTGGAGGAACTTCCCTGCACTCAGAATTCCAGAACACATTCTTAGGTGTGGGAGAGATGTGCAGCCCCACTGCACCCAGATGAATGCAGGAAAAGGTGTTCCCTTTAGGGACAAGTCCTCTAAGTACTTCCTCAATGGATCAGGGGGCACTCACTGCTACGTGGCTTCCAAGCCCAACCCCCAGCTTTCCCTCATGGCCTGGCCTAAAAGAACACTCAGGGAACAGAAGCTAAGGGATACTAATAGAATCCAGGTGCTGCTGTCAGTTTGAGGAACTTCCCCACACTCAGAATACCAGAACACTTCTTCGTGTGTGTGCTGGATGTAGGGAAACAGTCAAAGCATCTTTCAGGGGGCACATTTATTCCATGGTTGTGGGTTGTAGGTTAAAAACCCACATCCCATGGATAGGCTCTCGCTTATACTTGGTTTAGAGCCCAACCCCCACTTTCCCCCACTCTCCAGCCTAGGCATGCCATCAGGGAAGACAAGCTAAGGGATTCTTTTAGAACCCAGGCGCTGCTGTCATTTGGAGGAGCCTCCCCACAATCAGGATACCTGAGCATGTCTCCGTGTGTGTGCTGGAGGTGGAGAAACAGATTCCACGCATCTTTATGGGGCACAGGTGTTCCAAAGTTGGGGAAGTAGTTTAAAACCCTCCACTACCCACAGAGATGCACTCGATAATACTTGGCTTTAGAGCCCATCCCCCACCATCGCTTACTGCTAGGCCTAGGAAAACACTTAGGGAAGTCAAGCGAAGGGATTCTATTACAACCCAGGTGCTGCAGTCTGTTGGAGGAAGCTCCCCACACTCAGAACCCCAGAACACTTCTTCCTGTGTGTGCTGGACGTGGGGAAACATAGCACACGCATTTTTCAGGGGTCACAGTAATTCCCAAGTTGTGGGTTGTAGTTTAAACATCTCCACTACCCATGGAGAGGCACACGCTAATACTTAGTTTTAGATCCCAAATCCCACTTTCAACCACACACTGGCCCAGGCAAACCATCAGGGAAGACAATCAAAGGGATTCTATTAAAACCAAGACGCTGATGTCAGTTGGAGGAACTACCCCACCCTCAGGATACTGGAACCCAACCTTGTGTGGTGGGGAGATTTGAAGCCCCACTCCACGCAGATGAATGGGTGCTCAGGTGTTTCCCTTTATGGAGAATTCATCTAAATACTTCCTCAGTCCATCGGGGACACTCGCTACTATTTGGCCTCAAAGCCCAACCCCCAGGTTTCTCTCAGAGTCAGTCCTAGGGAAACACTCAGGGATTACAAGCTAAGGGATTCTATTAGAACCCAGCCGCTTCTGTCACCTGAAATTGCCAGCCCACACTCAGGATAGCAGAAAACTTCTTCATGTGTGTTCTGGTGGTGGGGATACAGAGTCCACGCTTTTTTCAAGGAGCACAGGTATTCCCATGTTGTGGGCTTTTGGTTAATAACCTCCAAATCCCATGGAGAAGCACTCGCTAATACTTGGATTTAGAGCCCAACCCACCCTTTCCCCAGCACTCCGTATCAGGCAACCAAACAGGGTAGACAAGTTAAGCGATTTTATAAGAACCAAGGCCCTGCTCTCAGTTGGAGGAGGCTGCCCACTCTCAGGATAACTGTGCAAGTGTTCGTGTGTGTGCTGGAGGTGTGGAAACAGACTCCACGGATCTTTATGGGGGCACAGGTGTTCCCAGGTTAGGGATGTAGTTTAAACACCTCCACAAACCATAGAGAGGTCATCGCCAATACTTGGTTTTGGAGCCCAAACCACACTTTCCCCCGCACTCCCGCCTAGGCTTTCCATCAGGGAAGACAAGCAAAGGGATTCAATTAGAACCCAGGCGCTGCTGTCAGTTGGAGGAACTTCCCTGCACTCAGAATTCCAGAACACATTCTTAGGTGTGGGAGAGATGTGCAGCCCCACTGCACCCAGATGAATGCAGGAAAAGGTGTTCCCTTTAGGGACAAGTCCTCTAAGTACTTCCTCAATGGATCAGGGGGCACTCACTGCTACGTGGCTTCCAAGCCCAACCCCCAGCTTTCCCTCATGGCCTGGCCTAAAAGAACACTCAGGGAACAGAAGCTAAGGGATACTAATAGAATCCAGGTGCTGCTGTCAGTTTGAGGAACTTCCCCACACTCAGAATACCAGAACACTTCTTCGTGTGTGTGCTGGATGTAGGGAAACAGTCAAAGCATCTTTCAGGGGGCACATTTATTCCATGGTTGTGGGTTGTAGGTTAAAAACCCACATCCCATGGATAGGCTCTCGCTTATACTTGGTTTAGAGCCCAACCCCCACTTTCCCCCACTCTCCAGCCTAGGCATGCCATCAGGGAAGACAAGCTAAGGGATTCTTTTAGAACCCAGGCGCTGCTGTCATTTGGAGGAGCCTCCCCACAATCAGGATACCTGAGCATGTCTCCGTGTGTGTGCTGGAGGTGGGGAAACAGATTCCACGCATCTTTATGGGGCACAGGTGTTCCAAAGTTGGGGAAGTAGTTTAAAACCCTCCACTACCCACAGAGATGCACTCGATAATACTTGGCTTTAGAGCCCATCCCCCACCATCGCTTACTGCTAGGCCTAGGAAAACACTTAGGGAAGTCAAGCGAAGGGATTCTATTACAACCCAGGTGCTGCAGTCTGTTGGAGGAAGCTCCCCACACTCAGAACCCCAGAACACTTCTTCCTGTGTGTGCTGGACGTGGGGAAACATAGCACACGCATTTTTCAGGGGTCACAGTAATTCCCAAGTTGTGGGTTGTAGTTTAAACATCTCCACTACCCATGGAGAGGCACACGCTAATACTTAGTTTTAGATCCCAAATCCCACTTTCAACCACACACTGGCCCAGGCAAACCATCAGGGAAGACAAGCAAAGGGATTCTATTCAAACCAAGACGCTGATGTCAGTTGGAGGAACTACCCCACCCTCAGGATACTGGAACCCAACCTTGTGTGGTGGGGAGATTTGAAGCCCCACTCCACGCAGATGAATGGGTGCTCAGGTGTTTCCCTTTATGGAGAATTCATCTAAATACTTCCTCAGTCCATCGGGGACACTCGCTACTATTTGGCCTCAAAGCCCAACCCCCAGGTTTCTCTCAGAGTCAGTCCTAGGGAAACACTCAGGGATTACAAGCTAAGGGATTCTATTAGAACCCAGCCGCTTCTGTCACCTGAAATTGCCAGCCCACACTCAGGATAGCAGAAAACTTCTTCATGTGTGTTCTGGTGGTGGGGATACAGAGTCCACGCTTTTTTCAAGGAGCACAGGTATTCCCATGTTGTGGGCTTTTGGTTAATAACCTCCAAATCCCATGGAGAAGCACTCGCTAATACTTGGATTTAGAGCCCAACCCACCCTTTCCCCAGCACTCCGTATCAGGCAACCAAACAGGGTAGACAAGTTAAGCGATTTTATAAGAACCAAGGCCCTGCTCTCAGTTGGAGGAGGCTGCCCACTCTCAGGATAACTGTGCAAGTGTTCGTGTGTGTGCTGGAGGTGTGGAAACAGACTCCACGGATCTTTATGGGGGCACAGGTGTTCCCAGGTTAGGGATGTAGTTTAAACACCTCCACAAACCATAGAGAGGTCATCGCCAATACTTGGTTTTGGAGCCCAAACCACACATTCCCCCGCACTCCCGCCTAGGCTTTCCATCAGGGAAGACAAGCAAAGGGATTCAATTAGAACCCAGGCGCTGCTGTCAGTTGGAGGAACTTCCCTGCACTCAGAATTCCAGAACACATTCTTAGGTGTGGGAGAGATGTGCAGCCCCACTGCACCCAGATGAATGCAGGAAAAGGTGTTCCATTTAGGGACAAGTCCTCAAAGTACTTCCTCAATGGATCAGGGGGAACTCACTGCTACGTGGCCTCCAAGCCCAACCCCCAGCTTTCCCTCATGGCCTGGCCTAAAAGAACACTCAGGGAACAGAAGCTAAGGGATACTAATAGAATCCAGGTGCTGCTGTCAGTTTGAGGAACTTCCCCACACTCAGAATACCAGAACACTTCTTCGTGTGTGTGCTGGATGTAGGGAAACAGTCAAAGCATCTTTCAGGGGGCACATTTATTCCATGGTTGTGGGTTGTAGGTTAAAAACCCACATCCCATGGATAGGCTCTCGCTTATACTTGGTTTAGAGCCCAACCCCCACTTTCCCCCACTCTCCAGCCTAGGCATGCCATCAGGGAAGACAAGCTAAGGGATTCTTTTAGAACCCAGGCGCTGCTGTCATTTGGAGGAGCCTCCCCACAATCAGGATACCTGAGCACGTCTCCGTGTGTGTGCTGGAGGTGGGGAAACACATTCCACACATCTTTATGGGGCACAGGTGTTCCAAGGTTGGGGAAGTAGTTTAAAACCCTCCACTACCCACAGAGATGCACTCGCTAATACTTGGCTTTAGAGCCCATCCCCCACCATCGCTTACTGCTAGGCCTAGGAAAACACTTAGGGAAGTCAAGCGAAGGGATTCTATTACAACCCAGGTGCTGCTGTCTTTTGGAGGATCCTCCCCACACTCACAACCCCAGAACACTTCTTCCTGTGTGTGCTGGACGTGGGGAAACATAGCACACGCATTTTTCAGGGGTCACAGTAATTCCCAAGTTGTGGGTTGTAGTTTAAACATCTCCACTACCCATGGAGAGGCACACGCTAATACTTAGTTTTAGATCCCAAATCCCACTTTCAACCACACACTGGCCTAGGCAAACCATCAGGGAAGACAAGCAAAGGGATTCTATTCAAACCAAGACGCTGATGTCAGTTGGAGGAACTACCCCACCCTCAGGATACTGGAACCCAACCTTGTGTGGTGGGGAGATTTGAAGCCCCACTCCACGCAGATGAATGGGTGCTCAGGTGTTTCCCTTTATGGAGAATTCATCTAAATACTTCCTCAGTCCATCGGGGACACTCGCTACTATTTGGCCTCAAAGCCCAACCCCCAGGTTTCTCTCAGAGTCAGTCCTAGGGAAACACTCAGGGATTACAAGCTAAGGGATTCTATTAGAACCCAGCCGCTTCTGTCACCTGAAATTGCCAGCCCACACTCAGGATAGCAGAAAACTTCTTCATGTGTGTTCTGGTGGTGGGGATACAGAGTCCACGCTTTTTTCAAGTAGCACAGGTATTCCCATGTTGTGGGATTTGGTTAATAACCTCCAAATCCCATGGAGAAGCACTCGCTAATACTTGGATTTAGAGCCCAACCCACCCTTTCCCCAGCACTCCGTATCAGGCAACCAAACAGGGTAGACAAGTTAAGCGATTTTATAAGAACCAAGGCCCTGCTCTCAGTTGGAGGAGGCTGCCCACTCTCAGGATAACTGTGCAAGTGTTCGTGTGTGTGCTGGAGGTGTGGAAACAGACTCCACGGATCTTTATGGGGGCACAGGTGTTCCCAGGTTAGGGATGTAGTTTAAACTCCTCTACAAACCATAGAGAGGTCATCGCCAATACTTGGTTTTGGAGCCCAAACCACACTTTCCCCCGCACTCCCGCCTAGGCTTTCCATCAGGGAAGACAAGCAAAGGGATTCAATTAGAACCCAGGCGCTGCTGTCAGTTGGAGGAACTTCCCTGCACTCAGAATTCCAGAACACATTCTTAGGTGTGGGAGAGATGTGCAGCCCCAATGCACCCAGATGAATGCAGGAAAAGGTGTTCCCTTTAGGGACAAGTCCTCTAAGTACTTCCTCAATGGATCAGTGGGCACTCACTGCTACGTGGCCTCCAAGCCCAACCCCCAGCTTTCCCTCATGGCCTGGCCTAAAAGAACACTCAGGGAACAGAAGCTAAGGGATACTAATAGAATCCAGGTGCTGCTGTCAGTTTGAGGAACATCCCCACACTCAGAATACCAGAACACATCTTCGTGTGTGTGCTGGATGTAGGGAAACAGTCAAAGCATCTTTCAGGGGGCACATTTATTCCATGGTTGTGGGTTGTAGGTTAAAAACCCACATCCCATGGATAGGCTCTCGCTTATACTTGGTTTAGAGCCCAACCCCCACTTTCCCCCACTCTCCAGCCTAGGCATGCCATCAGGGAAGACAAGCTAAGGGATTCTTTTAGAACCCAGGCGCTGCTGTCATTTGGAGGAGCCTCCCCACAATCAGGATACCTGAGCACGTCTCCGTGTGTGTGCTGGAGGTGGGGAAACACATTCCACACATCTTTATGGGGCACAGGTGTTCCAAGGTTGCGGAAGTAGTTTAAAACCCTCCACTACCCACAGAGATGCACTCGCTAATACTTGGCTTTAGAGCCCATCCCCCACCATCGCTTACTGCTAGGCCTAGGAAAACACTTAGGGAAGTCAAGCGAAGGGATTCTATTACAACCCAGGTGCTGCTGTCTTTTGGAGGATCCTCCCCACACTCACAACCCCAGAACAATTCTTCCTGTGTGTGCTGGACGTGGGGAAACATAGCACACGCATTTTTCAGGGGTCACAGTAATTCCCAAGTTGTGGGTTGTAGTTTAAACATCTCCACTACCCATGGAGAGGCACACGCTAATACTTAGTTTTAGATCCCAAATCCCACTTTCAACCACACACTGGCCTAGGCAAACCATCAGGGAAGACAAGCAAAGGGATTCTATTCAAACCAAGACGCTGATGTCAGTTGGAGGAACTACCCCACCCTCAGGATACTGGAACCCAACCTTGTGTGGTGGGGAGATTTGAAGCCCCACTCCACGCAGATGAATGGGTGCTCAGGTGTTTCCCTTTATGGAGAATTCATCTAAATACTTCCTCAGTCCATCGGGGACACTCGCTACTATTTGGCCTCAAAGCCCAACCCCCAGGTTTCTCTCAGAGTCAGTCCTAGGGAAACACTCAGGGATTACAAGCTAAGGGATTCTATTAGAACCCAGCCGCTTCTGTCACCTGAAATTGCCAGCCCACACTCAGGATAGCAGAAAACTTCTTCATGTGTGTTCTGGTGGTGGGGATACAGAGTCCACGCTTTTTTCAAGGAGCACAGGTATTCCCATGTTGTGGGCTTTTGGTTAATAACCTCCAAATCCCATGGAGAAGCACTCGCTAATACTTGGATTTAGAGCCCAACCCACCCTTTCCCCAGCACTCCGTATCAGGCAACCAAACAGGGTAGACAAGTTAAGCGATTTTATAAGAACCAAGGCCCTGCTCTCAGTTGGAGGAGGCTGCCCACTCTCAGGAGAACTGTGCAAGTGTTCGTGTGTGTGCTGGAGGTGTGGAAACAGACTCCACGGATCTTTATGGGGGCACAGGTGTTCCCAGGTTAGGGATGTAGTTTAAACTCCTCTACAAACCATAGAGAGGTCATCGCAAATACTTGGTTTTGGAGCCCAAACCACACTTTCCCCCGCACTCCCGCCTAGGCTTTCCATCATGGAAGACAAGCAAAGGGATTCAATTAGAACCCAGGCGCTGCTGTCAGTTGGAGGAACTTCCCTGCACTCAGAATTCCAGAACACATTCTTAGGTGTGGGAGAGATGTGCAGCCCCACTGCACCCAGATGAATGCAGGAAAAGGTGTTCCCTTTAGGGACAAGTCCTCAAAGTACTTCCTCAATGGATCAGGGGGAACTCACTGCTACGTGGCCTCCAAGCCCAACCCCCAGCTTTCCCTCATGGCCTGGCCTAAAAGAACAATCAGGGAACAGAAGCTAAGGGATACTAATAGAATCCAGGTGCTGCTGTCAGTTTGAGGAACTTCCCCACACTCAGAATACCAGAAAACTTCTTCGTGTGTGTGCTGGATGTAGGGAAACAGTCAAAGCATCTTTCAGGGGGCACATTTATTCCATGGTTGTGGGTTGTAGGTTAAAAACCCACATCCCATGGATAGGCTCTCGCTTATACTTGGTTTAGAGCCCAACCCCCACTTTCCCCCACTCTCCAGCCTAGGCATGCCATCAGGGAAGACAAGCTAAGGGATTCTTTTAGAACCCAGGCGCTGCTGTCATTTGGAGGAGCCTCCCCACAATCAGGATACCTGAGCACGTCTCCGTGTGTGTGCTGGAGGTGGGGAAACACATTCCACACATCTTTATGGGGCACAGGTGTTCCAAGGTTGGGGAAGTAGTTTAAAACCCTCCACTACCCACAGAGATGCACTCGCTAATACTTGGCTTTAGAGCCCATCCCCCACCATCGCTTACTGCTAGGCCTAGGAACACACTTAGGGAAGTCAAGCGAAGGGATTCTATTACAACCCAGGTGCTGCTGTCTTTTGGAGGAACCTCCCCACACTCACAACCCCAGAACACTTCTTCCTGTGTGTGCTGGACGTGGGGAAACATAGCACACGCATTTTTCAGGGGTCACAGTAATTCCCAAGTTGTGGGTTGTAGTTTAAACATCTCCACTACCCATGGAGAGGCACACGCTAATACTTAGTTTTAGATCCCAAATCCCACTTTCAACCACACACTGGCCTAGGCAAACCATCAGGGAAGACAAGCAAAGGGATTCTATTCAAACCAAGACGCTGATGTCAGTTGGAGGAACTACCCCACCCTCAGGATACTGGAACCCAACCTTGTGTGGTGGGGAGATTTGAAGCCCCACTCCACGCAGATGAATGGGTGCTCAGGTGTTTCCCTTTATGGAGAATTCATCTAAATACTTCCTCAGTCCATCGGGGACACTCGCTACTATTTGGCCTCAAAGCCCAACCCCCAGGTTTCTCTCAGAGTCAGTCCTAGGGAAACACTCAGGGATTACAAGCTAAGGGATTCTATTAGAACCCAGCCGCTTCTGTCACCTGAAATTGCCAGCCCACACTCAGGATAGCAGAAAACTTCTTCATGTGTGTTCTGGTGGTGGGGATACAGAGTCCACGCTTTTTTCAAGGAGCACAGGTATTCCCATGTTGTGGGCTTTTGGTTAATAACCTCCAAATCCCATGGAGAAGCACTCGCTAATACTTGGATTTAGAGCCCAACCCACCCTTTCCCCAGCACTCCGTATCAGGCAACCAAACAGGGTAGACAAGTTAAGCGATTTTATAAGAACCAAGGCCCTGCTCTCAGTTGGAGGAGGCTGCCCACTCTCAGGATAACTGTGCAAGTGTTCGTGTGTGTGCTGGAGGTGTGGAAACAGACTCCACGGTTCTTTATGGGGGCACAGGTGTTCCCAGGTTAGGGATGTAGTTTAAACTCCTCTTCAAACCATAGAGAGGTCATCGCAAATACTTGGTTTTGGAGCCCAAACCACACTTTCCCCCGCACTCCCGCCTAGGCTTTCCATCAGGGAAGACAAGCAAAGGGATTCAATTAGAACCCAGGCGCTGCTGTCAGTTGGAGGAACTTCCCTGCACTCAGAATTCCAGAACACATTCTTAGGTGTGGGAGAGTTGTGCAGCCCCACTGCACCCAGATGAATGCAGGAAAAGGTGTTCCCTTTAGGGACAAGTCCTCTAAGTACTTCCTCAATGGATCAGGGGGCACTCACTGCTACGTGGCCTCCAAGCCCAACCCCCAGCTTTCCCTCATGGCCTGGCCTAAAAGAACACTCAGGGAACAGAAGCTAAGGGATACTAATAGAATCCAGGTGCTGCTGTCAGTTTGAGGAACATCCCCACACTCAGAATACCAGAACACATCTTCGTGTGTGTGCTGGATGTAGGGAAACAGTCAAAGCATCTTTCAGGGGGCACATTTATTCCATGGTTGTGGGTTGTAGGTTAAAAACCCACATCCCATGGATAGGCTCTCGCTTATCCTTGGTTTAGAGCCCAACCCCCACTTTCCCCCACTCTCCAGCCTAGGCATGCCATCAGGGAAGACAAGCTAAGGGATTCTTTTAGAACCCAGGCGCTGCTGTCATTTGGAGGAGCCTCCCCACAATCAGGATACCTGAGCACGTCTCCGTGTGTGTGCTGGAGGTGGGGAAACAGATTCCACGCATCTTTATGGGGCACAGGTGTTCCAAGGTTGGGGAAGTAGTTTAAAACCCTCCACTACCCACAGAGATGCACTCGCTAATACTTGGCTTTAGAGCCCATCCCCCACCATCGCTTACTGCTAGGCCTAGGAAAACACTTAGGGAAGTCAAGCGAAGGGATTCTATTACAACCCAGGTGCTGCTGTCTGTTGGAGGAACCTCCCCACACTCAGAACCCCAGAACACTTCTTCCTGTGTGTGCTGGACGTGGGGAAACATAGCACACGCATTTTTCAGGGGTCACAGTAATTCCCAAGTTGTGGGTTGTAGTTTAAACATCTCCACTACCCATGGAGAGGCACACGCTAATACTTAGTTTTAGATCCCAAATCCCACTTTCAACCACACACTGGCCTAGGCAAACCATCAGGGAAGACAAGCAAAGGGATTCTATTCAAACCAAGACGCTGATGTCAGTTGGAGGAACTACCCCACCCTCAGGATACTGGAACCCAACCTTGTGTGGTGGGGAGATTTGAAGCCCCACTCCACGCAGATGAATGGGTGCTCAGGTGTTTCCCTTTATGGAGAATTCATCTAAATACTTCCTCAGTCCATCGGGGACACTCGCTACTATTTGGCCTCAAAGCCCAACCCCCAGGTTTCTCTCAGAGTCAGTCCTAGGGAAACACTCAGGGATTACAAGCTAAGGGATTCTATTAGAACCCAGCCGCTTCTGTCACCTGAAATTGCCAGCCCACACTCAGGATAGCAGAAAACTTCTTCATGTGTGTTCTGGTGGTGGGGATACAGAGTCCACGCTTTTTTCAAGGAGCACAGGTATTCCCATGTTGTGGGCTTTTGGTTAATAACCTCCAAATCCCATGGAGAAGCACTCGCTAATACTTGGATTTAGAGCCCAACCCACTCTTTCCCCAGCACTCCGTATCAGGCAACCAAACAGGGTAGACAAGTTAAGCGATTTTATAAGAACCAAGGCCCTGCTCTCAGTTGGAGGAGGCTGCCCACTCTCAGGATAACTGTGCAAGTGTTCGTGTGTGTGCTGGAGGTGTGGAAACAGACTCCACGGATCTTTATGGGGGCACAGGTGTTCCCAGGTTAGGGATGTAGTTTAAAATCCTCTACAAACCATAGAGAGGTCATCGCAAATACTTGGTTTTGGGGCCCAAACCACACTTTCCCCCGCACTCCCGCCTAGGCTTTCCATTAGGGAAGACAAGCAAAGGGATTCAATTAGAACCCAGGCGCTGCTGTCAGTTGGAGGAACTTCCCTGCACTCAGAATTCCAGAACACATTCTTAGGTGTGGGAGAGTTGTGCAGCCCCACTGCACCCAGATGAATGCAGGAAAAGGTGTTCCCTTTAGGGACAAGTCCTCTAAGTACTTCCTCAATGGATCAGGGGGCACTCACTGCTACGTGGCCTCCAAGCCCAACCCCCAGCTTTCCCTCATGGCCTGGCCTAAAAGAACACTCAGGGAACAGAAGCTAAGGGATACTAATAGAATCCAGGTGCTGCTGTCAGTTTGAGGAACATCCCCACACTCAGAATACCAGAACACATCTTCGTGTGTGTGCTGGATGTAGGGAAACAGTCAAAGCATCTTTCAGGGGGCACATTTATTCCATGGTTGTGGGTTGTAGGTTAAAAACCCACATCCCATGGATAGGCTCTCGCTTATCCTTGGTTTAGAGCCCAACCCCCACTTTCCCCCACTCTCCAGCCTAGGCATGCCATCAGGGAAGACAAGCTAAGGGATTCTTTTAGAACCCAGGCGCTGCTGTCATTTGGAGGAGCCTCCCCACAATCAGGATACCTGAGCACGTCTCCGTGTGTGTGCTGGAGGTGGGGAAACAGATTCCACGCATCTTTATGGGGCACAGGTGTTCCAAGGTTGGGGAAGTAGTTTAAAACCCTCCACTACCCACAGAGATGCACTCGCTAATACTTGGCTTTAGAGCCCATCCCCCACCATCGCTTACTGCTAGGCCTAGGAAAACACTTAGGGAAGTCAAGCGAAGGGATTCTATTACAACCCAGGTGCTGCTGTCTGTTGGAGGAACCTCCCCACACTCAGAACCCCAGAACACTTCTTCCTGTGTGTGCTGGACGTGGGGAAACATAGCACACGCATTTTTCAGGGGTCACAGTAATTCCCAAGTTGTGGGTTGTAGTTTAAACATCTCCACTACCCATGGAGAGGCACACGCTAATACTTAGTTTTAGATCCCAAATCCCACTTTCAACCACACACTGGCCTAGGCAAACCATCAGGGAAGACAAGCAAAGGGATTCTATTCAAACCAAGACGCTGATGTCAGTTGGAGGAACTACCCCACCCTCAGGATACTGGAACCCAACCTTGTGTGGTGGGGAGATTTGAAGCCCCACTCCACGCAGATGAATGGGTGCTCAGGTGTTTCCCTTTATGGAGAATTCATCTAAATACTTCCTCAGTCCATCGGGGACACTCGCTACTATTTGGCCTCAAAGCCCAACCCCCAGGTTTCTCTCAGAGTCAGTCCTAGGGAAACACTCAGGGATTACAAGCTAAGGGATTCTATTAGAACCCAGCCGCTTCTGTCACCTGAAATTGCCAGCCCACACTCAGGATAGCAGAAAACTTCTTCATGTGTGTTCTGGTGGTGGGGATACAGAGTCCACGCTTTTTTCAAGGAGCACAGGTATTCCCATGTTGTGGGCTTTTGGTTAATAACCTCCAAATCCCATGGAGAAGCACTCGCTAATACTTGGATTTAGAGCCCAACCCACCCTTTCCCCAGCACTCCGTATCAGGCAACCAAACAGGGTAGACAAGTTAAGCGATTTTATAAGAACCAAGGCCCTGCTCTCAGTTGGAGGAGGCTGCCCACTCTCAGGATAACTGTGCAAGTGTTCGTGTGTGTGCTGGAGGTGTGGAAACAGACTCCACGGTTCTTTATGGGGGCACAGGTGTTCCCAGGTTAGGGATGTAGTTTAAACTCCTCTTCAAACCATAGAGAGGTCATCGCAAATACTTGGTTTTGGAGCCCAAACCACACTTTCCCCCGCACTCCCGCCTAGGCTTTCCATCAGGGAAGACAAGCAAAGGGATTCAATTAGAACCCAGGCGCTGCTGTCAGTTGGAGGAACTTCCCTGCACTCAGAATTCCAGAACACATTCTTAGGTGTGGGAGAGTTGTGCAGCCCCACTGCACCCAGATGAATGCAGGAAAAGGTGTTCCCTTTAGGGACAAGTCCTCTAAGTACTTCCTCAATGGATCAGGGGGCACTCACTGCTACGTGGCCTCCAAGCCCAACCCCCAGCTTTCCCTCATGGCCTGGCCTAAAAGAACACTCAGGGAACAGAAGCTAAGGGATACTAATAGAATCCAGGTGCTGCTGTCAGTTTGAGGAACATCCCCACACTCAGAATACCAGAACACATCTTCGTGTGTGTGCTGGATGTAGGGAAACAGTCAAAGCATCTTTCAGGGGGCACATTTATTCCATGGTTGTGGGTTGTAGGTTAAAAACCCACATCCCATGGATAGGCTCTCGCTTATCCTTGGTTTAGAGCCCAACCCCCACTTTCCCCCACTCTCCAGCCTAGGCATGCCATCAGGGAAGACAAGCTAAGGGATTCTTTTAGAACCCAGGCGCTGCTGTCATTTGGAGGAGCCTCCCCACAATCAGGATACCTGAGCACGTCTCCGTGTGTGTGCTGGAGGTGGGGAAACAGATTCCACGCATCTTTATGGGGCACAGGTGTTCCAAGGTTGGGGAAGTAGTTTAAAACCCTCCACTACCCACAGAGATGCACTCGCTAATACTTGGCTTTAGAGCCCATCCCCCACCATCGCTTACTGCTAGGCCTAGGAAAACACTTAGGGAAGTCAAGCGAAGGGATTCTATTACAACCCAGGTGCTGCTGTCTGTTGGAGGAACCTCCCCACACTCAGAACCCCAGAACACTTCTTCCTGTGTGTGCTGGACGTGGGGAAACATAGCACACGCATTTTTCAGGGGTCACAGTAATTCCCAAGTTGTGGGTTGTAGTTTAAACATCTCCACTACCCATGGAGAGGCACACGCTAATACTTAGTTTTAGATCCCAAATCCCACTTTCAACCACACACTGGCCTAGGCAAACCATCAGGGAAGACAAGCAAAGGGATTCTATTCAAACCAAGACGCTGATGTCAGTTGGAGGAACTACCCCACCCTCAGGATACTGGAACCCAACCTTGTGTGGTGGGGAGATTTGAAGCCCCACTCCACGCAGATGAATGGGTGCTCAGGTGTTTCCCTTTATGGAGAATTCATCTAAATACTTCCTCAGTCCATCGGGGACACTCGCTACTATTTGGCCTCAAAGCCCAACCCCCAGGTTTCTCTCAGAGTCAGTCCTAGGGAAACACTCAGGGATTACAAGCTAAGGGATTCTATTAGAACCCAGCCGCTTCTGTCACCTGAAATTGCCAGCCCACACTCAGGATAGCAGAAAACTTCTTCATGTGTGTTCTGGTGGTGGGGATACAGAGTCCACGCTTTTTTCAAGGAGCACAGGTATTCCCATGTTGTGGGCTTTTGGTTAATAACCTCCAAATCCCATGGAGAAGCACTCGCTAATACTTGGATTTAGAGCCCAACCCACCCTTTCCCCAGCACTCCGTATCAGGCAACCAAACAGGGTAGACAAGTTAAGCGATTTTATAAGAACCAAGGCCCTGCTCTCAGTTGGAGGAGGCTGCCCACTCTCAGGATAACTGTGCAAGTGTTCGTGTGTGTGCTGGAGGTGTGGAAACAGACTCCACGGATCTTTATGGGGGCACAGGTGTTCCCAGGTTAGGGATGTAGTTTAAAATCCTCTACAAACCATAGAGAGGTCATCGCAAATACTTGGTTTTGGGGCCCAAACCACACTTTCCCCCGCACTCCCGCCTAGGCTTTCCATTAGGGAAGACAAGCAAAGGGATTCAATTAGAACCCAGGCGCTGCTGTCAGTTGGAGGAACTTCCCTGCACTCAGAATTCCAGAACACATTCTTAGGTGTGGGAGAGTTGTGCAGCCCCACTGCACCCAGATGAATGCAGGAAAAGGTGTTCCCTTTAGGGACAAGTCCTCTAAGTACTTCCTCAATGGATCAGGGGGCACTCACTGCTACGTGGCCTCCAAGCCCAACCCCCAGCTTTCCCTCATGGCCTGGCCTAAAAGAACACTCAGGGAACAGAAGCTAAGGGATACTAATAGAATCCAGGTGCTGCTGTCAGTTTGAGGAACATCCCCACACTCAGAATACCAGAACACATCTTCGTGTGTGTGCTGGATGTAGGGAAACAGTCAAAGCATCTTTCAGGGGGCACATTTATTCCATGGTTGTGGGTTGTAGGTTAAAAACCCACATCCCATGGATAGGCTCTCGCTTATCCTTGGTTTAGAGCCCAACCCCCACTTTCCCCCACTCTCCAGCCTAGGCATGCCATCAGGGAAGACAAGCTAAGGGATTCTTTTAGAACCCAGGCGCTGCTGTCATTTGGAGGAGCCTCCCCACAATCAGGATACCTGAGCACGTCTCCGTGTGTGTGCTGGAGGTGGGGAAACAGATTCCACGCATCTTTATGGGGCACAGGTGTTCCAAGGTTGGGGAAGTAGTTTAAAACCCTCCACTACCCACAGAGATGCACTCGCTAATACTTGGCTTTAGAGCCCATCCCCCACCATCGCTTACTGCTAGGCCTAGGAAAACACTTAGGGAAGTCAAGCGAAGGGATTCTATTACAACCCAGGTGCTGCTGTCTGTTGGAGGAACCTCCCCACACTCAGAACCCCAGAACACTTCTTCCTGTGTGTGCTGGACGTGGGGAAACATAGCACACGCATTTTTCAGGGGTCACAGTAATTCCCAAGTTGTGGGTTGTAGTTTAAACATCTCCACTACCCATGGAGAGGCACACGCTAATACTTAGTTTTAGATCCCAAATCCCACTTTCAACCACACACTGGCCTAGGCAAACCATCAGGGAAGACAAGCAAAGGGATTCTATTCAAACCAAGACGCTGATGTCAGTTGGAGGAACTACCCCACCCTCAGGATACTGGAACCCAACCTTGTGTGGTGGGGAGATTTGAAGCCCCACTCCACGCAGATGAATGGGTGCTCAGGTGTTTCCCTTTATGGAGAATTCATCTAAATACTTCCTCAGTCCATCGGGGACACTCGCTACTATTTGGCCTCAAAGCCCAACCCCCAGGTTTCTCTCAGAGTCAGTCCTAGGGAAACACTCAGGGATTACAAGCTAAGGGATTCTATTAGAACCCAGCCGCTTCTGTCACCTGAAATTGCCAGCCCACACTCAGGATAGCAGAAAACTTCTTCATGTGTGTTCTGGTGGTGGGGATACAGAGTCCACGCTTTTTTCAAGGAGCACAGGTATTCCCATGTTGTGGGCTTTTGGTTAATAACCTCCAAATCCCATGGAGAAGCACTCGCTAATACTTGGATTTAGAGCCCAACCCACTCTTTCCCCAGCACTCCGTATCAGGCAACCAAACAGGGTAGACAAGTTAAGCGATTTTATAAGAACCAAGGCCCTGCTCTCAGTTGGAGGAGGCTGCCCACTCTTAGGATAACTGTGCAAGTGTTCGTGTGTGTGCTGGAGGTGTGGAAACAGACTCCACGGATCTTTATGGGGGCACAGGTGTTCCCAGGTTAGGGATGTAGTTTAAACACCTCCACAAACCATAGAGAGGTCATCGCCAATACTTGGTTTTGGAGCCCAAACCACACTTTCCCCCGCACTCCCGCCTAGGCTTTCCATCAGGGAAGACAAGCAAAGGGATTCAATTAGAACCCAGGCGCTGCTGTCAGTTGGAGGAACTTCCCTGCACTCAGAATTCCAGAACACATTCTTAGGTGTGGGAGAGATGTGCAGCCCCACTGCACCCAGATGAATGCAGGAAAAGGTGTTCCCTTTAGGGAGAAGTCCTCTAAGTACTTCCTCAATGGATCAGGGGGCACTCACTGCTACGTGGCCTCCAAGCCCAACCCCCAGCTTTCCCTCATGGCCTGGCCTAAAAGAACACTCAGAGAACAGAAGCTAAGGGATACTGATAGAATCCAGGTGCTGCTGTCAGTTTGAGGAACTTCCCCACACTCAGAATACCAGAACACTTCTTCGTGTGTGTGCTGGATGAAGGGAAACAGTCAAAGCATCTTTCAGGGGGCACATTTATTCCATGGTTGTGGGTTGTAGGTTAAAAACCCACATCCCATGGATAGGCTCTCGCTTATACTTGGTTTAGAGCCCAATCCCCACTTTCCCCCACTCTCCAGCCTAGGCATGCCATCAGGGAAGACAAGCTAAGGGATTCTTTTAGAACCCAGGCGCTGCTGTCATTTGGAGGAGCCTCCCCACAATCAGGATACCTGAGCACGTCTCCGTGTGTGTGCTGGAGGTGGGGAAACAGATTCCACGCATCTTTATGGGGCACAGGTGTTCCAAGGTTGGGGAAGTAGTTTAAAACCCTCCACTACCCACAGAGATGCACTCGCTAATACTTGGCTTTAGAGCCCATCCCCCAACATCGCTTACTGCTAGGCCTAGGAAAACACTTAGGGAAGTCAAGCGAAGGGATTCTATTACCACCCAGGTGCTGCAGTCTGTTGGAGGATCCTCCCCACACTCACAACCCCAGAACACTTCTTCCTGTGTGTGCTGGACGTGGGGAAACATAGCACACGCATTTTTTAGGGGTCACAGTAATTCCCAAGTTGTGGGTTGTAGTTTAAACATCTCCACTACCCATGGAGAGGCACACGCTAATACTTAGTTTTAGATCCCAAATCCCACTTTCAACCACACACTGGCCTAGGCAAACCATCAGGGAAGACAAGCAAAGGGATTCTATTCAAACCAAGACGCTGATGTCAGTTGGAGAAACTACCCCACCCTCAGGATACTGGAACCCAACCTTGTGTGGTGGGGAGATTTGAAGCCCCACTCCACGCAGATGAATGGGTGCTCAGGTGTTTCCCTTTATGGAGAATTCATCTAAATACTTCCTCAGTCCATCGGGGACACTCGCTACTATTTGGCCTCAAAGCCCAACCCCCAGGTTTCTCTCAGAGTCAGTCCTAGGGAAACACTCAGGGATTACAAGCTACGGGATTCTATTAGAACCCAGCCGCTTCTGTCACCTGAAATTGCCAGCCCACACTCAGGATAGCAGAAAACTTCTTCATGTGTGTTCTGGTGGTGGGGATACAGAGTCCACGCTTTTTTCAAGGAGCACAGGTATTCCCATGTTGTGGGCTTTTGGTTAATAACCTCCAAATCCCATGGAGAAGCACTCGCTAATACTTGGATTTAGAGCCCAACCCAGCCTTTCCCCAGCACTCCGTATCAGGCAACCAAACAGGGTAGACAAGTTAAGCGATTTTATAAGAACCAAGGCCCTGCTCTCAGTTGGAGGAGGCTGCCCACTCTCAGGATAACTGTGCAAGTGTTCGTGTGTGTGCTGGAGGTGTGGAAACAGACTCCACGGATCTTTATGGGGGCACAGGTGTTCCCAGGTTAGGGATGTAGTTTAAACACCTCCACAAACCATAGAGAGGTCATCGCCAATACTTGGTTTTGGAGCCCAAACCACACTTTCCCCCGCACTCCCGCCTAGGCTTTCCATCATGGAAGACAAGCAAAGGGATTCAATTAGAACCCAGGCGCTGCTGTCAGTTCGAGGAACTTCCCTGCACTCAGAATTCCAGAACACATTCTTAGGTGTGGGAGAGATGTGCAGCCCCACTGCACCCAGATGAATGCAGGAAAAGGTGTTCCCTTTAGGGAGAAGTCCTCTAAGTACTTCCTCAATGGATCAGGGGGCACTCACTGCTACGTGGCCTCCAAGCCCAACCCCCAGCTTTCCCTCATGGCCTGGCCTAAAAGAACACTCAGGGAACAGAAGCTAAGGGATACTAAAAGAATCCAGGTGCTGCTGTCAGTTTGAGGAACTTCCCCACACTCAGAATACCAGAACATTTCTTCGTGTGTGTGCTGGATGTAGGGAAACAGTCAAAGCATCTTTCAGGGGGCACATTTATTCCATGGTTGTGGGTTGTAGGTTAAAAACCCACATCCCATGGATAGGCTCTCGCTTATCCTTGGTTAAGAGCCCAACCCCCACTTTCCCCCACTCTCCAGCCTAGGCATGCCATCAGGGAAGACAAGCTAAGGGATTCTTTTAGAACCCAGGCGCTGCTGTCATTTGGAGGAGCCTCCCCACAATCAGGATACCTGAGCACGTCTCCGTGTGTGTGCTGGAGGTGGGGAAACAGATTCCACGCATCTTTATGGGGCACAGGTGTTCCAAGGTTGGGGAAGTAGTTTAAAACCCTCCACTACCCACAGAGATGCACTCGCTAATACTTGGCTTTAGAGCCCATCCCCCACCATCGCTTATTGCTAGGCCTAGGAAAACACTTAGGGAAGTCAAGCGAAGGGATTCTATTACAACCCAGGTGCTGCAGTCTGTTGGAGGAACCTCCCCACACTCACAACCCCAGAACAATTCTTCCTGTGTGTGCTGGACGTGGGGAAACATAGCACACGCATTTTTTAGGGGTCACAGTAATTCCCAAGTTGTGGGTTGTAGTTTAAACATCTCCACTACCCATGGAGAGGCACACGCTAATACTTAGTTTTAGATCCCAAATCCCACTTTCAACCACACACTGGCCTAGGCAAACCATCAGGGAAGACAAGCAAAGGGATTCTATTCAAACCAAGACGCTGATGTCAGTTGGAGGAACTACCCCACCCTCAGGATACTGGAACCCAACCTTGTGTGGTGGGGAGATTTGAAGCCCCACTCCACGCAGATGAATGGGTGCTCAGGTGTTTCCCTTTATGGAGAATTCATCTAAATACTTCCTCAGTCCATCGGGGACACTCGCTACTATTTGGCCTCAAAGCCCAACCCCCAGGTTTCTCTCAGAGTCAGTCCTAGGGAAACACTCAGGGATTACAAGCTAAGGGATTCTATTAGAACCCAGCCGCTTCTGTCACCTGAAATTGCCAGCCCACACTCAGGATAGCAGAAAACTTCTTCATGTGTGTTCTGGTGGTGGGGATACAGAGTCCACGCTTTTTTCAAGGAGCACAGGTATTCCCATGTTGTGGGCTTTTGGTTAATAACCTCCAAATCCCATGGAGAAGCACTCGCTAATACTTGGATTTAGAGCCCAACCCACCCTTTCCCCAGCACTCCGTATCAGGCAACCAAACAGGGTAGACAAGTTAAGCGATTTTATAAGAACCAAGGCCCTGCTCTCAGTTGGAGGAGGCTGCCCACTCTCAGGATAACTGTGCAAGTGTTCGTGTGTGTGCTGGAGGTGTGGAAACAGACTCCACGGATCTTTATGGGGGCACAGGTGTTCCCAGGTTAGGGATGTAGTTTAAACACCTCCACAAACCATAGAGAGGTCATCGCCAATACTTGGTTTTGGAGCCCAAACCACACTTTCCCCCGCACTCCCGCCTAGGCTTTCCATCAGGGAAGACAAGCAAAGGGATTCAATTAGAACCCAGGCGCTGCTGTCAGTTGGAGGAACTTCCCTGCACTCAGAATTCCAGAACACATTCTTAGGTGTGGGAGAGATGTGCAGCCCCACTGCACCCAGATGAATGCAGGAAAAGGTGTTCCCTTTAGGGAGAAGTCCTCTAAGTACTTCCTCAATGGATCAGGGGGCACTCACTGCTACGTGGCCTCCAAGCCCAACCCCCAGCTTTCCCTCATGGCCTGGCCTAAAAGAACACTCAGGGAACAGAAGCTAAAGGATACTAATAGAATCCAGGTGCTGCTGTCAGTTTGAGGAACTTCCCCACACTCAGAATACCAGAACACTTCTTCGTGTGTGTGCTGGATGTAGGGAAACAGTCAAAGCATCTTTCAGGGGGCACATTTATTCCATGGTTGTGGGTTGTTGGTTAAAAACCCACATCCCATGGATAGGCTCTCGCTTATACTTGGTTTAGAGCCCAACCCCCACTTTCCCCCACTCTCCAGCCTAGGCATGCCATCAGGGAAGACAAGCTAAGGGATTCTTTTAGAACCCAGGCGCTGCTGTCATTTGGAGGAGCCTCCCCACAATCAGGATACCTGAGCACGTGTCCGTGTGTGTGCTGGAGGTGGGGAAACAGATTCCACGCATCTTTATGGGGCACAGGTGTTCCAAGGTTGGGGAAGTAGTTTAAAACCCTCCACTACCCACAGAGATGCACTCGCTAATACTTGGCTTTAGAGCCCATCCCCCACCATCGCTTACTGCTAGGCCTAGGAAAACACTTAGGGAAGTCAAGCGAAGGGATTCTATTACAACCCAGGTGCTGCTGTCTGTTGGAGGAACCTCCCCACACTCACAACCCCAGAACACTTCTTCCTGTGTGTGCTGGACGTGGGGAAACATAGCACACGCATTTTTCAGGGGTCACAGTAATTCCCAAGTTGTGGGTGGTAGTTTAAACATCTCCACTACCCATGGAGAGGCACACGCTAATACTTAGTTTTAGATCCCAAATCCCACTTTCAACCACACACTGGCCTAGGCAAACCATCAGGGAAGACAAGCAAAGGGATTCTATTCAAACCAAGACGCTGATGTCAGTTGGAGGAACTACCCCACCCTCAGGATACTGGAACCCAACCTTGTGTGGTGGGGAGATTTGAAGCCCCACTCCACGCAGATGAATGGGTGCTCAGGTGTTTCCCTTTATGGAGAATTCATCTAAATACTTCCTCAGTCCATCGGGGACACTCGCTACTATTTGGCCTCAAAGCCCAACCCCCAGGTTTCTCTCAGAGTCAGTCCTAGGGAAACACTCAGGGATTACAAGCTAAGGGATTCTATTAGAACCCAGCCGCTTCTGTCACCTGAAATTGCCAGCCCACACTCAGGATAGCAGAAAACTTCTTCATGTGTGTTCTGGTGGTGGGGATACAGAGTCCACGCTTTTTTCAAGGAGCACAGGTATTCCCATGTTGTGGGCTTTTGGTTAATAACCTCCAAATCCCATGGAGAAGCACTCGCTAATACTTGGATTTAGAGCCCAACCCACCCTTTCCCCAGCACTCCGTATCAGGCAACCAAACAGGGTAGACAAGTTAAGCGATTTTATAAGAACCAAGGCCCTGCTCTCAGTTGGAGGAGGCTGCCCACTCTCAGGATAACTGTGCAAGTGTTCGTGTGTGTGCTGGAGGTGTGGAAACAGACTCCACGGATCTTTATGGGGGCACAGGTGTTCCCAGGTTAGGGATGTAGTTTAAACACCTCCACAAACCATAGAGAGGTCATCGCCAATACTTGGTTTTGGAGCCCAAACCACACTTTCCCCCGCACTCCCGCCTAGGCTTTCCATCAGGGAAGACAAGCAAAGGGATTCAATTAGAACCCAGGCGCTGCTGTCAGTTGGAGGAACTTCCCTGCACTCAGAATTCCAGAACACATTCTTAGGTGTGGGAGAGATGTGCAGCCCCACTGCACCCAGATGAATGCAGGAAAAGGTGTTCCCTTTAGGGAGAAGTCCTCTAAGTACTTCCTCAATGGATCAGGGGGCACTCACTGCTACGTGGCCTCCAAGCCCAACCCCCAGCTTTCCCTCATGGCCTGGCCTAAAAGAACACTCAGGGAACAGAAGCTAAAGGATACTAATAGAATCCAGGTGCTCCTGTCAGTTTGAGGAACTTCCCCACACTCAGAATACCAGAACACTTCTTCGTGTGTGTGCTGGATGTAGGGAAACAGTCAAAGCATCTTTCAGGGGGCACATTTATTCCATGGTTGTGGGTTGTTGGTTAAAAACCCACATCCCATGGATAGGCTCTCGCTTATCCTTGGTTAAGAGCCCAACCCCCACTTTCCCCCACTCTCCAGCCTAGGCATGCCATCAGGGAAGACAAGCTAAGGGATTCTTTTAGAACCCAGGCGCTGCTGTCATTTGGAGGAGCCTCCCCACAATCAGGATACCTGAGCACGTCTCCGTGTGTGTGCTGGAGGTGGGGAAACAGATTCCACGCATCTTTATGGGGCACAGGTGTTCCAAGGTTGGGGAAGTAGTTTAAAACCCTCCACTACCCACAGAGATGCACTCGCTAATACTTGGCTTTAGAGCCCATCCCCCACCATCGCTTACTGCTAGGCCTAGGAAAACACTTAGGGAAGTCAAGCGAAGGGATTCTATTACAACCCAGGTGCTGCTGTCTGTTGGAGGAACCTCCCCACACTCACAACCCCAGAACACTTCTTCCTGTGTGTGCTGGACGTGGGGAAACATAGCACACGCATTTTTCAGGGGTCACAGTAATTCCCAAGTTGTGGGTGGTAGTTTAAACATCTCCACTACCCATGGAGAGGCACACGCTAATACTTAGTTTTAGATCCCAAATCCCACTTTCAACCACACACTGGCCTAGGCAAACCATCAGGGAAGACAAGCAAAGGGATTCTATTCAAACCAAGACGCTGATGTCAGTTGGAGGAACTACCCCACCCTCAGGATACTGGAACCCAACCTTGTGTGGTGGGGAGATTTGAAGCCCCACTCCACGCAGATGAATGGGTGCTCAGGTGTTTCCCTTTATGGAGAATTCATCTAAATACTTCCTCAGTCCATCGGGGACACTCGCTACTATTTGGCCTCAAAGCCCAACCCCCAGGTTTCTCTCAGAGTCAGTCCTAGGGAAACACTCAGGGATTACAAGCTACGGGATTCTATTAGAACCCAGCCGCTTCTGTCACCTGAAATTGCCAGCCCACACTCAGGATAGCAGAAAACTTCTTCATGTGTGTTCTGGTGGTGGGGATACAGAGTCCACGCTTTTTTCAAGGAGCACAGGTATTCCCATGTTGTGGGCTTTTGGTTAATAACCTCCAAATCCCATGGAGAAGCACTCGCTAATACTTGGATTTAGAGCCCAACCCACCCTTTCCCCAGCACTCCGTATCAGGCAACCAAACAGGGTAGACAAGTTAAGCGATTTTATAAGAACCAAGGCCCTGCTCTCAGTTGGAGGAGGCTGCCCACTCTCAGGATAACTGTGCAAGTGTTCGTGTGTGTGCTGGAGGTGTGGAAACAGACTCCACGGATCTTTATGGGGGCACAGGTGTTCCCAGGTTAGGGATGTAGTTTAAACACCTCCACAAACCATAGAGAGGTCATCGCCAATACTTGGTTTTGGAGCCCAAACCACACTTTCCCCCGCACTCCCGCCTAGGCTTTCCATCAGGGAAGACAAGCAAAGGGATTCAATTAGAACCCAGGCGCTGCTGTCAGTTGGAGGAACTTCCCTGCACTCAGAATTCCAGAACACATTCTTAGGTGTGGGAGAGATGTGCAGCCCCACTGCACCCAGATGAATGCAGGAAAAGGTGTTCCCTTTAGGGAGAAGTCCTCTAAGTACTTCCTCAATGGATCAGGGGGCACTCACTGCTACGTGGCCTCCAAGCCCAACCCCCAGCTTTCCCTCATGGCCTGGCCTAAAAGAACACTCAGGGAACAGAAGCTAAGGGATACTAAAAGAATCCAGGTGCTGCTGTCAGTTTGAGGAACTTCCCCACACTCAGAATACCAGAACATTTCTTCGTGAGTGTGCTGGATGTAGGGAAAGAGTCAAAGCATCTTTCAGGGGGCACATTTATTCCATGGTTGTGGGTTGTAGGTTAAAAACCCACATCCCATGGATAGGCTCTCGCTTATCCTTGGTTAAGAGCCCAACCCCCACTTTCCCCCACTCTCCAGCCTAGGCATGCCATCAGGGAAGACAAGCTAAGGGATTCTTTTAGAACCCAGGCGCTGCTGTCATTTGGAGGAGCCTCCCCACAAACAGGATACCTGAGCACGTCTCCGTGTGTGTGCTGGAGGTGGGGAAACAGATTCCACGCATCTTTATGGGGCACAGGTGTTCCAAGGTTGGGGAAGTAGTTTAAAACCCTCCACTACCCACAGAGATGCACTCGCTAATACTTGGCTTTAGAGCCCATCCCCCACCATCGCTTATTGCTAGGCCTAGGAAAACACTTAGGGAAGTCAAGCGAAGGGATTCTATTACAATCCAGGTGCTGCAGTCTGTTGGAGGAACCTCCCCACACTCACAACCCCAGAACAATTCTTCCTGTGTGTGCTGGACGTGGGGAAACATAGCACACGCATTTTTTAGGGGTCACAGTAATTCCCAAGTTGTGGGTTGTAGTTTAAACATCTCCACTACCCATGGAGAGGCACACGCTAATACTTAGTTTTAGATCCCAAATCCCACTTTCAACCACACACTGGCCTAGGCAAACCATCAGGGAAGACAAGCAAAGGGATTCTATTCAAACCAAGACGCTGATGTCAGTTGGAGGAACTACCCCACCCTCAGGATACTGGAACCCAACCTTGTGTGGTGGGGAGATTTGAAGCCCCACTCCACGCAGATGAATGGGTGCTCAGGTGTTTCCCTTTATGGAGAATTCATCTAAATACTTCCTCAGTCCATCGGGGACACTCGCTACTATTTGGCCTCAAAGCCCAACCCCCAGGTTTCTCTCAGAGTCAGTCCTAGGGAAACACTCAGGGATTACAAGCTAAGGGATTCTATTAGAACCCAGCCGCTTCTGTCACCTGAAATTGCCAGCCCACACTCAGGATAGCAGAAAACTTCTTCATGTGTATTCTGGTGGTGGGGATACAGAGTCCACGCTTTTTTCAAGGAGCACAGGTATTCCCATGTTGTGGGCTTTTGGTTAATAACCTCCAAATCCCATGGAGAAGCACTCGCTAATACTTGGATTTAGAGCCCAACCCACCCTTTCCCCAGCACTCCGTATCAGGCAACCAAACAGGGTAGACAAGTTAAGCGATTTTATAAGAACCAAGGCCCTGCTCTCAGTTGGAGGAGGCTGCCCACTCTCAGGATAACTGTGCAAGTGTTCGTGTGTGTGCTGGAGGTGTGGAAACAGACTCCACGGATCTTTATGGGGGCACAGGTGTTCCCAGGTTAGGGATGTAGTTTAAACACCTCCACAAACCATAGAGAGTTCATCGCCAATACTTGGTTTTGGAGCCCAAACCACACTTTCCCCCGCACTCCCGCCTAGGCTTTCCATCAGGGAAGACAAGCAAAGGGATTCAATTAGAACCCAGGCGCTGCTGTCAGTTGGAGGAACTTCCCTGCACTCAGAATTCCAGAACACATTCTTAGGTGTGGGAGAGATGTGCAGCCCCACTGCACCCAGATGAATGCAGGAAAAGGTGTTCCCTTTAGGGAGAAGTCCTCTAAGTACTTCCTCAATGGATCAGGGGGCACTCACTGCTACGTGGCCTCCAAGCCCAACCCCCAGCTTTCCCTCATGGCCTGGCCTAAAAGAACACTCAGGGAACAGAAGCTAAAGGATACTAATAGAATCCAGGTGCTGCTGTCAGTTTGAGGAACTTCCCCACACTCAGAATACCAGAACACTTCTTCGTGTGCGTGCTGGATGTAGGGAAACAGTCAAAGCATCTTTCAGGGGGCACATTTATTCCATGGTTGTGGGTTGTTGGTTAAAAACCCACATCCCATGGATAGGCTCTCGCTTATACTTGGTTTAGAGCCCAACCCCCACTTTCCCCCACTCTCCAGCCTAGGCATGCCATCAGGGAAGACAAGCTAAGGGATTCTTTTAGAACCCAGGCGCTGCTGTCATTTGGAGGAGCCTCCCCACAATCAGGATACCTGAGCACGTCTCCGTGTGTGTGCTGGAGGTGGGGAAACAGATTCCACGCATCTTTATGGGGCACAGGTGTTCCAAGGTTGGGGAAGTAGTTTAAAACCCTCCACTACCCACAGAGATGCACTCGCTAATACTTGGCTTTAGAGCCCATCCCCCACCATCGCTTACTGCTAGGCCTAGGAAAACACTTAGGGAAGTCAAGCGAAGGGATTCTATTACAACCCAGGTGCTGCAGTCTGTTGGAGGAACCTCCCCACACTCACAACCCCAGAACACTTCTTCCTGTGTGTGCTGGACGTGGGGAAACATAGCACACGCATTTTTTAGGGGTCACAGTAATTCCCAAGTTGTGGGTGGTAGTTTAAACATCTCCACTACCCATGGAGGGGCACACGCTAATACTTAGTTTTAGATCCCAAATCCCACTTTCAACCACACACTGGCCTAGGCAAACCATCAGGGAAGACAAGCAAAGGGATTCTATTCAAACCAAGACGCTGATGTCAGTTGGAGGAACTACCCCACCCTCAGGATACTTTAACCCAACCTTGTGTGGTGGGGAGATTTGAAGCCCCACTCCACGCAGATGAATGGGTGCTCAGGTGTTTCCCTTTATGGAGAATTCATCTAAATACTTCCTCAGTCCATCGGGGACACTCGCTACTATTTGGCCTCAAAGCCCAACCCCCAGGTTTCTCTCAGAGTCAGTCCTAGGGAAACACTCAGGGATTACAAGCTAAGGGATTCTATTAGAACCCAGCCGCTTCTGTCACCTGAAATTGCCAGCCCACACTCAGGATAGCAGAAAACTTCTTCATGTGTGTTCTGGTGGTGGGGATACAGAGTCCACGCTTTTTTCAAGGAGCACAGGTATTCCCATGTTGTGGGCTTTTGGTTAATAACCTCCAAATCCCATGGAGAAGCACTCGCTAATACTTGGATTTAGAGCCCAACCCACCCTTTCCCCAGCACTCCGTATCAGGCAACCAAACAGGGTAGACAAGTTAAGCGATTTTATAAGAACCAAGGCCCTGCTCTCAGTTGGAGGAGGCTGCCCACTCTCAGGATAACTGTGCAAGTGTTCGTGTGTGTGCTGGAGGTGTGGAAACAGACTCCACGGATCTTTATGGGGGCACAGGTGTTCCCAGGTTAGGGATGTAGTTTAAACACCTCCACAAACCATAGAGAGGTCATCGCCAATACTTGGTTTTGGAGCCCAAACCACACTTTCCCCCGCACTCCCGCCTAGGCTTTCCATCAGGGAAGACAAGCAAAGGGATTCAATTAGAACCCAGGCGCTGCTGTCAGTTGGAGGAACTTCCCTGCACTCAGAATTCCAGAACACATTCTTAGCTGTGGGAGAGATGTGCAGCCCCACTGCACCCAGATGAATGCAGGAAAAGGTGTTCCCTTTAGGGAGAAGTCCTCTAAGTACTTCCTCAATGGATCAGGGGGCACTCACTGCTACGTGGCCTCCAAGCCCAACCCCCAGCTTTCCCTCATGGCCTGGCCTAAAAGAACACTCAGGGAACAGAAGCTAAGGGATACTAATAGAATCCAGGTGCTGCTGTCAGTTTGAGGAACTTCCCCACACTCAGAATACCAGATCACTTCTTCGTGTGTGTGCTGGATGTAGGGAAACAGTCAAAGCATCTTTCAGGGGGCACATTTATTCCATAGTTGTGGGTTGTTGGTTAAAAACCCACGTCCCATGGATAGGCTCTCGCTTATAATTGGTTTAGAGCCCAACCCCCACTTTCCCCCACTCTCCAGCCTAGGCATGCCATCAGGGAAGACAAGCTAAGGGATTCTTTTAGAACCCAGGCGCTGCTGTCATTTGGAGGAGCCTCCCCACAATCAGGATACCTGAGCACGTCTCCGTGTGTGTGCTGGAGGTGGGGAAACAGATTCTACGCATCTTTATGGGGCACAGGTGTTCCAAGGTTGGGGAAGTAGTTTAAAACCCTCCACTACCCACAGAGATGCACTCGCTAATACTTGGCTTTAGAGCCCATCCCCCACCATCGCTTACTGCTAGGCCTAGGAAAACACTTAGGGAAGTCAAGCGAAGGGATTCTATTACAACCCAGGTGCTGCTGTCTGTTGGAGGAACCTCCCCACACTCACAACCCCAGAACACTTCTTCCTGTGTGTGCTGGACGTGGGGAAACATAGCACACGCATTTTTCAGGGGTCACAGTAATTCCCAAGTTGTGGGTGGTAGTTTAAACATCTCCACTACCCATGGAGAGGCACACGCTAATACTTAGTTTTAGATCCCAAATCCCACTTTCAACCACACACTGGCCTAGGCAAACCATCAGGGAAGACAAGCAAAGGGATTCTATTCAAACCAAGACGCTGATGTCAGTTGGAGGAACTACCCCACCCTCAGGATACTGGAACCCAACCTTGTGTGGTGGGGAGATTTGAAGCCCCACTCCACGCAGATGAATGGGTGCTCAGGTGTTTCCCTTTATGGAGAATTCATCTAAATACTTCCTCAGTCCATCGGGGACACTCGCTACTATTTGGCCTCAAAGCCCAACCCCCAGGTTTCTCTCAGAGTCAGTCCTAGGGAAACACTCAGGGATTACAAGCTAAGGGATTCTATTAGAACCCAGCCGCTTCTGTCACCTGAAATTGCCAGCCCACACTCAGGATAGCAGAAAACTTCTTCATGTGTGTTCTGGTGGTGGGGATACAGAGTCCACGCTTTTTTCAAGGAGCACAGGTATTCCCATGTTGTGGGCTTTTGGTTAATAACCTCCAAATCCCATGGAGAAGCACTCGCTAATACTTGGATTTAGAGCCCAACCCACCCTTTCCCCAGCACTCCGTATCAGGCAACCAAACAGGGTAGACAAGTTAAGCGATTTTATAAGAACCAAGGCCCTGCTCTCAGTTGGAGGAGGCTGCCCACTCTCAGGATAACTGTGCAAGTGTTCGTGTGTGTGCTGGAGGTGTGGAAACAGACTCCACGGATCTTTATGGGGGCACAGGTGTTCCCAGGTTAGGGATGTAGTTTAAACACCTCCACAAACCATAGAGAGGTCATCGCCAATACTTGGTTTTGGAGCCCAAACCACACTTTCCCCCGCACTCCTGCCTAGGCTTTCCATCAGGGAAGACAAGCAAAGGGATTCAATTAGAACCCAGGCGCTGCTGTCAGTTGGAGGAACTTCCCTGCACTCAGAATTCCAGAACACATTCTTAGGTGTGGGAGAGATGTGCAGCCCCACTGCACCCAGATGAATGCAGGAAAAGGTGTTCCCTTTAGGGACAAGTCCTCTAAGTACTTCCTCAATGGATCAGGGGGCACTCACTGCTACGTGGCCTCCAAGCCCAACCCCCAGCTTTCCCTCATGGCCTGGCCTAAAAGAACACTCAGGGAACAGAAGCTAAGGGATACTAATAGAATCCAGGTGCTGCTGTCAGTTTGAGGAACTTCCCCAAACTCAGAATACCAGAACACTTCTTCGTGTGTGTGCTGGATGTAGGGAAACAGTCAAAGCATCTTTCAGGGGGCACATTTATTCCATGGTTGTGGGTTGTAGGTTAAAAACCCACATCCCATGGATAGGCTCTCGCTTATACTTGGTTTAGAGCCCAACCCCCACTTTCCCCCACTCTCCAGCCTAGGCATGCCATCAGGGAAGAGAAGCTAAGGGATTCTTTTAGAACCCAGGCGCTGCTGTCATTTGGAGGAGCCTCCCCACAATCAGGATACCTGAGCACGTCTCCGTGTGTGTGCTGGAGGTGGGGAAACAGATTCCACGCATCTTTATGGGGCACAGGTGTTCCAAGGTTGGGGAAGTAGTTTAAAACCCTCCACTACCCACAGAGATGCACTCGCTAATACTTGGCTTTAGAGCCCATCCCCCACCATCGCTTACTGCTAGGCCTAGGAAAACACTTAGGGAAGTCAAGCGAAGGGATTCTATTACAACCCAGGTGCTGCTGTCTGTTGGAGGAACCTCCCCACACTCAGAACCCCAGAACACTTCTTCCTGTGTGTGCTGGACGTGGGGAAACATAGCACACGCATTTTTTAGGGGTCACAGTAATTCCCAAGTTGTGGGTGGTAGTTTAAACATCTCCACTACCCATGGAGAGGCACACGCTAATACTTAGTTTTAGATCCCAAATCCCACTTTCAACCACACACTGGCCTAGGCAAACCATCAGGGAAGACAAGCAAAGGGATTCTATTCAAACCAAGACGCTGATGTCAGTTGGAGGAACTACCCCACCCTCAGGATACTGGAACCCAACCTTGTGTGGTGGGGAGATTTGAAGCCCCACTCCACGCAGATGAATGGGTGCTCAGGTGTTTCCCTTTATGGAGAATTCATCTAAATACTTCCTCAGTCCATCGGGGACACTCGCTACTATTTGGCCTCAAAGCCCAACCCCCAGGTTTCTCTCAGAGTCAGTCCTAGGGAAACACTCAGGGATTACAAGCTAAGGGATTCTATTAGAACCCAGCCGCTTCTGTCACCTGAAATTGCCAGCCCACACTCAGGATAGCAGAAAACTTCTTCATGTGTGTTCTGGTGGTGGGGATACAGAGTCCACGCTTTTTTCAAGGAGCACAGGTATTCCCATGTTGTGGGCTTTTGGTTAATAACCTCCAAATCCCATGGAGAAGCACTCGCTAATACTTGGATTTAGAGCCCAACCCACCCTTTCCCCAGCACTCCGTATCAGGCAACCAAACAGGGTAGACAAGTTAAGCGATTTTATAAGAACCAAGGCCCTGCTCTCAGTTGGAGGAGGCTGCCCACTCTCAGGATAACTGTGCAAGTGTTCGTGTGTGTGCTGGAGGTGTGGAAACAGACTCCACGGATCTTTATGAGGGCACAGGTGTTCCCAGGTTAGGGATGTAGTTTAAACACCTCCACAAACCATAGAGAGGTCATCGCCAATACTTGGTTTTGGAGCCCAAACCACACTTTCCCCCGCACTCCCGCCTAGGCTTTCCATCAGGGAAGACAAGCAAAGGGATTCAATTAGAACCCAGGCGCTGCTGTCAGTTGGAGGAACTTCCCTGCACTCAGAATTCCAGAACACATTCTTAGGTGTGGGAGAGATGTGCAGCCCCACTGCACCCAGATGAATGCAGGGAAAGGTGTTCCCTTTAGGGAGAAGTCCTCTAAGTACTTCCTCAATGGATCAGGGGTCACTCACTGCTACGTGGCCTCCAAGCCCAACCCCCAGCTTTCCCTCATGGCCTGGCCTAAAAGAACACTCAGGGAACAGAAGCTAAGGGATACTAATAGAATCCAGGTGCTGCTGTCAGTTTGAGGAACTTCCCCACACTCAGAATACCAGAACACTTCTTCGTGTGTGTGCTGGATGTAGGGAAACAGTCAAAGCATCTTTCAGGGGGCACATTTATTCCATGGTTGTGGGTTGTAGGTTAAAAACCCACATCCCATGGATAGGCTCTCGCTTATCCTTGGTTTAGAGCCCAACCCCCACTTTCCCCCACTCTCCAGCCTAGGCATGCCATCAGGGAAGACAAGCTAAGGGATTCTTTTAGAACCCAGGCGCTGCTGTCATTTGGAGGAGCCTCCCCACAATCAGGATACCTGAGCACGTCTCCGTGTGTGTGCTGGAGGTGGGGAAACAGATTCCACGCATCTTTATGGGGCACAGGTGTTCCAAGGTTGGGGAAGTAGTTTAAAACCCTCCACTACCCACAGAGATGCACTCGCTAATACTTGGCTTTAGAGCCCATCCCCCACCATCGCTTACTGCTAGGCCTAGGAAAACACTTAGGGAAGTCAAGCGAAGGGATTCTATTACAACCCAGGTGCTGCAGTCTGTTGGAGGAACCTCCCCACACTCACAACCCCAGAACACTTCTTCCTGTGTGTGCTGGATGTGGGGAAACATAGCACACGCATTTTTTAGGGGTCACAGTAATTCCCAAGTTGTGGGTGGTAGTTTAAACATCTCCACTACCCATGGAGAGGCACACGCTAATACTTAGTTTTAGATCCCAAATCCCACTTTCAACCACACACTGGCCTAGGCAAACCATCAGGGAAGACAAGCAAAGGGATTCTATTCAAACCAAGACGCTGATGTCAGTTGGAGGAACTACCCCACCCTCAGGATACTGGAACCCAACCTTGTGTGGTGGGGAGATTTGAAGCCCCACTCCACGCAGATGAATGGGTGCTCAGGTGTTTCCCTTTATGGAGAATTCATCTAAATACTTCCTCAGTCCATCGGGGACACTCGCTACTATTTGGCCTCAAAGCCCAACCCCCAGGTTTCTCTCAGAGTCAGTCCTAGGGAAACACTCAGGGATTACAAGCTAAGGGATTCTATTAGAACCCAGCCGCTTCTGTCACCTGAAATTGCCAGCCCACACTCAGGATAGCAGAAAACTTCTTCATGTGTGTTCTGGTGGTGGGGATACAGAGTCCACGCTTTTTTCAAGGAGCACAGGTATTCCCATGTTGTGGGCTTTTGGTTAATAACCTCCAAATCCCATGGAGAAGCACTCGCCAATACTTGGATTTAGAGCCCAACCCACCCTTTCCCCAGCACTCCGTATCAGGCAACCAAACAGGGTAGACAAGTTAAGCGATTTTATAAGAACCAAGGCCCTGCTCTCAGTTGGAGGAGGCTGCCCACTCTCAGGATAACTGTGCAAGTGTTCGTGTGTGTGCTGGAGGTGTGGAAACAGACTCCACGGATCTTTATGAGGGCACAGGTGTTCCCAGGTTAGGGATGTAGTTTAAACACCTCCACAAACCATAGAGAGGTCATCGCCAATACTTGGTTTTGGAGCCCAAACCACACTTTCCCCCGCACTCCCGCCTAGGCTTTCCATCAGGGAAGACAAGCAAAGGGATTCAATTAGAACCCAGGCGCTGCTGTCAGTTGGAGGAACTTCCCTGCACTCAGAATTCCAGAACACATTCTTAGGTGTGGGAGAGATGTGCAGCCCCACTGCACCCAGATGAATGCAGGAAAAGGTGTTCCCTTTAGGGACAAGTCCTCTAAGTACTTCCTCAATGGATCAGGGGGCACTCACTGCTACGTGGCCTCCAAGCCCAACCCCCAGCTTTCCCTCATGGCCTGGCCTAAAAGAACACTCAGGGAACAGAAGCTAAGGGATACTAATAGAATCCAGGTGCTGCTGTCAGTTTGAGGAACTTCCCCAAACTCAGAATACCAGAACACTTCTTCGTGTGTGTGCTGGATGTAGGGAAACAGTCAAAGCATCTTTCAGGGGGCACATTTATTCCATGGTTGTGGGTTGTAGGTTAAAAACCCACATCCCATGGATAGGCTCTCGCTTATCCTTGGTTTAGAGCCCAACCCCCACTTTCCCCCACTCTCCAGCCTAGGCATGCCATCAGGGAAGACAAGCTAAGGGATTCTTTTAGAACCCAGGCGCTGCTGTCATTTGGAGGAGCCTCCCCACAATCAGGATACCTGAGCACGTCTCCGTGTGTGTGCTGGAGGTGGGGAAACAGATTCCACGCATCTTTATGGGGCACAGGTGTTCCAAGGTTGGGGAAGTAGTTTAAAACCCTCCACTACCCACAGAGATGCACTCGCTAATACTTGGCTTTAGAGCCCATCCCCCACCATCGCTTACTGCTAGTCCTAGGAAAACACTTAGGGAAGTCAAGCGAAGGGATTCTATTACAACCCAGGTGCTGCTGTCTGTTGGAGGAACCTCCCCACACTCACAACCCCAGAACACTTCTTCCTGTGTGTGCTGGACGTGGGGAAACATAGCACACGCATTTTTCAGGGGTCACAGTAATTCCCAAGTTGTGGGTGGTAGTTTAAACATCTCCACTACCCATGGAGAGGCACACGCTAATACTTAGTTTTAGATCCCAAATCCCACTTTCAACCACACACTGGCCTAGGCAAACCATCAGGGAAGACAAGCAAAGGGATTCTATTCAAACCAAGACGCTGATGTCAGTTGGAGGAACTACCCCACCCTCAGGATACTGGAACCCAACCTTGTGTGGTGGGGAGATTTGAAGCCCCACTCCACGCAGATGAATGGGTGCTCAGGTGTTTCCCTTTATGGAGAATTCATCTAAATACTTCCTCAGTCCATCGGGGACACTCGCTACTATTTGGCCTCAAAGCCCAACCCCCAGGTTTCTCTCAGAGTCAGTCCTAGGGAAACACTCAGGGATTACAAGCTAAGGGATTCTATTAGAACCCAGCCGCTTCTGTCACCTGAAATTGCCAGCCCACACTCAGGATAGCAGAAAACTTCTTCATGTGTGTTCTGGTGGTGGGGATACAGAGTCCACGCTTTTTTCAAGGAGCACAGGTATTCCCATGTTGTGGGCTTTTGGTTAATAACCTCCAAATCCCATGGAGAAGCACTCGCTAATACTTGGATTTAGAGCCCAACCCACCCTTTCCCCAGCACTCCGTATCAGGCAACCAAACAGGGTAGACAAGTTAAGCGATTTTATAAGAACCAAGGCCCTGCTCTCAGTTGGAGGAGGCTGCCCACTCTCAGGATAACTGTGCAAGTGTTCGTGTGTGTGCTGGAGGTGTGGAAACAGACTCCACGGATCTTTATGGGGGCACAGGTGTTCCCAGGTTAGGGATGTAGTTTAAACACCTCCACAAACCATAGAGAGGTCATCGCCAATACTTGGTTTTGGGGCCCAAACCACACTTTCCCCCGCACTCCCGCCTAGCCTTTCCATTAGGGAAGACAAGCAAAGGGATTCAATTAGAACCCAGGCGCTGCTGTCAGTTGGAGGAACTTCCCTGCACTCAGAATTCCAGAACACATTCTTAGGTGTGGGAGAGATGTGCAGCCCCACTGCACCCAGATGAATGCAGGAAAAGGTGTTCCCTTTAGGGAGAAGTCCTCTAAGTACTTCCTCAATGGATCAGGGGGCACTCACTGCTACGTGGCCTCCAAGCCCAACCCCCAGCTTTCCCTCATGGCCTGGCCTAAAAGAACACTCAGGGAACAGAAGCTAAGGGATACTAATAGAATCCAGGTGCTGCTGTCAGTTTGAGGAACTTCCCCACACTCAGAATACCAGAACACATCTTCGTGTGTGTGCTGGATGTAGGGAAACAGTCAAAGCATCTTTCAGGGGGCACATTTATTCCATGGTTGTGGGTTGTAGGTTAAAAACCCACATCCCATGGATAGGCTCTCGCTTATACTTGGTTTAGAGCCCAACCCCCACTTTCCCCCACTCTCCAGCCTAGGCATGCCATCAGGGAAGACAAGCTAAGGGATTCTTTTAGAACCCAGGCGCTGCTGTCATTTGGAGGAGCCTCCCCACAATCAGGATACCTGAGCACGTCTCCGTGTGTGTGCTGGAGGTGGGGAAACAGATTCCACGCATCTTTATGGGGCACAGGTGTTCCAAGGTTGGGGAAGTAGTTTAAAACCCTCCACTACCCACAGAGATGCACTCGCTAATACTTGGCTTTAGAGCCCATCCCCCACCATCGCTTACTGCTAGGCCTAGGAAAACACTTAGGGAAGTCAAGCGAAGGGATTCTATTACAACCCAGGTGCTGCTGTCTGTTGGAGGAACCTCCCCACACTCACAACCCCAGAACACTTCTTCCTGTGTGTGCTGGACGTGGGGAAACATAGCACACGCATTTTTTAGGGGTCACAGTAATTCCCAAGTTGTGGGTGGTAGTTTAAACATCTCCAATACCCATGGAGAGGCACACGCTAATACTTAGTTTTAGATCCCAAATCCCACTTTCAACCACACACTGGCCTAGGCAAACCATCAGGGAAGACAAGCAAAGGGATTCTATTCAAACCAAGACGCTGATGTCAGTTGGAGGAACTACCCCACCCTCAGGATACTGGAACCCAACCTTGTGTGGTGGGGAGATTTGAAGCCCCACTCCACGCAGATGAATGGGTGCTCAGGTGTTTCCCTTTATGGAGAATTCATCTAAATACTTCCTCAGTCCATCGGGGACACTCGCTACTATTTGGCCTCAAAGCCCAACCCCCAGGTTTCTCTCAGAGTCAGTCCTAGGGAAACACTCAGGGATTACAAGCTAAGGGATTCTATTAGAACCCAGCCGCTTCTGTCACCTGAAATTGCCAGCCCACACTCAGGATAGCAGAAAACTTCTTCATGTGTGTTCTGGTGGTGGGGATACAGAGTCCACGCTTTTTTCAAGGAGCACAGGTATTCCCATGTTGTGGGCTTTTGGTTAATAACCTCCAAATCCCATGGAGAAGCACTCGCTAATACTTGGATTTAGAGCCCAACCCACCCTTTCCCCAGCACTCCGTATCAGGCAACCAAACAGGGTAGACAAGTTAAGCGATTTTATAAGAACCAAGGCCCTGCTCTCAGTTGGAGGAGGCTGCCCACTCTCAGGATAACTGTGCAAGTGTTCGTGTGTGTGCTGGAGGTGTGGAAACAGACTCCACGGATCTTTATGGGGGCACAGGTGTTCCCAGGTTAGGGATGTAGATTAAACTCCTCTACAAACCATAGAGAGGTCATCGCAAATACTTGGTTTTGGAGCCCAAACCACACTTTCCCCCGCACTCCCGCCTAGGCTTTCCATCAGGGAAGACAAGCAAAGGGATTCAATTAGAACCCAGGCGCTGCTGTCAGTTGGAGGAACTTCCCTGCACTCAGAATTCCAGAACACATTCTTAGGTGTGGGAGAGTTGTGCAGCCCCACTGCACCCAGATGAATGCAGGAAAAGGTGTTCCCTTTAGGGACAAGTCCTCTAAGTACTTCCTCAATGGATCAGGGGGCACTCACTGCTACGTGGCCTCCAAGCCCAACCCCCAGCTTTCCCTCATGGCCTGGCCTAAAAGAACACTCAGGGAACAGAAGCTAAGGGATACTAATAGAATCCAGGTGCTGCTGTCAGTTTGAGGAACATCCCCACACTCAGAATACCAGAACACATCTTCGTGTGTGTGCTGGATGTAGGGAAACAGTCAAAGCATCATTCAGGGGGCACATTTATTCCATGGTTGTGGGTTGTAGGTTAAAAACCCACATCCCATGGATAGGCTCTCGATTATACTTGGTTTAGAGCCCAACCCCCACTTTCCCCCACTCTCCAGCCTAGGCATGCCATCAGGGAAGACAAGCTAAGGGATTCTTTTAGAACCCAGGCGCTGCTGTCATTTGGAGGAGCCTCCCCACAATCAGGATACCTGAGCACGTCTCCGTGTGTGTGCTGGAGGTGGGGAAACAGATTCCATGCATCTTTATGGGGCACAGGTGTTCCAAGGTTGGGGAAGTAGTTTAAAACCCTCCACTACCCACAGAGATGCACTCGCTAATACTTGGCTTTAGAGCCCATCCCCCACCATCGCTTACTGCTAGGCCTAGGAAAACACTTAGGGAAGTCAAGCGAAGGGATTCTATTACAACCCAGGTGCTGCTGTCTGTTGGAGGAACCTCCCCACACTCACAACCCCAGAACACTTCTTCCTGTGTGTGCTGGACGTGGGGAAACCTAGCACACGCATTTTTAAGGGGTCACATTAATTCCCAAGTTGTGGGTTGTAGTTTAAACATCTCCACTACCCATGGAGAGGCACACGCTAATACTTAGTTTTAGATCCCAAATCCCACTTTCAACCACACACTGGCCTAGGCAAACCATCAGGGAAGACAAGCAAAGGGATTCTATTCAAACCAAGACGCTGATGTCAGTTGGAGGAACTACCCCACCCTCAGGATACTGGAACCCAACCTTGTGTGGTGGGGAGATTTGAAGCCCCACTCCACGCAGATGAATGGGTGCTCAGGTGTTTCCCTTTATGGAGAATTCATCTAAATACTTCCTCAGTCCATCGGGGACACTCGCTACTATTTGGCCTCAAAGCCCAACCCCCAGGTTTCTCTCAGAGTCAGTCCTAGGGAAACACTCAGGGATTACAAGCTAAGGGATTCTATTAGAACCCAGCCGCTTCTGTCACCTGAAATTGCCAGCCCACACTCAGGATAGCAGAAAACTTCTTCATGTGTGTTCTGGTGGTGGGGATACAGAGTCCACGCTTTTTTCAAGGAGCACAGGTATTCCCATGTTGTGGGCTTTTGGTTAATAACCTCCAAATCCCATGGAGAAGCACTCGCTAATACTTGGATTTAGAGCCCAACCCACCCTTTCCCCAGCACTCCGTATCAGGCAACCAAACAGGGTAGACAAGTTAAGCGATTTTATAAGAACCAAGGCCCTGCTCTCAGTTGGAGGAGGCTGCCCACTCTCAGGATAACTGTGCAAGTGTTCGTGTGTGTGCTGGAGTTGTGGAAACAGACTCCACGGATCTTTATGGGGGCACAGGTGTTCCCAGGTTAGGGATGTAGTTTAAACACCTCCACAAACCATAGAGAGGTCATCGCCAATACTTGGTTTTGGGGCCCAAACCACACTTTCCCCCGCACTCCCGCCTAGCCTTTCCATTAGGGAAGACAAGCAAATGGATTCAATTAGAACCCAGGCGCTGCTGTCAGTTGGAGGAACTTCCCTGCACTCAGAATTCCAGAACACATTCTTAGGTGTGGGAGAGATGTGCAGCCCCACTGCACCCAGATGAATGCAGGAAAAGGTGTTCCCTTTAGGGACAAGTCCTCTAAGTACTTCCTCAATGGATCAGGGGGCACTCACTGCTACGTGGCCTCCAAGCCCAACCCCCAGCTTTCCCTCATGGCCTGGCCTAAAAGAACACTCAGGGAACAGAAGCTAAGGGATACTAATAGAATCCAGGTGCTGCTGTCAGTTTGAGGAACATCCCCACACTCAGAATACCAGAACACATCTTCGTGTGTGTGCTGGATGTAGGGAAACAGTCAAAGCATCTTTCAGGGGGCACATTTATTCCATGGTTGTGGGTTGTAGGTTAAAAACCCACATCCCATGGATAGGCTCTCGCTTATACTTGGTTTAGAGCCCAACCCCCACTTTCCCCCACTCTCCAGCCTAGGCATGCCATCAGGGAAGACAAGCTAAGGGATTCTTTTAGAACCCAGGCGCTGCTGTCATTTGGAGGAGCCTCCCCACAATCAGGATACCTGAGCACGTCTCCGTGTGTGTGCTGGAGGTGGGGAAACAGATTCCACGCATCTTTATGGGGCACAGGTGTTCCAAGGTTGGGGAAGTAGTTTAAAACCCTCCACTACCCACAGAGATGCACTCGCTAATACTTGGCTTTAGAGCCCATCCCCCACCATCGCTTACTACTAGGCCTAGGAAAACACTTAGGGAAGTCAAGCGAAGGGATTCTATTACAACCCAGGTGCTGCTGTCTGTTGGAGGAACCTCCCCACACTCACAACCCCAGAACACTTCTTCCTGTGTGTGCTGGACGTGGGGAAACATAGCACACGCATTTTTCAGGGGTCACAGTAATTCCCAAGTTGTGGGTTGTAGTTTAAACATCTCCACTACCCATGGAGAGGCACACGCTAATACTTAGTTTTAGATCCCAAATCCCACTTTCAACCACACACTGGCCTAGGCAAACCATCAGGGAAGACAAGCAAAGGGATTCTATTCAAACCAAGACGCTGATGTCAGTTGGAGGAACTACCCCACCCTCAGGATACTGGAACCCAACCTTGTGTGGTGGGGAGATTTGAAGCCCCACTCCACGCAGATGAATGGGTGCTCAGGTGTTTCCCTTTATGGAGAATTCATCTAAATACTTCCTCAGTCCATCGGGGACACTCGCTACTATTTGGCCTCAAAGCCCAACCCCCAGGTTTCTCTCAGAGTCAGTCCTAGGGAAACACTCAGGGATTACAAGCTAAGGGATTCTATTAGAACCCAGCCGCTTCTGTCACCTGAAATTGCCAGCCCACACTCAGGATAGCAGAAAACTTCTTCATGTGTGTTCTGGTGGTGGGGATACAGAGTCCACGCTTTTTTCAAGGAGCACAGGTATTCCCATGTTGTGGGCTTTTGGTTAATAACCTCCAAATCCCATGGAGAAGCACTCGCTAATACTTGGATTTAGAGCCCAACCCACCCTTTCCCCAGCACTCCGTATCAGGCAACCAAACAGGGTAGACAAGTTAAGCGATTTTATAAGAACCAAGGCCCTGCTCTCAGTTGGAGGAGGCTGCCCACTCTCAGGATAACTGTGCAAGTGTTCGTGTGTGTGCTGGAGGTGTGGAAACAGACTCCACGGATCTTTATGGGGGCACAGGTGTTCCCAGGTTAGGGATGTAGATTAAACTCCTCTACAAACCATAGAGAGGTCATCGCAAATACTTGGTTTTGGAGCCCAAACCACACTTTCCCCCGCACTCCCGCCTAGGCTTTCCATCAGGGAAGACAAGCAAAGGGATTCAATTAGAACCCAGGCGCTGCTGTCAGTTGGAGGAACTTCCCTGCACTCAGAATTCCAGAACACATTCTTAGGTGTGGGAGAGTTGTGCAGCCCCACTGCACCCAGATGAATGCAGGAAAAGGTGTTCCCTTTAGGGACAAGTCCTCTAAGTACTTCCTCAATGGATCAGGGGGCACTCACTGCTACGTGGCCTCCAAGCCCAACCCCCAGCTTTCCCTCATGGCCTGGCCTAAAAGAACACTCAGGGAACAGAAGCTAAGGGATACTAATAGAATCCAGGTGCTGCTGTCAGTTTGAGGAACATCCCCACACTCAGAATACCAGAACACATCTTCGTGTGTGTGCTGGATGTAGGGAAACAGTCAAAGCATCTTTCAGGGGGCACATTTATTCCATGGTTGTGGGTTGTAGGTTAAAAACCCACATCCCATGGATAGGCTCTCGCTTATACTTGGTTTAGAGCCCAACCCCCACTTTCCCCCACTCTCCAGCCTAGGCATGCCATCAGGGAAGACAAGCTAAGGGATTCTTTTAGAACCCAGGCGCTGCTGTCATTTGGAGGAGCCTCCCCACAATCAGGATACCTGAGCACGTCTCCGTGTGTGTGCTGGAGGTGGGGAAACAGATTCCATGCATCTTTATGGGGCACAGGTGTTCCAAGGTTGGGGAAGTAGTTTAAAACCCTCCACTACCCACAGAGATGCACTCGCTAATACTTGGCTTTAGAGCCCATCCCCCACCATCGCTTACTGCTAGGCCTAGGAAAACACTTAGGGAAGTCAAGCGAAGGGATTCTATTACAACCCAGGTGCTGCTGTCTGTTGGAGGAACCTCCCCACACTCACAACCCCAGAACACTTCTTCCTGTGTGTGCTGGACGTGGGGAAACCTAGCACACGCATTTTTAAGGGGTCACATTAATTCCCAAGTTGTGGGTTGTAGTTTAAACATCTCCACTACCCATGGAGAGGCACACGCTAATACTTAGTTTTAGATCCCAAATCCCACTTTCAACCACACACTGGCCTAGGCAAACCATCAGGGAAGACAAGCAAAGGGATTCTATTCAAACCAAGACGCTGATGTCAGTTGGAGGAACTACCCCACCCTCAGGATACTGGAACCCAACCTTGTGTGGTGGGGAGATTTGAAGCCCCACTCCACGCAGATGAATGGGTGCTCAGGTGTTTCCCTTTATGGAGAATTCATCTAAATACTTCCTCAGTCCATCGGGGACACTCGCTACTATTTGGCCTCAAAGCCCAACCCCCAGGTTTCTCTCAGAGTCAGTCCTAGGGAAACACTCAGGGATTACAAGCTAAGGGATTCTATTAGAACCCAGCCGCTTCTGTCACCTGAAATTGCCAGCCCACACTCAGGATAGCAGAAAACTTCTTCATGTGTGTTCTGGTGGTGGGGATACAGAGTCCACGCTTTTTTCAAGGAGCACAGGTATTCCCATGTTGTGGGCTTTTGGTTAATAACCTCCAAATCCCATGGAGAAGCACTCGCTAATACTTGGATTTAGAGCCCAACCCACCCTTTCCCCAGCACTCCGTATCAGGCAACCAAACAGGGTAGACAAGTTAAGCGATTTTATAAGAACCAAGGCCCTGCTCTCAGTTGGAGGAGGCTGCCCACTCTCAGGATAACTGTGCAAGTGTTCGTGTGTGTGCTGGAGGTGTGGAAACAGACTCCACGGATCTTTATGGGGGCACAGGTGTTCCCAGGTTAGGGATGTAGTTTAAACACCTCCACAAACCATAGAGAGGTCATCGCCAATACTTGGTTTTGGGGCCCAAACCACACTTTCCCCCGCACTCCCGCCTAGCCTTTCCATTAGGGAAGACAAGCAAATGGATTCAATTAGAACCCAGGCGCTGCTGTCAGTTGGAGGAACTTCCCTGCACTCAGAATTCCAGAACACATTCTTAGGTGTGGGAGAGATGTGCAGCCCCACTGCACCCAGATGAATGCAGGAAAAGGTGTTCCCTTTAGGGACAAGTCCTCTAAGTACTTCCTCAATGGATCAGGGGGCACTCACTGCTACGTGGCCTCCAAGCCCAACCCCCAGCTTTCCCTCATGGCCTGGCCTAAAAGAACACTCAGGGAACAGAAGCTAAGGGATACTAATAGAATCCAGGTGCTGCTGTCAGTTTGAGGAACATCCCCACACTCAGAATACCAGAACACATCTTCGTGTGTGTGCTGGATGTAGGGAAACAGTCAAAGCATCTTTCAGGGGGCACATTTATTCCATGGTTGTGGGTTGTAGGTTAAAAACCCACATCCCATGGATAGGCTCTCGCTTATACTTGGTTTAGAGCCCAACCCCCACTTTCCCCCACTCTCCAGCCTAGGCATGCCATCAGGGAAGACAAGCTAAGGGATTCTTTTAGAACCCAGGCGCTGCTGTCATTTGGAGGAGCCTCCCCACAATCAGGATACCTGAGCACGTCTCCGTGTGTGTGCTGGAGGTGGGGAAACAGATTCCACGCATCTTTATGGGGCACAGGTGTTCCAAGGTTGGGGAAGTAGTTTAAAACCCTCCACTACCCACAGAGATGCACTCGCTAATACTTGGCTTTAGAGCCCATCCCCCACCATCGCTTACTGCTAGGCCTAGGAAAACACTTAGGGAAGTCAAGCGAAGGGATTCTATTACAACCCAGGTGCTGCTGTCTGTTGGAGGAACCTCCCCACACTCACAACCCCAGAACACTTCTTCCTGTGTGTGCTGGACGTGGGGAAACATAGCACACGCATTTTTCAGGGGTCACAGTAATTCCCAAGTTGTGGGTTGTAGTTTAAACATCTCCACTACCCATGGAGAGGCACACGCTAATACTTAGTTTTAGATCCCAAATCCCACTTTCAACCACACACTGGCCTAGGCAAACCATCAGGGAAGACAAGCAAAGGGATTCTATTCAAACCAAGACGCTGATGTCAGTTGGAGGAACTACCCCACCCTCAGGATACTGGAACCCAACCTTGTGTGGTGGGGAGATTTGAAGCCCCACTCCACGCAGATGAATGGGTGCTCAGGTGTTTCCCTTTATGGAGAATTCATCTAAATACTTCCTCAGTCCATCGGGGACACTCGCTACTATTTGGCCTCAAAGCCCAACCCCCAGGTTTCTCTCAGAGTCAGTCCTAGGGAAACACTCAGGGATTACAAGCTAAGGGATTCTATTAGAACCCAGCCGCTTCTGTCACCTGAAATTGCCAGCCCACACTCAGGATAGCAGAAAACTTCTTCATGTGTGTTCTGGTGGTGGGGATACAGAGTCCACGCTTTTTTCAAGGAGCACAGGTATTCCCATGTTGTGGGCTTTTGGTTAATAACCTCCAAATCCCATGGAGAAGCACTCGCTAATACTTGGATTTAGAGCCCAACCCACCCTTTCCCCAGCACTCCGTATCAGGCAACCAAACAGGGTAGACAAGTTAAGCGATTTTATAAGAACCAAGGCCCTGCTCTCAGTTGGAGGAGGCTGCCCACTCTCAGGATAACTGTGCAAGTGTTCGTGTGTGTGCTGGAGGTGTGGAAACAGACTCCACGGATCTTTATGGGGGCACAGGTGTTCCCAGGTTAGGGATGTAGTTTAAACTCCTCTACAAACCATAGAGAGGTCATCGCAAATACTTGGTTTTGGAGCCCAAACCACACTTTCCCCCGCACTCCCGCCTAGGCTTTCCATCAGGGAAGACAAGCAAAGGGATTCAATTAGAACCCAGGCGCTGCTGTCAGTTGGAGGAACTTCCCTGCACTCAGAATTCCAGAACACATTCTTAGGTGTGGGAGAGTTGTGCAGCCCCACTGCACCCAGATGAATGCAGGAAAAGGTGTTCCCTTTAGGGACAAGTCCTCTAAGTACTTCCTCAATGGATCAGGGGGCACTCACTGCTACGTGGCCTCCAAGCCCAACCCCCAGCTTTCCCTCATGGCCTGGCCTAAAAGAACACTCAGGGAACAGAAGCTAAGGGATACTAATAGAATCCAGGTGCTGCTGTCAGTTTGAGGAACATCCCCACACTCAGAATACCAGAACACATCTTCGTGTGTGTGCTGGATGTAGGGAAACAGTCAAAGCATCTTTCAGGGGGCACATTTATTCCATGGTTGTGGGTTGTAGGTTAAAAACCCACATCCCATGGATAGGCTCTCGCTTATCCTTGGTTTAGAGCCCAACCCCCACTTTCCCCCACTCTCCAGCCTAGGCATGCCATCAGGGAAGACAAGCTAAGGGATTCTTTTAGAACCCAGGCGCTGCTGTCATTTGGAGGAGCCTCCCCACAATCAGGATACCTGAGCACGTCTCCGTGTGTGTGCTGGAGGTGGGGAAACAGATTCCACGCATCTTTATGGGGCACAGGTGTTCCAAGGTTGGGGAAGTAGTTTAAAACCCTCCACTACCCACAGAGATGCACTCGCTAATACTTGGCTTTAGAGCCCATCCCCCACCATCGCTTACTGCTAGGCCTAGGAAAACACTTAGGGAAGTCAAGCGAAGGGATTCTATTACAACCCAGGTGCTGCTGTCTGTTGGAGGAACCTCCCCACACTCACAACCCCAGAACACTTCTTCCTGTGTGTGCTGGACGTGGGGAAACATAGCACACGCATTTTTCAGGGGTCACAGTAATTCCCAAGTTGTGGGTTGTAGTTTAAACATCTCCACTACCCATGGAGAGGCACACGCTAATACTTAGTTTTAGATCCCAAATCCCACTTTCAACCACACACTGGCCTAGGCAAACCATCAGGGAAGACAAGCAAAGGGATTCTATTCAAACCAAGATGCTGATGTCAGTTGGAGGAACTACCCCACCCTCAGGATACTGGAACCCAACCTTGTGTGGTGGGGAGATTTGAAGCCCCACTCCACGCAGATGAATGGGTGCTCAGGTGTTTCCCTTTATGGAGAATTCATCTAAATACTTCCTCAGTCCATCGGGGACACTCGCTACTATTTGGCCTCAAAGCCCAACCCCCAGGTTTCTCTCAGAGTCAGTCCTAGGGAAACACTCAGGGATTACAAGCTAAGGGATTCTATTAGAACCCAGCCGCTTCTGTCACCTGAAATTGCCAGCCCACACTCAGGATAGCAGAAAACTTCTTCATGTGTGTTCTGGTGGTGGGGATACAGAGTCCACGCTTTTTTCAAGGAGCACAGGTATTCCCATGTTGTGGGCTTTTGGTTAATAACCTCCAAATCCCATGGAGAAGCACTCGCTAATACTTGGATTTAGAGCCCAACCCACCCTTTCCCCAGCACTCCGTATCAGGCAACCAAACAGGGTAGACAAGTTAAGCGATTTTATAAGAACCAAGGCCCTGCTCTCAGTTGGAGGAGGCTGCCCACTCTCAGGATAACTGTGCAAGTGTTCGTGTGTGTGATGGAGGTGTGGAAACAGACTCCACGGATCTTTATGGGGGCACAGGTGTTCCCAGGTTAGGGATGTAGTTTAAACTCCTCTACAAACCATAGAGAGGTCATCGCAAATACTTGGTTTTGGAGCCCAAACCACACTTTCCACCGCACTCCCGCCTAGGCTTTCCATCAGGGAAGACAAGCAAAGGGATTCAATTAGAACCCAGGCGCTGCTGTCAGTTGGAGGAACTTCCCTGCACTCAGAATTCCAGAACACATTCTTAGGTGTGGGAGAGTTGTGCAGCCCCACTGCACCCAGATGAATGCAGGAAAAGGTGTTCCCTTTAGGGACAAGTCCTCTAAGTACTTCCTCAATGGATCAGGGGGCACTCACTGCTACGTGGCCTCCAAGCCCAACCCCCAGCTTTCCCTCATGGCCTGGCCTAAAAGAACACTCAGGGAACAGAAGCTAAGGGATACTAATAGAATCCAGGTGCTGCTGTCAGTTTGAGGAACATCCCCACACTCAGAATACCAGAACACATCTTCGTGTGTGTGCTGGATGTAGGGAAACAGTCAAAGCATCTTTCAGGGGGCACATTTATTCCATGGTTCTGGGTTGTAGGTTAAAAACCCACATCCCATGGATAGGCTCTCGCTTATCCTTGGTTTAGAGCCCAACCCCCACTTTCCCCCACTCTCCAGCCTAGGCATGCCATCAGGGAAGACAAGCTAAGGGGTTCTTTTAGAACCCAGGCGCTGCTGTCATTTGGAGGAGCCTCCCCACAATCAGGATACCTGAGCACGTCTCCGTGTGTGTGCTGGAGGTGGGGAAACAGATTCCACGCATCTTTATGGGGCACAGGTGTTCCAAGGTTGGGGAAGTAGTTTAAAACCCTCCACTACCCACAGAGATGCACTCGCTAATACTTGGCTTTAGAGCCCATCCCCCACCATCGCTTACTGCTAGGCCTAGGAAAACACTTAGGGAAGTCAAGCGAAGGGATTCTATTACAACCCAGGTGCTGCTGTCTGTTGGAGGAACCTCCCCACACTCACAACCCCAGAACACTTCTTCCTGTGTGTGCTGGACGTGGGGAAACATAGCACACGCATTTTTCAGGGGTCACAGTAATTCCCAAGTTGTGGGTTGTAGTTTAAACATCTCCACTACCCATGGAGAGGCACACGCTAATACTTAGTTTTAGATCCCAAATCCCACTTTCAAACACACACTGGCCTAGGCAAACCATCAGGGAAGACAAGCAAAGGGATTCTATTCAAACCAAGACGCTGATGTCAGTTGGAGGAACTACCCCACCCTCAGGATACTGGAACCCAACCTTGTGTGGTGGGGAGATTTGAAGCCCCACTCCACGCAGATGAATGGGTGCTCAGGTGTTTCCCTTTATGGAGAATTCATCTAAATACTTCCTCAGTCCATCGGGGACACTCGCTACTATTTGGCCTCAAAGCCCAACCCCCAGGTTTCTCTCAGAGTCAGTCCTAGGGAAACACTCAGGGATTACAAGCTAAGGGATTCTATTAGAACCCAGCCGCTTCTGTCACCTGAAATTGCCAGCCCACACTCAGGATAGCAGAAAACTTCTTCATGTGTGTTCTGGTGGTGGGGATACAGAGTCCACGCTTTTTTCAAGGAGCACAGGTATTCCCATGTTGTGGGCTTTTGGTTAATAACCTCCAAATCCCATGGAGAAGCACTCGCTAATACTTGGATTTAGAGCCCAACCCAGCCTTTCCCCAGCACTCCGTATCAGGCAACCAAACAGGGTAGACAAGTTAAGCGATTTTATAAGAACCAAGGCCCTGCTCTCAGTTGGAGGAGGCTGCCCACTCTCAGGATAACTGTGCAAGTGTTCGTGTGTGTGCTGGAGGTGTGGAAACAGACTCCACGGATCTTTATGGGGGCACAGGTGTTCCCAGGTTAGGGATGTAGTTTAAACACCTCCACAAACCATAGAGAGGTCATCGCCAATACTTGGTTTTGGGGCCCAAACCACACTTTCCCCCGCACTCCCGCCTAGGCTTTCCATTAGGGAAGACAAGCAAAGGGATTCAATTAGAACCCAGGCGCTGCTGTCAGTTGGAGGAACTTCCCTGCACTCAGAATTCCAGAACACATTCTTAGGTGTGGGAGAGATGTGCAGCCCCACTGCACCCAGATGAATGCAGGAAAAGGTGTTCCCTTTAGGGAGAAGTCCTCTAAGTACTTCCTCAATGGATCAAGGGGCACTCACTGCTACGTGGCCTCCAAGCCCAACCCCCAGCTTTCCCTCATGTCCTGGCCTAAAATAACACTTAGGGAACAGAAGCTAAGGGATACTAATAGAATCCAGGTGCTGCTGTCGGTTTGAGGAACTTCCCCACACTCAGAATACCAGAACACTTCTTCGTGTGTGTGCTGGATGTAGGGAAACAGTCAAAGCATCTTTCAGGGGGCACATTTATTCCATGGTTGTGGGTTGTAGGTTAAAAACCCACATCCCATGGATAGGCTCTCGCTTATCCTTGGTTTAGAGCCCAACCCCCACTTTCCCCCACTCTCCAGCCTAGGCATGCCATCAGGGAAGACAAGCTAAGGGATTCTTTTAGAACCCAGGCGCTGCTGTCATTTGGAGGAGCCTCCCCACAATCAGGATACCTGAGCACGTCTCCGTGTGAGTGCTGGAGGTGGGGAAACAGATTCCACGCATCTTTATGGGGCACAGGTGTTCCAAGGTTGGGGAAGTAGTTTAAAACCCTCCACTACCCACAGAGATGCACTCGCTAATACTTGGATTTAGAGCCCATCCCCCACCATCGCTTACTGCTAGGCCTAGGAAAACACTTAGGGAAGTCAAGTGAAGGGATTCTATTACAACCCAGGTGCTGCTGTCTGTTGGAGGAACCTCCCCACACTCACAACCCCAGAACACTTCTTCCTGTGTGTGCTGGACGTGGGGAAACATAGCACACGCATTTTTCAGGGGTCACAGTAATTCCCAAGTTGTGGGTTGTAGTTTAAACATCTCCACTACCCATGGAGAGGCACACGCTAATACTTAGTTTTAGATCCCAAATCCCACTTTCAACCACACACTGGCCTAGGCAAACCATCAGGGAAGACAAGCAAAGGGATTCTATTCAAACCAAGACGCTGATGTCAGTTGGAGGAACTACCCCACCCTCAGGATACTGGAACCCAACCTTGTGTGGTGGGGAGATTTGAAGCCCCACTCCACGCAGATGAATGGGTGCTCAGGTGTTTCCCTTTATGGAGAATTCATCTAAATACTTCCTCAGTCCATCGGGGACACTCGCTACTATTTGGCCTCAAAGCCCAACCCCCAGGTTTCTCTCAGAGTCAGTCCTAGGGAAACACTCAGGGATTACAAGCTAAGGGATTCTATTAGAACCCAGCCGCTTCTGTCACCTGAAATTGCCAGCCCACACTCAGGATAGCAGAAAACTTCTTCATGTGTGTTCTGGTGGTGGGGATACAGAGTCCACGCTTTTTTCAAGGAGCACAGGTATTCCCATGTTGTGGGCTTTTGGTTAATAACCTCCAAATCCCATGGAGAAGCACTCGCTAATACTTGGATTTAGAGCCCAACCCACCCTTTCCCCAGCACTCCGTATCAGGCAACCAAACAGGGTAGACAAGTTAAGCGATTTTATAAGAACCAAGGCCCTGCTCTCAGTTGGAGGAGGCTGCCCACTCTCAGGATAACTGTGCAAGTGTTCGTGTGTGTGCTGGAGGTGTGGAAACAGACTCCACGGATCTTTATGGGGGCACAGGTGTTCCCAGGTTAGGGATGTAGTTTAAACACCTCCACAAACCATAGAGAGGTCATCGCCAATACTTGGTTTTGGGGCCCAAACCACACTTTCCCCCGCACTCCCGCCTAGCCTTTCCATTAGGGAAGACAAGCAAATGGATTCAATTAGAACCCAGGCGCTGCTGTCAGTTGGAGGAACTTCCCTGCACTCAGAATTCCAGAACACATTCTTAGGTGTGGGAGAGATGTGCAGCCCCACTGCACCCAGATGAATGCAGGAAAAGGTGTTCCCTTTAGGGACAAGTCCTCTAAGTACTTCCTCAATGGATCAGGGGGCACTCACTGCTACGTGGCCTCCAAGCCCAACCCCCAGCTTTCCCTCATGGCCTGGCCTAAAAGAACACTCAGGGAACAGAAGCTAAGGGATACTAATAGAATCCAGGTGCTGCTGTCAGTTTGAGGAACATCCCCACACTCAGAATTCCAGAACACATCTTCGTGTGTGTGCTGGATGTAGGGAAACAGTCAAAGCATCTTTCAGGGGGCACATTTATTCCATGGTTGTGGGTTGTAGGTTAAAAACCCACATCCCATGGATAGGCTCTCGCTTATACTTGGTTTAGAGCCCAACCCCCACTTTCCCCCACTCTCCAGCCTAGGCATGCCATCAGGGAAGAGAAGCTAAGGGATTCTTTTAGAACCCAGGCGCTGCTGTCATTTGGAGGAGCCTCCCCACAATCAGGATACCTGAGCACGTCTCCGTGTGTGTGCTGGAGGTGGGGAAACAGATTCCACGCATCTTTATGGGGCACAGGTGTTCCAAGGTTGGGGAAGTAGTTTAAAACCCTCCACTACCCACAGAGATGCACTCGCTAATACTTGGCTTTAGAGCCCATCCCCCACCATCGCTTACTGCTAGGCCTAGGAAAACACTTAGGGAAGTCAAGCGAAGGGATTCTATTACAACCCAGGTGCTGCTGTCTGTTGGAGGAACCTCCCCACACTCACAACCCCAGAACACTTCTTCCTGTGTGTGCTGGACGTGGGGAAACATAGCACACGCATTTTTCAGGGGTCACAGTAATTCCCAAGTTGTGGGTTGTAGTTTAAACATCTCCACTACCCATGGAGAGGCACACGCTAATACTTAGTTTTAGATCCCAAATCCCACTTTCAACCACACACTGGCCTAGGCAAACCATCAGGGAAGACAAGCAAAGGGATTCTATTCAAACCAAGACGCTGATGTCAGTTGGAGGAACTACCCCACCCTCAGGATACTGGAACCCAACCTTGTGTGGTGGGGAGATTTGAAGCCCCACTCCACGCAGATGAATGGGTGCTCAGGTGTTTCCCTTTATGGAGAATTCATCTAAATACTTCCTCAGTCCATCGGGGACACTCGCTAGTATTTGGCTTCAAAGCCCAACCCCCAGGTTTCTCTCAGAGTCAGTCCTAGGGAAACACTCAGGGATTACAAGCTAAGGGATTCTATTAGAACCCAGCCGCTTCTGTCACCTGAAATTGCCAGCCCACACTCAGGATAGCAGAAAACTTCTTCATGTGTGTTCTGGTGGTGGGGATACAGAGTCCACGCTTTTTTCAAGGAGCACAGGTATTCCCATGTTGTGGGCTTTTGGTTAATAACCTCCAAATCCCATGGAGAAGCACTCGCTAATACTTGGATTTAGAGCCCAACCCACCCTTTCCCCAGCACTCCGTATCAGGCAACCAAACAGGGTAGACAAGTTAAGCGATTTTATAAGAACCAAGGCCCTGCTCTCAGTTGGAGGAGGCTGCCCACTCTCAGGATAACTGTGCAAGTGTTCGTGTGTGTGCTGGAGGTGTGGAAACAGACTCCACGGATCTTTATGGGGGCACAGGTGTTCCCAGGTTAGGGATGTAGTTTAAACTCCTCTACAAACCATAGAGAGGTCATCGCAAATACTTGGTTTTGGAGCCCAAACCACACTTTCCCCCGCACTCCCGCCTAGGCTTTCCATCAGGGAAGACAAGCAAAGGGATTCAATTAGAACCCAGGCGCTGCTGTCAGTTGGAGGAACTTCCCTGCACTCAGAATTCCAGAACACATTCTTAGGTGTGGGAGAGTTGTGCAGCCCCACTGCACCCAGATGAATGCAGGAAAAGGTGTTCCCTTTAGGGACAAGTCCTCTAAGTACTTCCTCAATGGATCAGGGGTCACTCACTGCTACGTGGCCTCCAAGCCCAACCCCCAGCTTTCCCTCATGGCCTGGCCTAAAAGAACACTCAGGGAACAGAAGCTAAGGGATACTAATAGAATCCAGGTGCTGCTGTCAGTTTGAGGAACATCCCCACACTCAGAATACCAGAACACATCTTCGTGTGTGTGCTGGATGTAGGGAAACAGTCAAAGCATCTTTCAGGGGGCCCATTTATTCCATGGTTGTGGGTTGTAGGTTAAAAACCCACATCCCATGGATAGGCTCTCGCTTATCCTTGGTTTAGAGCCCAACCCCCACTTTCCCCCACTCTCCAGCCTAGGCATGCCATCAGGGAAGACAAGCTAAGGGATTCTTTTAGAACCCAGGCGCTGCTGTCATTTGGAGGAGCCTCCCCACAATCAGGATACCTGAGCACGTCTCCGTGTGTGTGCTGGAGGTGGGGAAACAGATTCCACGCATCTTTATGGGGCACAGGTGTTCCAAGGTTGGGGAAGTAGTTTAAAACCCTCCACTACCCACAGAGATGCACTCGCTAATACTTGGCTTTAGAGCCCATCCCCCACCATCGCTTACTGCTAGGCCTAGGAAAACACTTAGGGAAGTCAAGCGAAGGGATTCTATTACAACCCAGGTGCTGCTGTCTGTTGGAGGAACCTCCCCACACTCACAACCCCAGAACACTTCTTCCTGTGTGTGCTGGACGTGGGGAAACATAGCACACGCATTTTTCAGGGGTCACAGTAATTCCCAAGTTGTGGGTTGTAGTTTAAACATCTCCACTACCCATGGAGAGGCACACGCTAATACTTAGTTTTAGATCCCAAATCCCACTTTCAACCACACACTGGCCTAGGCAAACCATCAGGGAAGACAAGCAAAGGGATTCTATTCAAATCAAGATGCTGATGTCAGTTGGAGGAACTACCCCACCCTCAGGATACTGGAACCCAACCTTGTGTGGTGGGGAGATTTGAAGCCCCACTCCACGCAGATGAATGGGTGCTCAGGTGTTTCCCTTTATGGAGAATTCATCTAAATACTTCCTCAGTCCATCGGGGACACTCGCTACTATTTGGCCTCAAAGCCCAACCCCCAGGTTTCTCTCAGAGTCAGTCCTAGGGAAACACTCAGGGATTACAAGCTAAGGGATTCTATTAGAACCCAGCCGCTTCTGTCACCTGAAATTGCCAGCCCACACTCAGGATAGCAGAAAACTTCTTCATGTGTGTTCTGGTGGTGGGGATACAGAGTCCACGCTTTTTTCAAGGAGCACAGGTATTCCCATGTTGTGGGCTTTTGGTTAATAACCTCCAAATCCCATGGAGAAGCACTCGCTAATACTTGGATTTAGAGCCCAACCCACCCTTTCCCCAGCACTCCGTATCAGGCAACCAAACAGGGTAGACAAGTTAAGCGATTTTATAAGAACCAAGGCCCTGCTCTCAGTTGGAGGAGGCTGCCCACTCTCAGGATAACTGTGCAAGTGTTCGTGTGTGTGCTGGAGGTGTGGAAACAGACTCCACGGATCTTTATGGGGGCACAGGTGTTCCCAGGTTAGGGATGTAGTTTAAACTCCTCTACAAACCATAGAGAGGTCATCGCAAATACTTGGTTTTGGAGCCCAAACCACACTTTCCCCCGCACTCCCGCCTAGGCTTTCCATCAGGGAAGACAAGCAAAGGGATTCAATTAGAACCCAGGCGCTGCTGTCAGTTGGAGGAACTTCCCTGCACTCAGAATTCCAGAACACATTCTTAGGTGTGGGAGAGTTGTGCAGCCCCACTGCACCCAGATGAATGCAGGAAAAGGTGTTCCCTTTAGGGACAAGTCCTCTAAGTACTTCCTCAATGGATCAGGGGGCACTCACTGCTACGTGGCCTCCAAGCCCAACCCCCAGCTTTCCCTCATGGCCTGGCCTAAAAGAACACTCAGGGAACAGAAGCTAAGGGATACTAATAGAATCCAGGTGCTGCTGTCAGTTTGAGGAACATCCCCACACTCAGAATACCAGAACACATCTTCGTGTGTGTGCTGGATGTAGGGAAACAGTCAAAGCATCTTTCAGGGGGCACATTTATTCCATGGTTGTGGGTTGTAGGTTAAAAACCCACATCCCATGGATAGGCTCTCGCTTATCCTTGGTTTAGAGCCCAACCCCCACTTTCCCCCACTCTCCAGCCTAGGCATGCCATCAGGGAAGACAAGCTAAGGGGTTCTTTTAGAACCCAGGCGCTGCTGTCATTTGGAGGAGCCTCCCCACAATCAGGATACCTGAGCACGTCTCCGTGTGTGTGCTGGAGGTGGGGAAACAGATTCCACGCATCTTTATGGGGCACAGGTGTTCCAAGGTTGGGGAAGTAGTTTAAAACCCTCCACTACCCACAGAGATGCACTCGCTAATACTTGGCTTTAGAGCCCATCCCCCACCATCGCTTACTGCTAGGCCTAGGAAAACACTTAGGGAAGTCAAGCGAAGGGATTCTATTACAACCCAGGTGCTGCTGTCTGTTGGAGGAACCTCCCCACACTCACAACCCCAGAACACTTCTTCCTGTGTGTGCTGGACGTGGGGAAACATAGCACACGCATTTTTCAGGGGTCACAGTAATTCCCAAGTTGTGGGTTGTAGTTTAAACATCTCCACTACCCATGGAGAGGCACACGCTAATACTTAGTTTTAGATCCCAAATCCCACTTTCAACCACACACTGGCCTAGGCAAACCATCAGGGAAGACAAGCAAAGGGATTCTATTCAAACCAAGATGCTGATGTCAGTTGGAGGAACTACCCCACCCTCAGGATACTGGAACCCAACCTTGTGTGGTGGGGAGATTTGAAGCCCCACTCCACGCAGATGAATGGGTGCTCAGGTGTTTCCCTTTATGGAGAATTCATCTAAATACTTCCTCAGTCCATCGGGGACACTCGCTACTATTTGGCCTCAAAGCCCAACCCCCAGGTTTCTCTCAGAGTCAGTCCTAGGGAAACACTCAGGGATTACAAGCTAAGGGATTCTATTAGAACCCAGCCGCTTCTGTCACCTGAAATTGCCAGCCCACACTCAGGATAGCAGAAAACTTCTTCATGTGTGTTCTGGTGGTGGGGATACAGAGTCCACGCTTTTTTCAAGGAGCACAGGTATTCCCATGTTGTGGGCTTTTGGTTAATAACCTCCAAATCCCATGGAGAAGCACTCGCTAATACTTGGATTTAGAGCCCAACCCACCCTTTCCCCAGCACTCCGTATCAGGCAACCAAACAGGGTAGACAAGTTAAGCGATTTTATAAGAACCAAGGCCCTGCTCTCAGTTGGAGGAGGCTGCCCACTCTCAGGATAACTGTGCAAGTGTTCGTGTGTGTGCTGGAGGTGTGGAAACAGACTCCACGGATCTTTATGGGGGCACAGGTGTTCCCAGGTTAGGGATGTAGTTTAAAATCCTCTACAAACCATAGAGAGGTCATCGCAAATACTTGGTTTTGGGGCCCAAACCACACTTTCCCCCGCACTCCCGCCTAGGCTTTCCATCAGGGAAGACAAGCAAAGGGATTCAATTAGAACCCAGGCGCTGCTGTCAGTTCGAGGAACTTCCCTGCACTCAGAATTCCAGAACACATTCTTAGGTGTGGGAGAGTTGTGCAGCCCCACTGCACCCAGATGAATGCAGGAAAAGGTGTTCCCTTTAGGGACAAGTCCTCTAAGTACTTCCTCAATGGATCAGGGGGCACTCACTGCTACGTGGCCTCCAAGCCCAACCCCCAGCTTTCCCTCATGGCCTGGCCTAAAAGAACACTCAGGGAACAGAAGCTAAGGGATACTAATAGAATCCAGTTGCTGCTGTCAGTTTGAGGAACATCCCCACACTCAGAATACCAGAACACATCTTCGTGTGTGTGCTGGATGTAGGGAAACAGTCAAAGCATCTTTCAGGGGGCACATTTATTCCATGGTTCTGGGTTGTAGGTTAAAAACCCACATCCCATGGATAGGCTCTCGCTTATCCTTGGTTTAGAGCCCAACCCCCACTTTCCCCCACTCTCCAGCCTAGGCATGCCATCAGGGAAGACAAGCTAAGGGGTTCTTTTAGAACCCAGGCGCTGCTGTCATTTGGAGGAGCCTCCCCACAATCAGGATACCTGAGCACGTCTCCGTGTGTGTGCTGGAGGTGGGGAAACAGATTCCACGCATCTTTATGGGGCACAGGTGTTCCAAGGTTGGGGAAGTAGTTTAAAACCCTCCACTACCCACAGAGATGCACTCGCTAATACTTGGCTTTAGAGCCCATCCCCCACCATCGCTTACTGCTAGGCCTAGGAAAACACTTAGGGAAGTCAAGCGAAGGGATTCTATTACAACCCAGGTGCTGCTGTCTGTTGGAGGAACCTCCCCACACTCACAACCCCAGAACACTTCTTCCTGTGTGTGCTGGACGTGGGGAAACATAGCACACGCATTTTTCAGGGGTCACAGTAATTCCCAAGTTGTGGGTTGTAGTTTAAACATCTCCACTACCCATGGAGAGGCACACGCTAATACTTAGTTTTAGATCCCAAATCCCACTTTCAACCACACACTGGCCTAGGCAAACCATCAGGGAAGACAAGCAAAGGGATTCTATTCAAACCAAGACGCTGATGTCAGTTGGAGGAACTACCCCACCCTCAGGATACTGGAACCCAACCTTGTGTGGTGGGGAGATTTGAAGCCCCACTCCACGCAGATGAATGGGTGCTCAGGTGTTTCCCTTTATGGAGAATTCATCTAAATACTTCCTCAGTCCATCGGGGACACTCGCTACTATTTGGCCTCAAAGCCCAACCCCCAGGTTTCTCTCAGAGTCAGTCCTAGGGAAACACTCAGGGATTACAAGCTAAGGGATTCTATTAGAACCCAGCCGCTTCTGTCACCTGAAATTGCCAGCCCACACTCAGGATAGCAGAAAACTTCTTCATGTGTGTTCTGGTGGTGGGGATACAGAGTCCACGCTTTTTTCAAGGAGCACAGGTATTCCCATGTTGTGGGCTTTTGGTTAATAACCTCCAAATCCCATGGAGAAGCACTCGCTAATACTTGGATTTAGAGCCCAACCCACCCTTTCCCCAGCACTCCGTATCAGGCAACCAAACAGGGTAGACAAGTTAAGCGATTTTATAAGAACCAAGGCCCTGCTCTCAGTTGGAGGAGGCTGCCCACTCTCAGGATAACTGTGCAAGTGTTCGTGTGTGTGCTGGAGGTGTGGAAACAGACTCCACGGATCTTTATGGGGGCACAGGTGTTCCCAGGTTAGGGATGTAGTTTAAACACCTCCACAAACCATAGAGAGGTCATCGCCAATACTTGGTTTTGGGGCCCAAACCACACTTTCCCCCGCACTCCCGCCTAGGCTTTCCATTAGGGAAGACAAGCAAAGGGATTCAATTAGAACCCAGGCGCTGCTGTCAGTTGGAGGAACTTCCCTGCACTCAGAATTCCAGAACACATTCTTAGGTGTGGGAGAGATGTGCAGCCCCACTGCACCCAGATGAATGCAGGAAAAGGTGTTCCCTTTAGGGAGAAGTCCTCTAAGTACTTCCTCAATGGATCAAGGGGCACTCACTGCTACGTGGCCTCCAAGCCCAACCCCCAGCTTTCCCTCATGTCCTGGCCTAAAATAACACTTAGGGAACAGAAGCTAAGGGATACTAATAGAATCCAGGTGCTGCTGTCGGTTTGAGGAACTTCCCCACACTCAGAATACCAGAACACTTCTTCGTGTGTGTGCTGGATGTAGGGAAACAGTCAAAGCATCTTTCAGGGGGCACATTTATTCCATGGTTGTGGGTTGTAGGTTAAAAACCCACATCCCATGGATAGGCTCTCGCTTATCCTTGGTTTAGAGCCCAACCCCCACTTTCCCCCACTCTCCAGCCTAGGCATGCCATCAGGGAAGACAAGCTAAGGGATTCTTTTAGAACCCAGGCGCTGCTGTCATTTGGAGGAGCCTCCCCACAATCAGGATACCTGAGCACGTCTCCGTGTGTGTGCTGGAGGTGGGGAAACAGATTCCACGCATCTTTATGGGGCACAGGTGTTCCAAGGTTGGGGAAGTAGTTTAAAACCCTCCACTACCCACAGAGATGCACTCGCTAATACTTGGATTTAGAGCCCATCCCCCACCATCGCTTACTGCTAGGCCTAGGAAAACACTTAGGGAAGTCAAGTGAAGGGATTCTATTACAACCCAGGTGCTGCTGTCTGTTGGAGGAACCTCCCCACACTCACAACCCCAGAACACTTCTTCCTCTGTGTGCTGGACGTGGGGAAACATAGCACACGCATTTTTCAGGGGTCACAGTAATTCCCAAGTTGTGGGTTGTAGTTTAAACATCTCCACTACCCATGGAGAGGCACACGCTAATACTTAGTTTTAGATCCCAAATCCCACTTTCAACCACACACTGGCCTAGGCAAACCATCAGGGAAGACAAGCAAAGGGATTCTATTCAAACCAAGACGCTGATGTCAGTTGGAGGAACTACCCCACCCTCAGGATACTGGAACCCAACCTTGTGTGGTGGGGAGATTTGAAGCCCCACTCCACGCAGATGAATGGGTGCTCAGGTGTTTCCCTTTATGGAGAATTCATCTAAATACTTCCTCAGTCCATCGGGGACACTCGCTACTATTTGGCCTCAAAGCCCAACCCCCAGGTTTCTCTCAGAGTCAGTCCTAGGGAAACACTCAGGGATTACAAGCTAAGGGATTCTATTAGAACCCAGCCGCTTCTGTCACCTGAAATTGCCAGCCCACACTCAGGATAGCAGAAAACTTCTTCATGTGTGTTCTGGTGGTGGGGATACAGAGTCCACGCTTTTTTCAAGGAGCACAGGTATTCCCATGTTGTGGGCTTTTGGTTAATAACCTCCAAATCCCATGGAGAAGCACTCGCTAATACTTGGATTTAGAGCCCAACCCACCCTTTCCCCAGCACTCCGTATCAGGCAACCAAACAGGGTAGACAAGTTAAGCGATTTTATAAGAACCAAGGCCCTGCTCTCAGTTGGAGGAAGCTGCCCACTCTCAGGATAACTGTGCAAGTGTTCGTGTGTGTGCTGGAGGTGTGGAAACAGACTCCACGGATCTTTATGGGGGCACAGGTGTTCCCAGGTTAGGGATGTAGTTTAAACTCCTCCACAAACCATAGAGAGGTCATCGCAAATACTTGGTTTTGGAGCCCAAACCACACTTTCCCCCGCACTCCCGCCTAGGCTTTCCATCAGGGAAGACAAGCAAAGGGATTCAATTAGAACCCAGGCGCTGCTGTCAGTTCGAGGAACTTCCCTGCACTCAGAATTCCAGAACACATTCTTAGGTGTGGGAGAGATGTGCAGCCCCACTGCACCCAGATGAATGCAGGAAAAGGTGTTCCCTTTAGGGACAAGTCCTCTAAGTACTTCCTCAATGGATCAGGGGGCACTCACTGCTACGTGGCCTCCAAGCCCAACCCCCAGCTTTCCCTCATGGCCTGGCCTAAAAGAACACTCAGGGAACAGAAGCTAAGGGATACTAATAGAATCTAGGTGCTGCTGTCAGTTTGAGGAACATCCCCACACTCAGAATACCAGAACACATCTTCGTGTGTGTGCTGGATGTAGGGAAACAGTCAAAGCATCTTTCAGGGGGCACATGTATTCCATGGTTCTGGGTTGTAGGTTAAAAACCCACATCCCATGGATAGGTTCTCGCTTATACTTGGTTTAGAGCCCAACCCCCACTTTCCCCCACTCTCCAGCCTAGGCATGCCATCAGGGAAGACAAGCTAAGGGATTCTTTTAGAACCCAGGCGCTGCTGTCATTTGGAGGAGCCTCCCCACAATCAGGATACCTGAGCACGTCTCCGTGTGTGTGCTGGAGGTGGGGAAACAGATTCCACGCATCTTTATGGGGCACAGGTGTTCCAAGGTTGGGGAAGTAGTTTAAAACCCTCCACTACCCACAGAGATGCACTCGCTAATACTTGGCTTTAGAGCCCATCCCCCACCATCGCTTACTGCTAGGCCTAGGAAAACACTTAGGGAAGGCAAGCGAAGGGATTCTATTACAACCCAGGTGCTGCTGTCTGTTGGAGGAACCTCCCCACACTCACAACCCCAGAACACTTCTTCCTGTGTGTGCTGGACGTGGGGAAACATAGCACACGCATTTTTCAGGGGTCACAGTAATTCCCAAGTTGTGGGTTGTAGTTTAAACATCTCCACTACCCATGGAGAGGCACACGCTAATACTTAGTTTTAGATCCCAAATCCCACTTTCAACCACACACTGGCCTAGGCAAACCATCAGGGAAGACAAGCAAAGGGATTCTATTCAAACCAAGATGCTGATGTCAGTTGGAGGAACTACCCCACCCTCAGGATACTGGAACCCAACCTTGTGTGGTGGGGAGATTTGAAGCCCCACTCCACGCAGATGAATGGGTGCTCAGGTGTTTCCCTTTATGGAGAATTCATCTAAATACTTCCTCAGTCCATCGGGGACACTCGCTACTATTTGGCTTCAAAGCCCAACCCCCAGGTTTCTCTCAGAGTCAGTCCTAGGGAAACACTCAGGGATTACAAGCTAAGGGATTCTATTAGAACCCAGCCGCTTCTGTCACCTGAAATTGCCAGCCCACACTCAGGATAGCAGAAAACTTCTTCATGTGTGTTCTGGTGGTGGGGATACAGAGTCCACGCTTTTTTCAAGGAGCACAGGTATTCCCATGTTGTGGGCTTTTGGTTAATAACCTCCAAATCCCATGGAGAAGCACTCGCTAATACTTGGATTTAGAGCCCAACCCACCCTTTCCCCAGCACTCCGTATCAGGCAACCAAACAGGGTAGACAAGTTAAGCGATTTTATAAGAACCAAGGCCCTGCTCTCAGTTGGAGGAGGCTGCCCACTCTCAGGATAACTGTGCAAGTGTTCGTGTGTGTGCTGGAGGTGTGGAAACAGACTCCACGGATCTTTATGGGGGCACAGGTGTTCCCAGGTTAGGGATGTAGTTTATACTCCTCTACAAACCATAGAGAGGTCATCGCAAATACTTGGTTTTGGAGCCCAAACCACACTTTCCCCCGCACTCCCGCCTAGGCTTTCCATCAGGGAAGACAAGCAAAGGGATTCAATTAGAACCCAGGCGCTGCTGTCAGTTGGAGGAACTTCCCTGCACTCAGAATTCCAGAACACATTCTTAGGTGTGGGAGAGATGTGCAGCCCCACTGCACCCAGATGAATGCAGGAAAAGGTGTTCCCTTTAGGGACAAGTCCTCTAAGTACTTCCTCAGTGGATCAGGGGGCACTCACTGCTACGTGGCCTCCAAGCCCAACCCCCAGCTTTCCCTCATGGCCTGGCCTAAAAGAACACTCAGGGAACAGAAGCTAAGGGATACTAATAGAATCCAGGTGCTGCTGTCAGTTTGAGGAACTTCCCCACACTCAGAATACCAGAACACTTCTTCGTGTGTGTGCTGGATGTAGGGAAACAGTCAAAGCATCTTTCAGGGGGCACATTTATTCCATGGTTGTGGGTTGTAGGTTAAAAACCCACATCCCATGGATAGGCTCTCGCTTATCCTTGGTTTAGAGCCCAACCCCCACTTTCCCCCACTCTCCAGCCTAGCCATGCCATCAGGGAAGACAAGCTAAGGGATTCTTTTAGAACCCAGGCGCTGCTGTCATTTGGAGGAGCCTCCCCACAATCAGGATACCTGAGCACGTCTCCGTGTGTGTGCTGGAGGTGGGGAAACAGATTCCACGCATCTTTATGGGGCACAGGTGTTCCAAGGTTGGGGAAGTAGTTTAAAACCCTCCACTACCCACAGAGATGCACTCGCTAATACTTGGCTTTAGAGCCCATCCCCCACCATCGCTTACTGCTAGGCCTAGGAAAACACTTAGGGAAGTCAAGCTAAGGGATTCTATTACAACCCAGGTGCTGCTGTCTGTTGGAGGAACCTCCCCACACTCAGAACCCCAGAACACTTCTTCCTGTGTGTGCTGGACGTGGGGAAACATAGCACACGCATTTTTCAGGGGTCACAGTAATTCCCAAGTTGTGGGTTGTAGTTTAAACATCTCCACTACCCATGGAGAGGCACACGCTAATACTTAGTTTTAGATCCCAAATCCCACTTTCAACCACACACTGGCCTAGGCAAACCATCAGGGAAGACAAGCAAAGGGATTCTATTCAAACCAAGACGCTGATGTCAGTTGGAGGAACTACCCCACCCTCAGGATACTGGAACCCAACCTTGTGTGGTGGGGAGATTTGAAGCCCCACTCCACGCAGATGAATGGGTGCTCAGGTGTTTCCCTTTATGGAGAATTCATCTAAATACTTCCTCAGTCCATCGGGGACACTCGCTACTATTTGGCCTCAAAGCCCAACCCCCAGGTTTCTCTCAGAGTCAGTCCTAGGGAAACACTCAGGGATTACAAGCTAAGGGATTCTATTAGAACCCAGCCGCTTCTGTCACCTGAAATTGCCAGCCCACACTCAGGATAGCAGAAAACTTCTTCATGTGTGTTCTGGTGGTGGGGATACAGAGTCCACGCTTTTTTCAAGGAGCACAGGTATTCCCATGTTGTGGGCTTTTGGTTAATAACCTCCAAATCCCATGGAGAAGCACTCGCTAATACTTGGATTTAGAGCCCAACCCACCCTTTCCCCAGCACTCCGTATCAGGCAACCAAACAGGGTAGACAAGTTAAGCGATTTTATAAGAACCAAGGCCCTGCTCTCAGTTGGAGGAAGCTGCCCACCCTCAGGATAACTGTGCAAGTGTTCGTGTGTGTGCTGGAGGTGTTTAAACAGACTCCACGGATCTTTATGGGGGCACAGGTGTTCCCAGGTTAGGGATGTTGTTTAAACTCCTCTACAAACCATAGAGAGGTCATCGCAAATACTTGGTTTTGGAGCCCAAACCACACTTTCCCCCGCACTCCCGCCTAGGCTTTCCATCAGGGAAGACAAGCAAAGGGATTCAATTAGAACCCAGGCGCTGCTGTCAGTTCGAGGAACTTCCCTGCACTCAGAATTCCAGAACACATTCTTAGGTGTGGGAGAGTTGTGCAGCCCCACTGCACCCAGATGAATGCAGGAAAAGGTGTTCCCTTTAGGGAGAAGTCCTCTAAGTACTTCCTCAATGGATCAGGGGGCACTCACTGCTACGTGGCCTCCAAGCCCAACCCCCAGCTTTCCCTCATGGCCTGGCCTAAAAGAACACTCAGGGAACAGAAGCTAAGGGATACTAATAGAATCCAGGTGCTGCTGTCAGTTTGAGGAACATCCCCACACTCAGAATACCAGAACACATCTTCGTGTGTGTGCTGGATGTAGGGAAACAGTCAAAGCATCTTTCAGGGGGCACATGTATTCCATGGTTCTGGGTTGTAGGTTAAAAACCCACATCCCATGGATAGGTTCTCGCTTATACTTGGTTTAGAGCCCAACCCCCACTTTCCCCCACTCTCCAGCCTAGGCATGCCATCAGGGAAGACAAGCTAAGGGATTCTTTTAGAACCCAGGCGCTGCTGTCATTTGGAGGAGCCTCCCCACAATCAGGATACCTGAGCACGTCTCCGTGTGTGTGCTGGAGGTGGGGAAACAGATTCCACGCATCTTTATGGGGCACAGGTGTTCCAAGGTTGGGGAAGTAGTTTAAAACCCTCCACTACCCACAGAGATGCACTCGCTAATACTTGGCTTTAGAGCCCATCCCCCACCATCACTTACTGCTAGGCCTAGGAAAACACTTAGGGAAGTCAAGCGAAGGGATTCTATTACAACCCAGGTGCTGCTGTCTGTTGGAGGAACCTCCCCACACTCAGAACCCCAGAACACTTCTTCCTGTGTGTGCTGGACGTGGGGAAACATAGCACACGCATTTTTCAGGGGTCACAGTAATTCCCAAGTTGTGGGTTGTAGTTTAAACATCTCCACTACCCATGGAGAGGCACACGCTAATACTTAGTTTTAGATCCCAAATCCCACTTTCAACCACACACTGGCCTAGGCAAACCATCAGGGAAGACAAGCAAAGGGATTCTATTCAAACCAAGACGCTGATGTCAGTTGGAGGAACTACCCCACCCTCAGGATACTGGAACCCAACCTTGTGTGGTGGGGAGATTTGAAGCCCCACTCCACGCAGATGAATGGGTGCTCAGGTGTTTCCCTTTATGGAGAATTCATCTAAATACTTCCTCAGTCCATCGGGGACACTCGCTAGTATTTGGCTTCAAAGCCCAACCCCCAGGTTTCTCTCAGAGTCAGTCCTAGGGAAACACTCAGGGATTACAAGCTAAGGGATTCTATTAGAACCCAGCCGCTTCTGTCACCTGAAATTGCCAGCCCACACTCAGGATAGCAGAAAACTTCTTCATGTGTGTTCTGGTGGTGGGGATACAGAGTCCACGCTTTTTTCAAGGAGCACAGGTATTCCCATGTTGTGGGCTTTTGGTTAATAACCTCCAAATCCCATGGAGAAGCACTCGCTAATACGTGGATTTAGAGCCCAACCCACCCTTTCCCCAGCACTCCGTATCAGGCAACCAAACAGGGTAGACAAGTTAAGCGATTTTATAAGAACCAAGGCCCTGCTCTCAGTTGGAGGAGGCTGCCCACTCTCAGGATAACTGTGCAAGTGTTCGTGTGTGTGCTGGAGGTGTGGAAACAGACTCCACGGATCTTTATGGGGGCACAGGTGTTCCCAGGTTAGGGATGTAGTTTATACTCCTCTACAAACCATAGAGAGGTCATCGCAAATACTTGGTTTTGGAGCCCAAACCACAATTTCCCCCGCACTCCCGCCTAGGCTTTCCATCAGGGAAGACAAGCAAAGGGATTCAATTAGAACCCAGGCGCTGCTGTCAGTTGGAGGAACTTCCCTGCACTCAGAATTCCAGAACACATTCTTAGGTGTGGGAGAGATGTGCAGCCCCACTGCACCCAGATGAATGCAGGAAAAGGTGTTCCCTTTAGGGAGAAGTCCTCTAAGTACTTCCTCAATGGATCAGGGGGCACTCACTGCTACGTGGCCTCCAAGCCCATCCCCCAGCTTTCCCTTATGGCCTGGTTTAAGAAAACACTCAGGGAACAGAAGCTAAGGGATACTAATAGAATCCAGGTGCTGCTGTCAGTTTGAGGATCTTCCCCACACTCAGAATACCAGAACACATCTTCGTGTGTGTGCTGGATGTAGGGAAACAGTCAAAGCTTCTTTCAGGGGGCACATTTATTCCATGGTTGTGGGTTGTAGGTTAAAAACCCACATCCCATGGATAGGCTCTCGCTTATACTTGGTTTAGAGCCCAACCCCCACATTCCCCCACTCTCCAGCCTAGGCATGCCATCAGGGAATACAAGCTAAGGGATTCTTTTAGAACCCAGGCGCTGCTGTCATTTGGAGGAGCCTCCCCACAATCAGGATACCTGAGCACGTCTCCGTGTGTGTGCTGCAGGTGGGGAAAAAGATTCCACGCAACTTTATGGGGCACAGGTGTTCCAAGGTTGGGGAAGTAGTTTAAAACCCTCCACTACCCACAGAGATGCACTCGCTAATACTTGGCTTTAGAGCCCATCCCCCACCATCGCTTACTGCTAGGCCTAGGGAAACACTTAGGGAAGTCAAGCGAAGGGATTCTATTACAACCCAGGTGCTGCTGTCTGTTGGAGGAACCTCCCCACACTCACAACCCCAGAACACTTCTTCCTGTGTGTGCTGGACGTGGGGAAACATAGCACACGCATTTTTCAGGGGTCACAGTAATTCCCAAGTTGTGGGTTGTAGTTTAAACATCTCCACTACCCATGGAGAGGCACACGCTAATACTTAGTTTTAGATCCCAAATCCCACTTTCAACCACACACTGGCCTAGGCAAACCATCAGGGAAGACAAGCAAAGGGATTCTATTCAAACCAAGACGCTGATGTCAGTTGGAGGAACTACCCCACCCTCAGGATACTGGAACCCAACCTTGTGTGGTGGGGAGATTTGAAGCCCCACTCCACGCAGATGAATGGGTGCTCAGGTGTTTCCCTTTATGGAGAATTCATCTAAATACTTCCTCAGTCCATCGGGGACACTCGCTACTATTTGGCCTCAAAGCCCAACCCCCAGGTTTCTCTCAGAGTCAGTCCTAGGGAAACACTCAGGGATTACAAGCTACGGGATTCTATTAGAACCCAGCCGCTTCTGTCACCTGAAATTGCCAGCCCACACTCAGGATAGCAGAAAACTTCTTCATGTGTGTTCTGGTGGTGGGGATACAGAGTCCACGCTTTTTTCAAGGAGCACAGGTATTCCCATGTTGTGGGCTTTTGGTTAATAACCTCCAAATCCCATGGAGAAGCACTCGCTAATACTTGGATTTAGAGCCCAACCCACCCTTTCCCCAGCACTCCGTATCAGGCAACCAAACAGGGTAGACAAGTTAAGCGATTTTATAAGAACCAAGGCCCTGCTCTCAGTTGGAGGAGGCTGCCCACTCTCAGGATAACTGTGCAAGTGTTCGTGTGTGTGCTGGAGGTGTGGAAACAGACTCCACGGATCTTTATGGGGGCACAGGTGTTCCCAGGTTAGGGATGTAGTTTAAACACCTCCACAAACCATAGAGAGGTCATCGCCAATACTTGGTTTTGGGGCCCAAACCACACTTTCCCCCGCACTCCCGCCTAGGCTTTCCATTAGGGAAGACAAGCAAAGGGATTCAATTAGAACCCAGGCGCTGCTGTCAGTTGGAGGAACTTCCCTGCACTCAGAATTCCAGAACACATTCTTAGGTGTGGGAGAGATGTGCAGCCCCACTGCACCCAGATGAATGCAGGAAAAGGTGTTCCCTTTAGGGAGAAGTCCTCTAAGTACTTCCTCAATGGATCAAGGGGCACTCACTGCTACGTGGCCTCCAAGCCCAACCCCCAGCTTTCCCTCATGTCCTGGCCTAAAATAACACTTAGGGAACAGAAGCTAAGGGATACTAATAGAATCCAGGTGCTGCTGTCGGTTTGAGGAACTTCCCCACACTCAGAATACCAGAACACTTCTTCGTGTGTGTGCTGGATGTAGGGAAACAGTCAAAGCATCTTTCAGGGGGCACATTTATTCCATGGTTGTGGGTTGTAGGTTAAAAACCCACATCCCATGGATAGGCTCTCGCTTATCCTTGGTTTAGAGCCCAACCCCCACTTTCCCCCACTCTCCAGCCTAGGCATGCCATCAGGGAAGACAAGCTAAGGGATTCTTTTAGAACCCAGGCGCTGCTGTCATTTGGAGGAGCCTCCCCACAATCAGGATACCTGAGCACGTCTCCGTGTGTGTGCTGGAGGTGGGGAAACAGATTCCACGCATCTTTATGGGGCACAGGTGTTCCAAGGTTGGGGAAGTAGTTTAAAACCCTCCACTACCCACAGAGATGCACTCGCTAATACTTGGATTTAGAGCCCATCCCCCACCATCGCTTACTGCTAGGCCTAGGAAAACACTTAGGGAAGTCAAGTGAAGGGATTCTATTACAACCCAGGTGCTGCTGTCTGTTGGAGGAACCTCCCCACACTCACAACCCCAGAACACTTCTTCCTCTGTGTGCTGGACGTGGGGAAACATAGCACACGCATTTTTCAGGGGTCACAGTAATTCCCAAGTTGTGGGTTGTAGTTTAAACATCTCCACTACCCATGGAGAGGCACACGCTAATACTTAGTTTTAGATCCCAAATCCCACTTTCAACCACACACTGGCCTAGGCAAACCATCAGGGAAGACAAGCAAAGGGATTCTATTCAAACCAAGACGCTGATGTCAGTTGGAGGAACTACCCCACCCTCAGGATACTGGAACCCAACCTTGTGTGGTGGGGAGATTTGAAGCCCCACTCCACGCAGATGAATGGGTGCTCAGGTGTTTCCCTTTATGGAGAATTCATCTAAATACTTCCTCAGTCCATCGGGGACACTCGCTACTATTTGGCCTCAAAGCCCAACCCCCAGGTTTCTCTCAGAGTCAGTCCTAGGGAAACACTCAGGGATTACAAGCTAAGGGATTCTATTAGAACCCAGCCGCTTCTGTCACCTGAAATTGCCAGCCCACACTCAGGATAGCAGAAAACTTCTTCATGTGTGTTCTGGTGGTGGGGATACAGAGTCCACGCTTTTTTCAAGGAGCACAGGTATTCCCATGTTGTGGGCTTTTGGTTAATAACCTCCAAATCCCATGGAGAAGCACTCGCTAATACTTGGATTTAGAGCCCAACCCACCCTTTCCCCAGCACTCCGTATCAGGCAACCAAACAGGGTAGACAAGTTAAGCGATTTTATAAGAACCAAGGCCCTGCTCTCAGTTGGAGGAAGCTGCCCACTCTCAGGATAACTGTGCAAGTGTTCGTGTGTGTGCTGGAGGTGTGGAAACAGACTCCACGGATCTTTATGGGGGCACAGGTGTTCCCAGGTTAGGGATGTAGTTTAAACTCCTCCACAAACCATAGAGAGGTCATCGCAAATACTTGGTTTTGGAGCCCAAACCACACTTTCCCCCGCACTCCCGCCTAGGCTTTCCATCAGGGAAGACAAGCAAAGGGATTCAATTAGAACCCAGGCGCTGCTGTCAGTTCGAGGAACTTCCCTGCACTCAGAATTCCAGAACACATTCTTAGGTGTGGGAGAGATGTGCAGCCCCACTGCACCCAGATGAATGCAGGAAAAGGTGTTCCCTTTAGGGACAAGTCCTCTAAGTACTTCCTCAATGGATCAGGGGGCACTCACTGCTACGTGGCCTCCAAGCCCAACCCCCAGCTTTCCCTCATGGCCTGGCCTAAAAGAACACTCAGGGAACAGAAGCTAAGGGATACTAATAGAATCTAGGTGCTGCTGTCAGTTTGAGGAACATCCCCACACTCAGAATACCAGAACACATCTTCGTGTGTGTGCTGGATGTAGGGAAACAGTCAAAGCATCTTTCAGGGGGCACATGTATTCCATGGTTCTGGGTTGTAGGTTAAAAACCCACATCCCATGGATAGGTTCTCGCTTATACTTGGTTTAGAGCCCAACCCCCACTTTCCCCCACTCTCCAGCCTAGGCATGCCATCAGGGAAGACAAGCTAAGGGATTCTTTTAGAACCCAGGCGCTGCTGTCATTTGGAGGAGCCTCCCCACAATCAGGATACCTGAGCACGTCTCCGTGTGTGTGCTGGAGGTGGGGAAACAGATTCCACGCATCTTTATGGGGCACAGGTGTTCCAAGGTTGGGGAAGTAGTTTAAAACCCTCCACTACCCACAGAGATGCACTCGCTAATACTTGGCTTTAGAGCCCATCCCCCACCATCGCTTACTGCTAGGCCTAGGAAAACACTTAGGGAAGGCAAGCGAAGGGATTCTATTACAACCCAGGTGCTGCTGTCTGTTGGAGGAACCTCCCCACACTCACAACCCCAGAACACTTCTTCCTGTGTGTGCTGGACGTGGGGAAACATAGCACACGCATTTTTCAGGGGTCACAGTAATTCCCAAGTTGTGGGTTGTAGTTTAAACATCTCCACTACCCATGGAGAGGCACACGCTAATACTTAGTTTTAGATCCCAAATCCCACTTTCAACCACACACTGGCCTAGGCAAACCATCAGGGAAGACAAGCAAAGGGATTCTATTCAAACCAAGATGCTGATGTCAGTTGGAGGAACTACCCCACCCTCAGGATACTGGAACCCAACCTTGTGTGGTGGGGAGATTTGAAGCCCCACTCCACGCAGATGAATGGGTGCTCAGGTGTTTCCCTTTATGGAGAATTCATCTAAATACTTCCTCAGTCCATCGGGGACACTCGCTACTATTTGGCTTCAAAGCCCAACCCCCAGGTTTCTCTCAGAGTCAGTCCTAGGGAAACACTCAGGGATTACAAGCTAAGGGATTCTATTAGAACCCAGCCGCTTCTGTCACCTGAAATTGCCAGCCCACACTCAGGATAGCAGAAAACTTCTTCATGTGTGTTCTGGTGGTGGGGATACAGAGTCCACGCTTTTTTCAAGGAGCACAGGTATTCCCATGTTGTGGGCTTTTGGTTAATAACCTCCAAATCCCATGGAGAAGCACTCGCTAATACTTGGATTTAGAGCCCAACCCACCCTTTCCCCAGCACTCCGTATCAGGCAACCAAACAGGGTAGACAAGTTAAGCGATTTTATAAGAACCAAGGCCCTGCTCTCAGTTGGAGGAGGCTGCCCACTCTCAGGATAACTGTGCAAGTGTTCGTGTGTGTGCTGGAGGTGTGGAAACAGACTCCACGGATCTTTATGGGGGCACAGGTGTTCCCAGGTTAGGGATGTAGTTTATACTCCTCTACAAACCATAGAGAGGTCATCGCAAATACTTGGTTTTGGAGCCCAAACCACACTTTCCCCCGCACTCCCGCCTAGGCTTTCCATCAGGGAAGACAAGCAAAGGGATTCAATTAGAACCCAGGCGCTGCTGTCAGTTCGAGGAACTTCCCTGCACTCAGAATTCCAGAACACATTCTTAGGTGTGGGAGAGTTGTGCAGCCCCACTGCACCCAGATGAATGCAGGAAAAGGTGTTCCCTTTAGGGAGAAGTCCTCTAAGTACTTCCTCAATGGATCAGGGGGCACTCACTGCTACGTGGCCTCCAAGCCCAACCCCCAGCTTTCCCTCATGGCCTGGCCTAAAAGAACACTCAGGGAACAGAAGCTAAGGGATACTAATAGAATCCAGGTGCTGCTGTCAGTTTGAGGAACTTCCCCACACTCAGAATACCAGAACACATCTTCGTGTGTGTGCTGGATGTAGGGAAACAGTCAAAGCATCTTTCAGGGGGCACATGTATTCCATGGTTCTGGGTTGTAGGTTAAAAACCCACATCCCATGGATAGGTTCTCGCTTATACTTGGTTTAGAGCCCAACCCCCACTTTCCCCCACTCTCCAGCCTAGGCATGCCATCAGGGAAGACAAGCTAAGGGATTCTTTTAGAACCCAGGCGCTGCTGTCATTTGGAGGAGCCTCCCCACAATCAGGATACCTGAGCACGTCTCCGTGTGTGTGCTGGAGGTGGGGAAACAGATTCCACGCATCTTTATGGGGCACAGGTGTTCCAAGGTTGGGGAAGTAGTTTAAAACCCTCCACTACCCACAGAGATGCACTCGCTAATACTTGGCTTTAGAGCCCATCCCCCACCATCACTTACTGCTAGGCCTAGGAAAACACTTAGGGAAGTCAAGCGAAGGGATTCTATTACAACCCAGGTGCTGCTGTCTGTTGGAGGAACCTCCCCACACTCAGAACCCCAGAACACTTCTTCCTGTGTGTGCTGGACGTGGGGAAACATAGCACACGCATTTTTCAGGGGTCACAGTAATTCCCAAGTTGTGGGTTGTAGTTTAAACATCTCCACTACCCATGGAGAGGCACACGCTAATACTTAGTTTTAGATCCCAAATCCCACTTTCAACCACACACTGGCCTAGGCAAACCATCAGGGAAGACAAGCAAAGGGATTCTATTCAAACCAAGACGCTGATGTCAGTTGGAGGAACTACCCCACCCTCAGGATACTGGAACCCAACCTTGTGTGGTGGGGAGATTTGAAGCCCCACTCCACGCAGATGAATGGGTGCTCAGGTGTTTCCCTTTATGGAGAATTCATCTAAATACTTCCTCAGTCCATCGGGGACACTCGCTAGTATTTGGCTTCAAAGCCCAACCCCCAGGTTTCTCTCAGAGTCAGTCCTAGGGAAACACTCAGGGATTACAAGCTAAGGGATTCTATTAGAACCCAGCCGCTTCTGTCACCTGAAATTGCCAGCCCACACTCAGGATAGCAGAAAACTTCTTCATGTGTGTTCTGGTGGTGGGGATACAGAGTCCACGCTTTTTTCAAGGAGCACAGGTATTCCCATGTTGTGGGCTTTTGGTTAATAACCTCCAAATCCCATGGAGAAGCACTCGCTAATACGTGGATTTAGAGCCCAACCCACCCTTTCCCCAGCACTCCGTATCAGGCAACCAAACAGGGTAGACAAGTTAAGCGATTTTATAAGAACCAAGGCCCTGCTCTCAGTTGGAGGAGGCTGCCCACTCTCAGGATAACTGTGCAAGTGTTCGTGTGTGTGCTGGAGGTGTGGAAACAGACTCCACGGATCTTTATGGGGGCACAGGTGTTCCCAGGTTAGGGATGTAGTTTATACTCCTCTACAAACCATAGAGAGGTCATCGCAAATACTTGGTTTTGGAGCCCAAACCACAATTTCCCCCGCACTCCCGCCTAGGCTTTCCATCAGGGAAGACAAGCAAAGGGATTCAATTAGAACCCAGGCGCTGCTGTCAGTTGGAGGAACTTCCCTGCACTCAGAATTCCAGAACACATTCTTAGGTGTGGGAGAGATGTGCAGCCCCACTGCACCCAGATGAATGCAGGAAAAGGTGTTCCCTTTAGGGAGAAGTCCTCTAAGTACTTCCTCAATGGATCAGGGGGCACTCACTGCTACGTGGCCTCCAAGCCCATCCCCCAGCTTTCCCTTATGGCCTGGTTTAAGAAAACACTCAGGGAACAGAAGCTAAGGGATACTAATAGAATCCAGGTGCTGCTGTCAGTTTGAGGATCTTCCCCACACTCAGAATACCAGAACACATCTTCGTGTGTGTGCTGGATGTAGGGAAACAGTCAAAGCTTCTTTCAGGGGGCACATTTATTCCATGGTTGTGGGTTGTAGGTTAAAAACCCACATCCCATGGATAGGCTCTCGCTTATACTTGGTTTAGAGCCCAACCCCCACATTCCCCCACTCTCCAGCCTAGGCATGCCATCAGGGAATACAAGCTAAGGGATTCTTTTAGAACCCAGGCGCTGCTGTCATTTGGAGGAGCCTCCCCACAATCAGGATACCTGAGCACGTCTCCGTGTGTGTGCTGCAGGTGGGGAAAAAGATTCCACGCAACTTTATGGGGCACAGGTGTTCCAAGGTTGGGGAAGTAGTTTAAAACCCTCCACTACCCACAGAGATGCACTCGCTAATACTTGGCTTTAGAGCCCATCCCCCACCATCGCTTACTGCTAGGCCTAGGGAAACACTTAGGGAAGTCAAGCGAAGGGATTCTATTACAACCCAGGTGCTGCTGTCTGTTGGAGGAACCTCCCCACACTCACAACCCCAGAACACTTCTTCCTGTGTGTGCTGGACGTGGGGAAACATAGCACACGCATTTTTCAGGGGTCACAGTAATTCCCAAGTTGTGGGTTGTAGTTTAAACATCTCCACTACCCATGGAGAGGCACACGCTAATACTTAGTTTTAGATCCCAAATCCCACTTTCAACCACACACTGGCCTAGGCAAACCATCAGGGAAGACAAGCAAAGGGATTCTATTCAAACCAAGACGCTGATGTCAGTTGGAGGAACTACCCCACCCTCAGGATACTGGAACCCAACCTTGTGTGGTGGGGAGATTTGAAGCCCCACTCCACGCAGATGAATGGGTGCTCAGGTGTTTCCCTTTATGGAGAATTCATCTAAATACTTCCTCAGTCCATCGGGGACACTCGCTACTATTTGGCCTCAAAGCCCAACCCCCAGGTTTCTCTCAGAGTCAGTCCTAGGGAAACACTCAGGGATTACAAGCTAAGGGATTCTATTAGAACCCAGCCGCTTCTGTCACCTGAAATTGCCAGCCCACACTCAGGATAGCAGAAAACTTCTTCATGTGTGTTCTGGTGGTGGGGATACAGAGTCCACGCTTTTTTCAAGGAGCACAGGTATTCCCATGTTGTGGGCTTTTGGTTAATAACCTCCAAATCCCATGGAGAAGCACTCGCTAATACTTGGATTTAGAGCCCAACCCACCCTTTCCCCAGCACTCCGTATCAGGCAACCAAACAGGGTAGACAAGTTAAGCGATTTTATAAGAACCAAGGCCCTGCTCTCAGTTGGAGGAGGCTGCCCACTCTCAGGATAACTGTGCAAGTGTTCGTGTGTGTGCTGGAGGTGTGGAAACAGACTCCACGGATCTTTATGGGGGCACAGGTGTTCCCAGGTTAGGGATGTAGTTTAAACACCTCCACAAACCATAGAGAGGTCATCGCCAATACTTGGTTTTGGAGCCCAAACCACACTTTCCCCCGCACTCCCGCCTAGGCTTTCCATCAGGGAAGACAAGCAAAGGGATTCAATTAGAACCCAGGCGCTGCTGTCAGTTGGAGGAACTTCCCTGCACTCAGAATTCCAGAACACATTCTTAGGTGTGGGAGAGATGTGCAGCCCCACTGCACCCAGATGAATGCAGGAAAAGGTGTTCCCTTTAGGGAGAAGTCCTCTAAGTACTTCCTCAATGGATCAGGGGGCACTCACTGCTACGTGGCCTCCAAGCCCAACCCCCAGCTTTCCCTCATGGCCTGGCCTAAAAGAACACTCAGGGAACAGAAGCTAAGGGATACTAATAGAATCCAGGTGCTGCTGTCAGTTTGAGGAACTTCCCCACACTCAGAATACCAGAACATTTCTTCGTGTGTGCGCTGGATGTAGGGAAACAGTCAAAGCATCTTTCAGGGGGCACATTTATTCCATGGTTGTGGGTTGTAGGTTAAAAACCCACATCCCATGGATAGGCTCTCGCTTATCCTTGGTTTAGAGCCCAACCCCCACTTTCCCCCACTCTCCAGCCTAGCCATGCCATCAGGGAAGACAAGCTAAGGGATTCTTTTAGAACCCAGGCGCTGCTGTCATTTGGAGGAGCCTCCCCACAATCAGGATACCTGAGCACGTCTCCGTGTGTGTGCTGGAGGTGGGGAAACAGATTCCACGCATCTTTATGGGGCACAGGTGTTCCAAGGTTGGGGAAGTAGTTTAAAACCCTCCACTACCCACAGAGATGCACTCGCTAATACTTGGCTTTAGAGCCCATCCCCCACCATCGCTTACTGCTAGGCCTAGGAAAACACTTAGGGAAGTCAAGCGAAGGGATTCTATTACAACCCAGGTGCTGCTGTCTTTTGGAGGAACCTCCCCACACTCACAACCCCAGAACACTTCTTCCTGTGTGTGCTGGACGTGGGGAAACATAGCACACGCAATTTTCAGGGGTCACAGTAATTCCCAAGTTGTGGGTTGTAGTTTAAACATCTCCAATACCCATGGAGAGGCACACGCTAATACTTAGTTTTAGATCCCAAATCCCACTTTCAACCACACACTGGCCTAGGCAAACCATCAGGGAAGACAAGCAAAGGGATTCTATTCAAACCAAGACGCTGATGTCAGTTGGAGGAACTACCCCACCCTCAGGATACTGGAACCCAACCTTGTGTGGTGGGGAGATTTGAAGCCCCACTCCACGCAGATGAATGGGTGCTCAGGTGTTTCCCTTTATGGAGAATTCATCTAAATACTTCCTCAGTCCATCGGGGACACTCGCTACTATTTGGCCTCAAAGCCCAACCCCCAAGTTTCTCTCAGAGTCAGTCCTAGGGAAACACTCAGGGATTACAAGCTAAGGGATTCTATTAGAACCCAGCTGCTTCTGTCAACTGAAATTGCCAGCCCACACTCAGGATAGCAGAAAACTTCTTCATGTGTGTTCTGGTAGTGGGGATACAGAGTCCACGCTTTTTTCAAGGAGCACAGGTATTCCCATGTTGTGGGCTTTTGGTTAATAACCTCCAAATCCCATGGAGAAGCACTCGCTAATACTGGGATTTAGAGCCCAACCCACTCTTTCCCCAGCACTCCGTATCAGGCAACCAAACAGGGTAGACAAGTTAAGCGATTTTATAAGAACCAAGGCCCTGCTCTCAGTTGGAGGAGGCTGCCCACTCTCAGGATAACTGTGCAAGTGTTCGTGTGTGTGCTGGAGGTGTGGAAACAGACTCCACGGATCTTTATGAGGGCACAGGTGTTCCCAGGTTAGGGATGTAGTTTAAACACCTCCACAAACCATAGAGAGGTCATCGCAAATACTTGGTTTTGGAGCCCAAACCACACTTTCCCCCGCACTCCCGCCTAGGCTTTCCATCAGGGAAGACAAGCAAAGGGATTCAATTAGAACCCAGGCGCTGCTGTCAGTTGGAGGAACTTCCCTGCACTCAGAATTCCAGAACACATTCTTAGGTGTGGGAGAGATGTGCAGCCCCACTGCACCCAGATGAATGCAGGAAAAGGTGTTCCCTTTAGGGACAAGTCCTCTAAGTACTTCCTCAATGGATCAGGGGGTACTCACTGCTACGTGGCCTCGAAGCCCAACCCCCAGCTTTCCCTCATGGCCTGGCCTAAGAGAACACTCGGGGAACAGAAGCTAAGGGATACTAATAGAATCCAGGTGCTGCTGTCAGTTTGAGGAACTTCCCCACACTCAGAATACCAGAACACATCTTCATGTGTGTGCTGGATGTAGGGAAACAGTCAAAGCATCTTTCAGGGGGCACATTTATTCCATGGTTGTGGGTTGTAGGTTAAAAACCCACATCCCATGGATAGGCTCTCGCTTATACTTGGTTTAGAGCCCAACCCCCACTTTCCCCCACTCTCCAGCCTAGACATGCCATCAGGGAAGACAAGCTAAGGGATTCTTTTAGAACCCAGGCGCTGCTGTCATTTGGAGGAGCCTCCCCACAATCAGGATACCTGAGCACGTCTCCGTGTGTGTGCTGGAGGTGGGGAAACAGATTCCACGCATATTTATGGGGCACAGGTGTTCCAAGGTTGGGGAAGTAGTTTAAAACCCTCCACTACCCACAGAGATGCACTCGCTAATACTTGGCTTTAGAGCCCATCCCCCACCATCGCTTACTGCTAGGCCTAGGAAAACACTTAGGGAAGTCAAGCGAAGGGATTCTATTACAACCCAGGTGCTGCTGTCTGTTGGAGGAACCTCCCCACACTCACAACCCCAGAACACTTCTTCCTGTGTGTGCTGGACGTGGGGAAACATAGCACACGCAATTATCAGGGGTCACAGTAATTCCCAAGTTGTGGGTTGTAGTTTAAACATCTCCAATACCCATGGAGAGGCACACGCTAATACTTAGTTTTAGATCCCAAATCCCACTTTCAACCACACACTGGCCTAGGCAAACCATCAGGGAAGACAAGCAAAGGGATTCTATTCAAACCAAGACGCTGATGTCAGTTGGAGGAACTACCCCACCCTCAGGATACTGGAACCCAACCTTGTGTGGTGGGGAGATTTGAAGCCCCACTCCACGCAGATGAATGGGTGCTCAGGTGTTTCCCTTTATGGAGAATTCATCTAAATACTTCCTCAGTCCATCGGGGACACTCGCTACTATTTGGCCTCAAAGCCCAACCCCCAGGTTTCTCTCAGAGTCAGTCCTAGGGAAACACTCAGGGATTACAAGCTAAGGGATTCTATTAGAACCCAGCTGCTTCTGTCAACTGAAATTGCCAGCCCACACCCAGGATAGCAGAAAACTTCTTCATGTGTGTTCTGGTAGTGGGGATACAGAGTCCACGCTTTTTTCAAGGAGCACAGGTATTCCCATGTTGTGGGCTTTTGGTTAATAACCTCCAAATCCCATGGAGAAGCACTCGCTAATACTTGGATTTAGAGCCCAACCCACTCTTTCCCCAGCACTCCGTATCAGGCAACCAAACAGGGTAGACAAGTTAAGCGATTTTATAAGAACCAAGGCCCTGCTCTCAGTTGGAGGAGGCTGCCCACTCTCAGGATAACTGTGCAAGTGTTCGTGTGTGTGCTGGAGGTGTGGAAACAGACTCCACGGATCTTTATGAGGGCACAGGTGTTCCCAGGTTAGGGATGTAGTTTAAACACCTCCACAAACCATAGAGAGGTCATCGCAAATACTTGGTTTTGGAGCCCAAACCACACTTTCCCCCGCACTCCCGCCTAGGCTTTCCATCAGGGAAGACAAGCAAAGGGATTCAATTAGAACCCAGGCGCTGCTGTCAGTTGGAGGAACTTCCCTGCACTCAGAATTCCAGAACATATTCTTAGGTGTGGGAGAGATGTGCAGCCCCACTGCACCCAGATGAATGCAGGAAAAGGTGTTCCCTTTAGGGAGAAGTCCTCTAAGTACTTCCTCAATGGATCAGGGGGTACTCACTGCTAAGTGGCCTCGAAGCCCAACCCCCAGCTTTCCCTCATGGCCTGGCCTAAGAGAACACTCGGGGAACAGAAGCTAAGGGATACTAATAGAATCCAGGTGCTGCTGTCAGTTTGAGGAACTTCCCCACACTCAGAATACCAGAACACATTTTCGTGTGTGTGCTGGATGTAGGGAAACAGTCAAAGCATCTTTCAGGGGGCACATTTATTCCATGGTTGTGGGTTGTAGGTTAAAAACCCACATCCCATGGATAGGCTCTCGCTTATACTTGGTTTAGAGCCCAACCCCCACTTTCCCCCACTCTCCAGCCTAGACATGCCATCAGGGAAGACAAGCTAAGGGATTCTTTTAGAACCCAGGCGCTGCTGTCATTTGGAGGAACCTCCCCACAATCAGGATACCTGAGCACGTCTCCGTGTGTGTGCTGGAGGTGGGGAAACAGATTCCACGCATATTTATGGGGCACAGGTGTTCCAAGGTCTGGAAATAGTTTAAAACCCTCCACTACCCACAGAGATGCACTCGCTAATACTTGGCTTTAGAGCCCATCCCCCACCATCGCTTACTGCTAGGCCTAGGAAAACACTTAGGGAAGGCAAGCGAAGGGATTCTATTACAACCCAGGTGCTGCTGTCTGTTGGAGGAACCTCCCCACACTCACAACCCCAGAACACTTCTTCCTGTGTGTGCTGGACGTGGGGAAACATAGCACACGCATTTTTCAGGGGTCACAGTAATTCCCAAGTTGTGGGTTGTAGTTTAAACATCTCCACTACCCATGGAGAGGCACACGCTAATACTTAGTTTTAGATCCCAAATCCCACTTTCAACCACACACTGGCCTAGGCAAACCATCAGGGAAGACAAGCAAAGGGATTCTATTCAAACCAAGACGCTGATGTCAGTTGGTGGAACTACCCCACCCTCAGGATACTGGAACCCAACCTTGTGTGGTGGGGAGATTTGAAGCCCCACTCCACGCAGATGAATGGGTGCTCAGGTGTTTCACTTTATGGAGAATTCATCTAAATACTTCCTCAGTCCATCAGGGACACTCGCTACTATTTGGCCTCAAAGCCCAACCCCCAGGTTTCTCTCAGAGTCAGTCCTAGGGAAACACTCAGGGATTACAAGCTAAGGGATTCTATTAGAACCCAGCCGCTTCTGTCACCTGAAATTGCCAGCCCACACTCAGGATAGCAGAAAACTTCTTCATGTGTGTTCTGGTGGTGGGGATACAGAGTCCACGCTTTTTTCAAGGAGCACAGGTATTCCCATGTTGTGGGCTTTTGGTTAATAACCTCCAAATCCCATGGAGAAGCACTCGCTAATACTTGGATTTAGAGCCCAACCCAACCTTTCCCCAGCACTCCGTATCAGGCAACCAAACAGGGTAGACAAGTTAAGCGATTTTATAAGAACCAAGGCCCTGCTCTCAGTTGGAGGAGGCTGCCCACTCTCAGGATAACTGTGCAAGTGTTCGTGTGTGTGCTGGAGGTGTGGAAACAGACTCCACGGATCTTTATGGGGGCACAGGTGTTCCCAGGTTAGGGATGTAGTTTAAACACCTCCACAAACCATAGAGAGGTCATCGCCAATACTTGGTTTTGGAGCCTAAACCACACTTTCCCCCGCACTCCCGCCTAGGCTTTCCATCAGGGAAGACAAGCAAAGGGATTCAATTAGAACCCAGGCGCTGCTGTCAGTTGGAGGAACTTCCCTGCACTCAGAATTCCAGAACACATTCTTAGGTGTGGGAGAGATGTGCAGCCCCACTGCACCCAGATGAATGCAGGAAAAGGTGTTCCCTTTAGGGAGAAGTCCTCTAAGTACTTCCTCAATGGATCAGGGGGCACTCACTGCTACGTGGCCTCCAAGCCCAACCCCCAGCTTTCCCTCATGGCCTGGCCTAAAAGAACACTCAGGGAACAGAAGCTAAGGGATACTAAAAGAATCCAGGTGCTGCTGTCAGTTTGAGGAACTTCCCCACACTCAGAATACCAGAACACTTCTTCGTGTGTGTGCTGGATGTAGGGAAACAGTCAAAGCATCTTTCAGGGGGCACATTTATTCCATGGTTGTGGGTTGTAGGTTAAAAACCCACATCCCATGGATAGGCTCTCGCTTATACTTGGTTTAGAGCCCAACCCCCACTTTCCCCCACTCTCCAGCCTAGGCATGCCATCAGGGAAGACAAGCTAAGGGATTCTTTTAGAACCCAGGCGCTGCTGTCATTTGGAGGAGCCTCCCCACAATCAGGATACCTGAGCACGTCTCCGTGTGTGTGCTGGAGGTGGGGAAACAGATTCCACGCATCTTTATGGGGCACAGGTGTTCCAAGGTTGGGGAAGTAGTTTAAAACCCTCCACTACCCACAGAGATGCACTCGCTAATACTTGGCTTTAGAGCCCATCCCCCACCATCGCTTACTGCTAGGCCTAGGAATACACTTAGGGAAGTCAAGCGAAGGGATTCTATTACAACCCAGGTGCTGCTGTCTGTTGGAGGAACCTCCCCACACTCACAACCCCAGAACACTTCTTCCTGTGTGTGCTGGACGTGGGGAAACATAGCACACGCATTTTTTAGGGGTCACAGTAATTCCCAAGTTGTGTGTTGTAGTTTAAACATCTCCACTACCCATGGAGAGGCACACGCTAATACTTAGTTTTAGATCCCAAATCCCACTTTCAACCACACACTGGCCTAGGCAAACCATCAGGGAAGACAAGCAAAGGGATTCTATTCAAACCAAGACGCTGATGTCAGTTGGAGGAACTACCCCACCCTCAGGATACTGGAACCCAACCTTGTGTGGTGGGGAGATTTGAAGCCCCACTCCACGCAGATGAATGGGTGCTCAGGTGTTTCCCTTTATGGAGAATTCATCTAAATACTTCCTCAGTCCATCGGGGACACTCGCTACTATTTGGCCTCAAAGCCCAACCCCCAGGTTTCTCTCAGAGTCAGTCCTAGGGAAACACTCAGGGATTACAAGCTAAGGGATTCTATTAGAACCCAGCCGCTTCTGTCACCTGAAATTGCCAGCCCACACTCAGGATAGCAGAAAACTTCTTCATGTGTGTTCTGGTGGTGGGGATACAGAGTCCACGCTTTTTTCAAGGAGCACAGGTATTCCCATGTTGTGGGCTTTTGGTTAATAACCTCCAAATCCCATGGAGAAGCACTCGCTAATACTTGGATTTAGAGCCCAACCCACCCTTTCCCCAGCACTCCGTATCAGGCAACCAAACAGGGTAGACAAGTTAAGCGATTTTATAAGAACCAAGGCCCTGCTCTCAGTTGGAGGAGGCTGCCCACTCTCAGGATAACTGTGCAAGTGTTCGTGTGTGTGCTGGAGGTGTGGAAACAGACTCCACGGATCTTTATGGGGGCACAGGTGTTCCCAGGTTAGGGATGTAGTTTAAACACCTCCACAAACCATAGAGAGGTCATCGCCAATACTTGGTTTTGGAGCCCAAACCACACTTTCCCCCGCACTCCCGCCTAGGCTTTCCATCAGGGAAGACAAGCAAAGGGATTCAATTAGAACCCAGGCGCTGCTGTCAGTTGGAGGAACTTCCCTGCACTCAGAATTCCAGAACACATTCTTAGGTGTGGGAGAGATGTGCAGCCCCACTGCACCCAGATGAATGCAGGAAAAGGTGTTCCCTTTAGGGACAAGTCCTCTAAGTACTTCCTCAATGGATCAGGGGGCACTCACTGCTACGTGGCCTCCAAGCCCAACCCCCAGCTTTCCCTCATGGCCTGGCCTAAAAGAACACTCAGGGAACAGAAGCTAAGGGATACTAATAGAATCCAGGTGCTGCTGTCAGTTTGAGGAACTTCCCCACACTCAGAATACCAGAACACTTCTTCGTGTGTGTGCTGGATGTAGGGAAACAGTCAAAGCATCTTTCAGGGGGCACATTTATTCCATGGTTGTGGGTTGTAGGTTAAAAACCCACATCCCATGGATAGGCTCTCGCTTATACTTGGTTTAGAGCCCAACCCCCACTTTCCCCCACTCTCCAGCCTAGGCATGCCATCAGGGAAGACAAGCTAAGGGATTCTTTTAGAACCCAGGCGCTGCTGTCATTTGGAGGAGCCTCCCCACAATCAGGATACCTGAGCACGTCTCCGTGTGTGTGCTGGAGGTGGGGAAACAGATTCCACGCATCTTTATGGGGCACAGGTGTTCCAAGGTTGGGGAAGTAGTTTAAAACCCTCCACTACCCACAGAGATGCACTCGCTAATACTTGGCTTTAGAGCCCATCCCCCACCATCGCTTAATGCTAGGCCTAGGAATACACTTAGGGAAGTCAAGCGAAGGGATTCTATTACAACCCAGGTGCTGCAGTCTGTTGGAGGAACCTCCCCACACTCACAACCCCAGAACACTTCTTCCTGTGTGTGCTGGACGTGGGGAAACATAGCACACGCATTTTTTAGGGGTCACAGTAATTCCCAAGTTGTGGGTGGTAGTTTAAACATCTCCACTACTCATGGAGAGGCACACGCTAATACTTAGTTTTAGATCCCAAATCCCACTTTCAACCACACACTGGCCTAGGCAAACCATCAGGGAAGACAAGCAAAGGGATTCTATTCAAACCAAGACGCTGATGTCAGTTGGAGGAACTACCCCACCCTCAGGATACTGGAACCCAACCTTGTGTGGTGGGGAGATTTGAAGCCCCACTCCACGCAGATGAATGGGTGCTCAGGTGTTTCCCTTTATGGAGAATTCATCTAAATACTTCCTCAGTCCATCGGGGACACTCGCTACTATTTGGCCTCAAAGCCCAACCCCCAGGTTTCTCTCAGAGTCAGTCCTAGGGAAACACTCAGGGATTACAAGCTAAGGGATTCTATTAGAACCCAGCCGCTTCTGTCACCTGAAATTGCCAGCCCACACTCAGGATAGCAGAAAACTTCTTCATGTGTGTTCTGGTGGTGGGGATACAGAGTCCACGCTTTTTTCAAGGAGCACAGGTATTCCCATGTTGTGGGCTTTTGGTTAATAACCTCCAAATCCCATGGAGAAGCACTCGCTAATACTTGGATTTAGAGCCCAACCCACCCTTTCCCCAGCACTCCGTATCAGGCAACCAAACAGGGTAGACAAGTTAAGCGATTTTATAAGAACCAAGGCCCTGCTCTCAGTTGGAGGAGGCTGCCCACTCTCAGGATAACTGTGCAAGTGTTCGTGTGTGTGCTGGAGGTGTGGAAACAGACTCCACGGATCTTTATGGGGGCACAGGTGTTCCCAGGTTAGGGATGTAGTTTAAACACCTCCACAAACCATAGAGAGGTCATCGCCAATACTTGGTTTTGGAGCCCAAACCACACTTTCCCCCGCACTCCCGCCTAGGCTTTCCATCAGGGAAGACAAGCAAAGGGATTCAATTAGAACCCAGGCGCTGCTGTCAGTTGGAGGAACTTCCCTGCACTCAGAATTCCAGAACACATTCTTAGGTGTGGGAGAGATGTGCAGCCCCACTGCACCCAGATGAATGCAGGAAAAGGTGTTCCCTTTAGGGAGAAGTCCTCTAAGTACTTCCTCAATGGATCAGGGGTCACTCACTGCTACGTGGCCTCCAAGCCCAACCCCCAGCTTTCCCTCATGGCCTGGCCTAAAAGAACACTCAGGGAACAGAAGCTAAGGGATACTAATAGAATCCAGGTGCTGCTGTCAGTTTGAGGAACTTCCCCACACTCAGAATACCAGAACACTTCTTCGTGTGTGTGCTGGATGTAGGGAAACAGTCAAAGCATCTTTCAGGGGGCACATTTATTCCATGGTTGTGGGTTGTAGGTTAAAAACCCACATCCCATGGATAGGCTCTCGCTTATACTTGGTTTAGAGCCCAACCCCCACTTTCCCCCACTCTCCAGCCTAGGCATGCCATCAGGGAAGACAAGCTAAGGGATTCTTTTAGAACCCAGGCGCTGCTGTCATTTGGAGGAGCCTCCCCACAATCAGGATACCTGAGCACGTCTCCGTGTGTGTGCTGGAGGTGGGGAAACAGATTCCACGCATCTTTATGGGGCACAGGTGTTCCAAGGTTGGGGAAGTAGTTTAAAACCCTCCACTACCCACAGAGATGCACTCGCTAATACTTGGCTTTAGAGCCCATCCCCCACCATCGCTTACTGCTAGGCCTAGGAATACACTTAGGGAAGTCAAGCGAAGGGATTCTATTACAACCCAGGTGCTGCAGTCTGTTGGAGGAACCTCCCCACACTCACAACCCCAGAACACTTCTTCCTGTGTGTGCTGGACGTGGGGAAACATAGCACACGCATTTTTTAGGGGTCACAGTAATTCCCAAGTTGTGGGTGGTAGTTTAAACATCTCCACTACCCATGGAGAGGCACACGCTAATACTTAGTTTTAGATCCCAAATCCCACTTTCAACCACACACTTGCCTAGGCAAACCATCAGGGAAGACAAGCAAAGGGATTCTATTCAAACCAAGACGCTGATGTCAGTTGGAGGAACTACCCCACCCTCAGGATACTGGAACCCAACCTTGTGTGGTGGGGAGATTTGAAGCCCCACTCCACGCAGATGAATGGGTGCTCAGGTGTTTCCCTTTATGGAGAATTCATCTAAATACTTCCTCAGTCCATCGGGGACACTCGCTACTATTTGGCCTCAAAGCCCAACCCCCAGGTTTCTCTCAGAGTCAGTCCTAGGGAAACACTCAGGGATTACAAGCTAAGGGATTCTATTAGAACCCAGCCGCTTCTGTCACCTGAAATTGCCAGCCCACACTCAGGATAGCAGAAAACTTCTTCATGTGTGTTCTGGTGGTGGGGATACAGAGTCCACGCTTTTTTCAAGGAGCACAGGTATTCCCATGTTGTGGGCTTTTGGTTAATAACCTCCAAATCCCATGGAGAAGCACTCGCTAATACTTGGATTTAGAGCCCAACCCACCCTTTCCCCAGCACTCCGTATCAGGCAACCAAACAGGGTAGACAAGTTAAGCGATTTTATAAGAACCAAGGCCCTGCTCTCAGTTGGAGGAGGCTGCCCATTCTCAGGATAACAGTGCAAGTGTTCGTGTGTGTGCTGGAGGTGTGGAAACAGACTCCACGGATCTTTATGGGGGCACAGGTGTTCCCAGGTTAGGGATGTAGTTTAAACACCTCCACAAACCATAGAGAGGTCATCGCCAATACTTGGTTTTGGAGCCCAAACCACACTTTCCCCCGCACTCCCGCCTAGGCTTTCCATCAGGGAAGACAAGCAAAGGGATTCAATTAGAACCCAGGCGCTGCTGTCAGTTGGAGGAACTTCCCTGCACTCAGAATTCCAGAACACATTCTTAGGTGTGGGAGAGATGTGCAGCCCCACTGCACCCAGATGAATGCAGGAAAAGGTGTTCCCTTTAGGGAGAATTCCTCTAAGTACTTCCTCAATGGATCAGGGGGCACTCACTGCTACGTGGCCTCCAAGCCCAACCCCCAGCTTTCCCTCATGGCCTGGCCTAAAAGAACACTCAGGGAACAGAAGCTAAGGGATACTAATAGAATCCAGGTGCTGCTGTCAGTTTGAGGAACTTCCCCACACTCAGAATACCAGAACACTTCTTCGTGTGTGTGCTGGATGTAGGGAAACAGTCAAAGCATCTTTCAGGGGGCACATTTATTCCATGGTTGTGGGTTGTTGGTTAAAAACCCACATCCCATGGATAGGCTCTCGCTTATACTTGGTTTAGAGCCCAACCCCCACTTTCCCCCACTCTCCAACCTAGGCATGCCATCAGGGAAGACAAGCTAAGGGATTCTTTTAGAACCCAGGCGCTGCTGTCATTTGGAGGAGCCTCCCCACAATCAGGATACCTGAGCACGTCTCCGTGTGTGTGCTGGAGGTGGGGAAACAGATTCCACGCATCTTTATGGGGCACAGGTGTTCCAAGGTTGGGGAAGTAGTTTAAAACCCTCCACTACCCACAGAGATGCACTCGCTAATACTTGGCTTTAGAGCCCATCCCCCACCATCGCTTACTGCTAGGCCTAGGAAAACACTTAGGGAAGTCAAGCGAAGGGATTCTATTACAACCCAGGTGCTGCTGTCTGTTGGAGGAACCTCCCCACACTCACAACCCCAGAACACTTCTTCCTGTGTGTGCTGGACGTGGGGAAACATAGCACATGCATTTTTCAGGGGTCACAGTAATTCCCAAGTTGTGGGTGGTAGTTTAAACATCTCCACTACCCATGGAGAGGCACACGCTAATACTTAGTTTTAGATCCCAAATCCCACTTTCAACCACACACTGGCCTAGGCAAACCATCAGGGAAGACAAGCAAAGGGATTCTATTGAAACCAAGACGCTGATGTCAGTTGGAGGAACTACCCCACCCTCAGGATACTGGAACCCAACCTTGTGTGGTGGGGAGATTTGAAGCCCCACTCCACGCAGATGAATGGGTGCTCAGGTGTTTCCCTTTATGGAGAATTCATCTAAATACTTCCTCAGTCCATCGGGGACACTCGCTACTATTTGGCCTCAAAGCCCAACCCCCAGGTTTCTCTCAGAGTCAGTCCTAGGGAAACACTCAGGGATTACAAGCTAAGGGATTCTATTAGAACCCAGCCGCTTCTGTCACCTGAAATTGCCAGCCCACACTCAGGATAGCAGAAAACTTCTTCATGTGTGTTCTGGTGGTGGGGATACAGAGTCCACGCTTTTTTCAAGGAGCACAGGTATTCCCATGTTGTGGGCTTTTGGTTAATAACCTCCAAATCCCATGGAGAAGCACTCGCTAATACTTGGATTTAGAGCCCAACCCACCCTTTCCCCAGCACTCCGTATCAGGCAACCAAACAGGGTAGACAAGTTAAGCGATTTTATAAGAACCAAGGCCCTGCTCTCAGTTGGAGGAGGCTGCCCACTCTCAGGAGAACTGTGCAAGTGTTCGTGTGTGTGCTGGAGGTGTGGAAACAGACTCCACGGATCTTTATGGGGGCACAGGTGTTCCCAGGTTAGGGATGTAGTTTAAACACCTCCACAAACCATAGAGAGGTCATCGCCAATACTTGGTTTTGGAGCCCAAACCACACTTTCCCCCGCACTCCCGCCTAGGCTTTCCATCAGGGAAGACAAGCAAAGGGATTCAATTAGAACCCAGGCGCTGCTGTCAGTTGGAGGAACTTCCCTGCACTCAGAATTCCAGAACACATTCTTAGGTGTGGGAGAGATGTGCAGCCCCACTGCACCCAGATGAATGCAGGAAAAGGTGTTCCCTTTAGGGAGAAGTCCTCTAAGTACTTCCTCAATTTAATCAGGGGTCACTCACTGCTACGTGGCCTCCAAGCCCAACCCCCAGCTTTCCCTCATGGCCTGGCCTAAAAGAACACTCAGGGAACAGAAGCTAAGGGATACTAATAGAATCCAGGTGCTGCTGTCAGTTTGAGGAACTTCCCCACACTCAGAATACAAGAACACTTCTTCGTGTGTGTGCTGGATGTAGGGAAACAGTCAAAGCATCTTTCAGGGGGCACATTTATTCCATGGTTGTGGGTTGTTGGTTAAAAACCCACATCCCATGGATAGGCTCTCGCTTATACTTGGTTTAGAGCCCAACCCCCACTTTCCCCCACTCTCCAACCTAGGCATGCCATCAGGGAAGACAAGCTAAGGGATTCTTTTAGAACCCAGGCGCTGCTGTCATTTGGAGGAGCCTCCCCACAATCAGGATACCTGAGCACGTCTCCGTGTGTGTGCTGGAGGTGGGGAAACAGATTCCACGCATCTTTATGGGGCACAGGTGTTCCAAGGTTGGGGAAGTAGTTTAAAACCCTCCACTACCCACAGAGATGCACTCGCTAATACTTGGCTTTAGAGCCCATCCCCCACCATCGCTTACTGCTAGGCCTAGGAAAACACTTAGGGAAGTCAAGCGAAGGGATTCTATTACAACCCAGGTGCTGCTGTCTGTTGGAGGAACCTCCCCACACTCACAACCCCAGAACACTTCTTCCTGTGTGTGCTGGACGTGGGGAAACATAGCACATGCATTTTTCAGGGGTCACAGTAATTCCCAAGTTGTGGGTTGTAGTTTAAACATCTCCACTACCCATGGAGAGGCACACGCTAATACTTAGTTTTAGATCCCAAATCCCACTTTCAACCACACACTGGCCTAGGCAAACCATCAGGGAAGACAAGCAAAGGGATTCTATTGAAACCAAGACGCTGATGTCAGTTGGAGGAACTACCCCACCCTCAGGATACTGGAACCCAACCTTGTGTGGTGGGGAGATTTGAAGCCCCACTCCACGCAGATGAATGGGTGCTCAGGTGTTTCCCTTTATGGAGAATTCATCTAAATACTTCCTCAGTCCATCGGGGACACTCGCTACTATTTGGCCTCAAAGCCCAACCCCCAGGTTTCTCTCAGAGTCAGTCCTAGGGAAACACTCAGGGATTACAAGCTAAGGGATTCTATTAGAACCCAGCCGCTTCTGTCACCTGAAATTGCCAGCCCACACTCAGGATAGCAGAAAACTTCTTCATGTGTGTTCTGGTGGTGGGGATACAGAGTCCACGCTTTTTTCAAGGAGCACAGGTATTCCCATGTTGTGGGCTTTTGGTTAATAACCTCCAAATCCCATGGAGAAGCACTCGCTAATACTTGGATTTAGAGCCCAACCCACCCTTTCCCCAGCACTCCGTATCAGGCAACCAAACAGGGTAGACAAGTTAAGCGATTTTATAAGAACCAAGGCCCTGCTCTCAGTTGGAGGAGGCTGCCCACTCTCAGGATAACTGTGCAAGTGTTCGTGTGTGTGCTGGAGGTGTGGAAACAGACTCCACGGATCTTTATGAGGGCACAGGTGTTCCCAGGTTAGGGATGTAGTTTAAACACCTCCACAAACCATAGAGAGGTCATCGCCAATACTTGGTTTTGGAGCCCAAACCACACTTTCCCCCGCACTCCCGCCTAGGCTTTCCATCAGGGAAGAAAAGCAAAGGGATTCAATTAGAACCCAGGCGCTGCTGTCAGTTGGAGGAACTTCCCTGCACTCAGAATTCCAGAACACATTCTTAGGTGTGGGAGAGATGTGCAGCCCCACTGCACCCAGATGAATGCAGGAAAAGGTGTTCCCTTTAGGGAGAAGTCCTCTAAGTACTTCCTCAATGGATCAGGGGGCACTCACTGCTACGTGGCCTCCAAGCCCAACCCCCAGCTTTCCCTCATGGCCTGGCCTAAAAGCACACTCAGGGAACAGAAGCTAAGGGATACTAATAGAATCCAGGTGCTGCTGTCAGTTTGAGGAACTTCCCCACACTCAGAATACCAGAACACTTCTTCGTGTGTGTGCTGGATGTAGGGAAACAGTCAAAGCATCTTTCAGGGGGCACATTTATTCCATGGTTGTGGGTTGTAGGTTAAAAACCCACATCCCATGGATAGGCTCTCGCTTATCCTTGGTTTAGAGCCCAACCCCCACTTTCCCCCACTCTCCAGCCTAGGCATGCCATCAGGGAAGACAAGCTAAGGGATTCTTTTAGAACCCAGGCGCTGCTGTCATTTGGAGGAGCCTCCCCACAATCAGGATACCTGAGCACGTCTCCGTGTGTGTGCTGCAGGTGGGGAAAGAGATTCCATGCATCTTTATGGGGCACAGGTGTTCCAAGGTTGGGGAAGTAGTTTAAAACCCTCCACTCCCCACAGAGATGCACTCGCTAATACTTGGCTTTAGAGCCCATCCCCCACCATCGCTTACTGCTAGTCCTAGGAAAACACATAGGGAAGTCAAGCGAAGGGATTCTATTACAACCCAGGTGCTGCTGTCTGTTGGAGGAACCTCCCCACACTCACAACCCCAGAACACTTCTTCCTGTGTGTGCTGGACGTGGGGAAACATAGCACACGCATTTTTCAGGGGTCACAGTAATTTCCAAGTTGTGGGTTGTAGTTTAAACATCTCCACTACCCATGGAGAGGCACACGCTAATACTTAGTTTTAGATCCAAATCCCACTTTCAACCACACACTGGCCTAGGCAAACCATCAGGGAAGACAAGCAAAGGGATTCTATTCAAACCAAGACGCTGATGTCAGTTGGAGGAACTACCCCACCCTCAGGATACTGGAACCCAACCTTGTGTGGTGGGGAGATTTGAAGCCCCACTCCACGCAGATGAACGGGTGCTCAGGTGTTTCCCTTTATGGAGAATTCATCTAAATACTTCCTCAGTCCATCGGGGACACTCGCTACTATTTGGCCTCAAAGCCCAACCCCCAGGTTTCTCTCAGAGTCAGTCCTAGGGAAACACTCAGGGATTACAAGCTAAGGGATTCTATTAGAACCCAGCCGCTTCTGTCACCTGAAATTGCCAGCCCACACTCAGGATAGCAGAAAACTTCTTCATGTGTGTTCTGGTGGTGGGGATACAGAGTCCACGCTTTTTTCAAGGAGCACAGGTATTCCCATGTTGTGGGCTTTTGGTTAATAACCTCCAAATCCCATGGAGAAGCACTCGCTAATACTTGGATTTAGAGCCCAACCCACCCTTTCCCCAGCACTCCGTATCAGGCAACCAAACAGGGTAGAGAAGTTAAGCGATTTTATAAGAACCAAGGCCCTGCTCTCAGTTGGAGGAGGCTGCCCACTCTCAGGATAACTGTGCAAGTGTTCGTGTGTGTGCTGGAGGTGTGGAAACAGACTCCACGGATCTTTATGGGGGCACAGGTGTTCCCAGGTTAGGGATGTAGTTTAAACACCTCCACAAACCATAGAGAGGTCATCGCAAATACTTGGTTTTGGAGCCCAAACCACACTTTCCCCCGCACTCCCGCCTAGGCTTTCCATCAGGGAAGACAAGCAAAGGGATTCAATTAGAACCCAGGCGCTGCTGTCAGTTGGAGGAACTTCCCTGCACTCAGAATTCCAGAACACATTCTTAGGTGTGGGAGAGATGTGCAGCCCCACTGCACCCAGATGAATGCAGGAAAAGGTGTTCCCTTTAGGGAGAAGTCCTCTAAGTACTTCCTCAATGGATCAGGGGGCACTCACTGCTACGTGCCTCCAAGCCCAACCCCCAGCTTTCCCTCATGGCCTGGCCTAAAAGAACACTCAGGGAACAGAAGCTAAGGGATACTAATAGAATCCAGGTGCTGCTGTCAGTTTGAGGAACTTCCCCACACTCAGAATACAAGAACACATCTTCGTGTGTGTGCTGGATGTAGGGAAACAGTCAAAGCATCTTTCAGGGGGCACATTTATTCCATGGTTGTGGGTTGTAGGTTAAAAACCCACATCCCATGGATAGGCTCTCGCTTATACTTGGTTTAGAGCCCAACCCCCACTTTCCCCCACTCTCCAGCCTAGGCATGCCATCAGGGAAGACAAGCTAAGGGATTCTTTTAGAACCCAGGCGCTGCTGTCATTTGGAGGAGCCTCCCCACAATCAGGATACCTGAGCACGTCTCCGTGTGTGTGCTGGAGGTGGGGAAACAGATTCCACGCATCTTTATGGGGCACAGGTGTTCCAAGGTTGGGGAAGTAGTTTAAAACCCTCCACTACCCACAGAGATGCACTCGCTAATACTTGGCTTTAGAGCTCATCCCCCACCATCGCTTACTGCTAGGCCTATGAATACACTTAGGGAAGTCAAGCGAAGGGATTCTATTACAACCCAGGTGCTGCTGTCTGTTGGAGGAACCTCCCCACACTCACAACCCCAGAACACTTCTTCCTGTGTGTGCTGGACGTGGGGAAACATAGCACACGCATTTTTCAGGGGTCACAGTAATTTCCGAGTTGTGGGTTGTAGTTTAAACATCTCCACTACCCATGGAGAGGCACACGCTAATACTTAGTTTTAGATCCAAATCCCACTTTCAACCACACACTGGCCTAGGCAAACCATCAGGGAAGACAAGCAAAGGGATTCTATTCAAACCAAGACGCTGATGTCAGTTGGAGGAACTACCCCACCCTCAGGATACTGGAACCCAACCTTGTGTGGTGGGGAGATTTGAAGCCCCATTCCACGCAGATGAATGGGTGCTCAGGTGTTTCCCTTTATGGAGAATTCATCTAAATACTTCCTCAGTCCATCGGGGACACTCGCTACTATTTGGCCTCAAAGCCCAACCCCCAGGTTTCTCTCAGAGTCAGTCCTAGGGAAACACTCAGGGATTACAAGCTAAGGGATTCTATTAGAACCCAGCCGCTTCTGTCACCTGAAATTGCCAGCCCACACTCAGGATAGCAGAAAACTTCTTCATGTGTGTTCTGGTGGTGGGGATACAGAGTCCACGCTTTTTTCAAGGAGCACAGGTATTCCCATGTTGTGGGCTTTTGGTTAATAACCTCCAAATCCCATGGAGAAGCACTCGCTAATACTTGGATTTAGAGCCCAACCCACCCTTTCCCCAGCACTCCGTATCAGGCAACCAAACAGGGTAGACAAGTTAAGCGATTTTATAAGAACCAAGGCCCTGCTCTCAGTTGGAGGAGGCTGCCCACTCTCAGGATAACTGTGCAAGTGTTCGTGTGTGTGCTGGAGGTGTGGAAACAGACTCCACGGATCTTTATGGGGGCACAGGTGTTCCCAGGTTAGGGATGTAGTTTAAACACCTCCACAAACCATAGAGAGGTCATCGCCAATACTTGGTTTTGGAGCCCAAACCACACTTTCCCCCGCACTCCCGCCTAGGCTTTCCATCAGGGAAGACAAGCAAAGGGATTCAATTAGAACCCAGGCGCTGCTGTCAGTTGGAGGAACTTCCCTGCACTCAGAATTCCAGAACACATTCTTAGGTGTGGGAGAGTTGTGCAGCCCCACTGCACCCAGATGAATGCAGGAAAAGGTGTTCCCTTTAGGGAGAAGTCCTCTAAGAACTTCCACAATGGATCAGGGGCACTCACTGCTACGTGGCCTCCAAGCCCAACCCCCAGCTTTCCCTCATGGCCTGGCCTAAAAGAACACTCAGGGAACAGAAGCTAAGGGATACTAATAGAATCCAGGTGCTGCTGTCAGTTTGAGGAACATCCCCACACTCAGAATACAAGAACACATCTTCGTGTGTGTGCTGGATGTAGGGAAACAGTCAAAGCATCTTTCAGGGGGCACATTTATTCCATGGTTGTGGGTTGTAGGTTAAAAACCCACATCCCATGGATAGGCTCTCGCTTATACTTGGTTTAGAGCCCAACCCCCACTTTCCCCCACTCTCCAGCCTAGGCATGCCATCAGGGAAGGCAAGCTAAGGGATTCTTTTAGAACCCAGGCGCTGCTGTCATTTGGAGGAGCCTCCCCACAATCAGGATACCTGAGCACGTCTCCGTGTGTGTGCTGGAGGTGGGGAAACAGATTCCACGCATCTTTATGGGGCACAGGTGTTCCAAGGTTGGGGAAGTAGATTAAAACCCTCCACTACCCACAGAGATGCACTCGCTAATACTTGGCTTTAGAGCCCATCCCCCACCATCGCTTACTGCTAGGCCTAGGAAAACACTTAGGGAAGTCAAGCTAAGGGATTCTATTACAACCAAGGTGCTGCTGTCTGTTGGAGGAACTTCCCACACTCACAACCCCAGAACACTTCTTCCTGTGTGTGCTGGACGTGGGGAAATATAGCACACGCATTTTTCAGGGGTCACAGTAATTCCCAAGTTGTGGGTTGTAGTTTAAACATCTCCACTACCCATGGAGAGGCACACGCTAATACTTAGTTTTAGATCCCAAATCCCACTTTCAACCACACACTGGCCTAGGCAAACCATCAGGGAAGACAAGCAAAGGGATTCTATTCAAACCAAGACGCTGATGTCAGTTGGAGGAACTACCCCACCCTCAGGATACTGGAACCCAACCTTGTGTGGTGGGGAGATTTGAAGCCCCACTCCACGCAGATGAATGGGTGCTCAGGTGTTTCCCTTTATGGAGAATTCATCTAAATACTTCCTCAGTCCATCGGGGACACTCGCTACTATTTGGCCTCAAAGCCCAACCCCCAGGTTTCTCTCAGAGTCAGTCCTAGGGAAACACTCAGGGATTACAAGCTAAGGGATTCTATTAGAACCCAGCCGCTTCTGTCACCTGAAATTGCCAGCCCACACTCAGGATAGCAGAAAACTTCTTCATGTGTGTTCTGGTGGTGGGGATACAGAGTCCACGCTTTTTTCAAGGAGCACAGGTATTCCCATGTTGTGGGCTTTTGGTTAATAACCTCCAAATCCCATGGAGAAGCACTCGCTAATACTTGGATTTAGAGCCCAACCCACCCTTTCCCCAGCACTCCGTATCAGGCAACCAAACAGGGTAGACAAGTTAAGCGATTTTATAAGAACCAAGGCCCTGCTCTCAGTTGGAGGAGGCTGCCCACTCTCAGGAGAACTGTGCAAGTGTTCGTGTGTGTGCTGGAGGTGTGGAAACAGACTCCACGGATCTTTATGGGGGCACAGGTGTTCCCAGGTTAGGGATGTAGTTTAAACACCTCCACAAAACATAGAGAGGGCATCGTAAATACTTGGTTTTGGAGCCCAAACCACACTTTCCCCCGCACTCCCGCCTAGGCTTTCCATCAGGGAAGACAAGCAAAGGGATTCAATTAGAACACAGGCGCTGCTGTCAGTTGGAGGAACTTCCCTGCACTCAGAATTCCAGAACACATTCTTAGGTGTGGGAGAGATGTGCAGCCCCACTGCACCCAGATGAATGCAGGAAAAGGTGTTCCCTTTAGGGACAAGTCCTCTAAGTACTTCCTCAATGGATCAGGGGGCACTCACTGCTACGTGGCCTCCAAGCCCAACCCCCAGCTTTCCCTCATGGCCTGGCCTAAAAGAACACTCAGGGAACAGAAGCTAAGGGATACTAATAGAATCCAGATGCTGCTGTCAGTTTGAGTAACTTCCCCACACTCAGAATACAAGAACACATCTTCGTGTGTGTGCTGGATGTAGGGAAACAGTCAAAGCATCTTTCAGGGGGCACATTTATTCCATGGTTGTGGGTTGTAGGTTAAAAACCCACATCCCATGGATAGGCTCTCGCTTATACTTGGTTTAGAGCCCAACCCCCACTTTCCCCCACTCTCCAGCTTAGGCATGCCATCAGGGAAGACAAGCTAAGGGATTCTTTTAGAACCCAGGCACTGCTGTCATTTGGAGGAGCCTCCCCACAATCAGGATACCTGAGCACGTCTCCGTGTGTATGCTGGAGGTGGGGAAACAGATTCCACGCATCTTTATGGGGCACAGGTGTTCCAAGGTTGGGGAAGTAGTTTAAAACCCTCCACTACCCACAGAGATGCACTCGCTAATACTTGGCTTTAGAGCCCATCCCCCACCATCGCTTACTGCTAGGCCTAGGAAAACACTTAGGGAAGGCAAGCGAAGGGATTCTATTACAACCCAGGTGCTGCTGTCTGTTGGAGGAACCTCCCCACACTCACAACCCCAGAACACTTCTTCCTGTGTGTGCTGGACGTGGGGAAACATAGCACATGCATTTTCCAGGGGTCACAGTAATTCCCAAGTTGTGGGTTGTAGTTTAAACATCTCCACTACCCATGGAGAGGCACACGCTAATACTTAGTTTTAGATCCCAAATCCCACTTTCAACCACACACTGGCCTAGGCAAACCATCAGGGAAGACAAGCAAAGGGATTCTATTCAAACCAAGACGCTGATGTCAGTTGGAGGAACTACCCCACCCTCAGGATACTGGAACCCAACCTTGTGTGGTGGGGAGATTTGAAGCCCCACTCCACGCAGATGAATGGGTGCTCAGGTGTTTCCCTTTGTGGAGAATTCATCTAAATACTTCCTCAGTCCATCGGGGACACTCGCTACTATTTGGCCTCAAAGCCCAACCCCCAGGTTTCTCTCAGAGTCAGTCCTAGGGAAACACTCAGGGATTACAAGCTAAGGGATTCTATTAGAACCCAGCCGCTTCTGTCACCTGAAATTGCCAGCCCACACTCAGGATAGCAGAAAACTTCTTCATGTGTGTTCTGGTGGTGGGGATACAGAGTCCACGCTTTTTTCAAGGAGCACAGGTATTCCCATGTTGTGGGCTTTTGGTTAATAACCTCCAAATCCCATGGAGAAGCACTCGCTAATACTTGGATTTAGAGCCCAACCCACCCTTTCCCCAGCACTCCGTATCAGGCAACCAAACAGGGTAGACAAGTTAAGCGATTTTATAAGAACCAAGGCCCTGCTCTCAGTTGGAGGAGGCTGCCCACTCTCAGGATAACTGTGCAAGTGTTCGTGTGTGTGCTGGAGGTGTGGAAACAGACTCCACGGATCTTTATGGGGGCACAGGTGTTCCCAGGTTAGGGATGTAGTTTAAACACCTCCAAAAACCACAGAGAGGTCATCGCAAATACTTGGTTTTGGAGCCCAAACCACACTTTCCCCCGCACTCACGCCTAGGCTTTCCATCAGGGAAGACAAGCAAAGGGATTCAATTAGAACCCAGGCGCTGCTGTCAGTTGGAGGAACTTCCCTGCACTCAGAATTCCAGAACACATTCTTAGGAGTGGGAGAGATGTGCAGCCCCACTGCACCCAGATGAATGCAGGAAAAGGTGTTCCCTTTAGGGACAAGTCCTCTAAGTACTTCCTCAATGGATCAGGGGGCACTCACTGCTACGTGGCCTCCAAGCCCAACCCCCAGCTTTCCCTCATGGCCTGGCCTAAAAGAACACTCAGGGAACAGAAGCTAAGGGATACTAATAGAATCCAGGTGCTGCTGTCAGTTTGAGGAACTTCCCCACACTCAGAATACCAGAACACTTCTTCGTGTGTGTGCTGGATGTAGGGAAACAGTCAAAGCATCTTTCAGGGGGCACATTTATTCCATGGTTGTGGGTTGTAGGTTAAAAACCCACATCCCATGGATAGGCTCTCGCTTATACTTGGTTTAGAGCCCAACCCCCACTTTCCCCCACTCTCCAGCCTAGGCATGCCATCAGGGAAGACACGCTAAGGGATTCTTTTAGAACCCAGGGGCTGCTGTCATTTGGAGGAGCCTCCCCACAATCAGGATACCTGAGCATGTCTCCGTGTGTGTGCTGGAGGTGGGGAAACAGATTCCACGCATCTTTATGGGGCACAGGTGTTCCAAGGTTGGGGAAGTAGTTTAAAACCCTCCACTACCCACAGAGATGCACTCGCTAATACTTGGCTTTAGAGCCCATCCCCCACCATCGCTTACTGCTAGGCCTAGGAAAACACTTAGGGAAGTCAAGCGAAGGGATTCTATTACAACCCAGGTGCTGCTGTCTGTTGGAGGAACCTCCCCACACTCACAACCCCAGAACACTTCTTCCTGTGTGTGCTGGACGTGGGGAAACATAGCACACGCATTTTTCAGGGGTCACAGTAATTTCCGAGTTGTGGGTTGTACTTTAAACATCTCCACTACCCATGGAGAGGCACACGCTAATACTTAGTTTTAGATCCAAATCCCACTTTCAACCACACACTGGCCTAGGCAAACCATCAGGGAAGACAAGCAAAGGGATTCTATTCAAACCAAGACGCTGATGTCAGTTGGAGGAACTACCCCACCCTCAGGATACTGGAACCCAACCTTGTGTGGTGGGGAGATTTGAAGCCCCATTCCACGCAGATGAATGGGTGCTCAGGTGTTTCCCTTTATGGAGAATTCATCTAAATACTTCCTCAGTCCATCGGGGACACTCGCTACTATTTGGCCTCAAAGCCCAACCCCCAGGTTTCTCTCAGAGTCAGTCCTAGGGAAACACTCAGGGATTACAAGCTAAGGGATTCTATTAGAACCCAGCCGCTTCTGTCACCTGAAATTGCCAGCCCACACTCAGGATAGCAGAAAACTTCTTCATGTGTGTTCTGGTGGTGGGGATACAGAGTCCACGCTTTTTTCAAGGAGCACAGGTATTCCCATGTTGTGGGCTTTTGGTTAATAACCTCCAAATCCCATGGAGAAGCACTCGCTAATACTTGGATTTAGAGCCCAACCCACCCTTTCCCCAGCACTCCGTATCAGGCAACCAAACAGGGTAGACAAGTTAAGCGATTTTATAAGAACCAAGGCCCTGCTCTCAGTTGGAGGAGGCTGCCCACTCTCAGGATAACTGTGCAAGTGTTCGTGTGTGTGCTGGAGGTGTGGAAACAGACTCCACGGATCTTTATGGGGGCACAGGTGTTCCCAGGTTAGGGATGTAGTTTAAACACCTCCACAAACCATAGAGAGGTCATCGCCAATACTTGGTTTTGGAGCCCAAACCACACTTTCCCCCGCACTCCCGCCTAGGCTTTCCATCAGGGAAGACAAGCAAAGGGATTCAATTAGAACCCAGGCGCTGCTGTCAGTTGGAGGAACTTCCCTGCACTCAGAATTCCAGAACACATTCTTAGGTGTGGGAGAGTTGTGCAGCCCCACTGCACCCAGATGAATGCAGGAAAAGGTGTTCCCTTTAGGGAGAAGTCCTCTAAGAACTTCCACAATGGATCAGGGGCACTCACTGCTACGTGGCCTCCAAGCCCAACCCCCAGCTTTCCCTCATGGCCTGGCCTAAAAGAACACTCAGGGAACAGAAGCTAAGGGATACTAATAGAATCCAGATGCTGCTGTCAGTTTGAGGAACATCCCCACACTCAGAATACAAGAACACATCTTCGTGTGTGTGCTGGATGTAGGGAAACAGTCAAAGCATCTTTCAGGGGGCACATTTATTCCATGGTTGTGGGTTGTAGGTTAAAAACCCACATCCCATGGATAGGCTCTCGCTTATACTTGGTTTAGAGCCCAACCCCCACTTTCCCCCACTCTCCAGCTTAGGCATGCCATCAGGGAAGACAAGCTAAGGGATTCTTTTAGAACCCAGGCGCTGCTGTCATTTGGAGGAGCCTCCCCACAATCAGGATACCTGAGCACGTCTCCGTGTGTATGCTGGAGGTGGGGAAACAGATTCCACGCATCTTTATGGGGCACAGGTGTTCCAAGGTTGGGGAAGTAGTTTAAAACCCTCCACTACCCACAGAGATGCACTCGCTAATACTTGGCTTTAGAGCCCATCCCCCACCATCGCTTACTGCTAGGCCTAGGAAAACACTTAGGGAAGGCAAGCGAAGGGATTCTATTACAACCCAGGTGCTGCTGTCTGTTGGAGGAACCTCCCCACACTCACAACCCCAGAACACTTCTTCCTGTGTGTGCTGGACGTGGGGAAACATAGCACATGCATTTTCCAGGGGTCACAGTAATTCCCAAGTTGTGGGTTGTAGTTTAAACATCTCCACTACCCATGGAGAGGCACACGCTAATACTTAGTTTTAGATCCCAAATCCCACTTTCAACCACACACTGGCCTAGGCAAACCATCAGGGAAGACAAGCAAAGGGATTCTATTCAAACCAAGACGCTGATGTCAGTTGGAGGAACTACCCCACCCTCAGGATACTGGAACCCAACCTTGTGTGGTGGGGAGATTTGAAGCCCCACTCCACGCAGATGAATGGGTGCTCAGGTGTTTCCCTTTGTGGAGAATTCATCTAAATACTTCCTCAGTCCATCGGGGACACTCGCTACTATTTGGCCTCAAAGCCCAACCCCCAGGTTTCTCTCAGAGTCAGTCCTAGGGAAACACTCAGGGATTACAAGCTAAGGGATTCTATTAGAACCCAGCCGCTTCTGTCACCTGAAATTGCCAGCCCACACTCAGGATAGCAGAAAACTTCTTCATGTGTGTTCTGGTGGTGGGGATACAGAGTCCACGCTTTTTTCAAGGAGCACAGGTATTCCCATGTTGTGGGCTTTTGGTTAATAACCTCCAAATCCCATGGAGAAGCACTCGCTAATACTTGGATTTAGAGCCCAACCCACCCTTTCCCCAGCACTCCGTATCAGGCAACCAAACAGGGTAGACAAGTTAAGCGATTTTATAAGAACCAAGGCCCTGCTCTCAGTTGGAGGAGGCTGCCCACTCTCAGGATAACTGTGCAAGTGTTCGTGTGTGTGCTGGAGGTGTGGAAACAGACTCCACGGATCTTTATGGGGGCACAGGTGTTCCCTCGTTAGGGATGTAGTTTAAACACCTCCAAAAACCACAGAGAGGTCATCGCAAATACTTGGTTTTGGAGCCCAAACCACACTTTCCCCCGCACTCACGCCTAGGCTTTCCATCAGGGAAGACAAGCAAAGGGATTCAATTAGAACCCAGGCGCTGCTGTCAGTTGGAGGAACTTCCCTGCACTCAGAATTCCAGAACACATTCTTAGGAGTGGGAGAGATGTGCAGCCCCACTGCACCCAGATGAATGCAGGAAAAGGTGTTCCCTTTAGGGACAAGTCCTCTAAGTACTTCCTCAATGGATCAGGGGGCACTCACTGCTACGTGGCCTCCAAGCCCAACCCCCAGCTTTCCCTCATGGCCTGGCCTAAAAGAACACTCAGGGAACAGAAGCTAAGGGATACTTATAGAATCCAGGTGCTGCTGTCAGTTTGAGGAACTTCCCCACACTCAGAATACCAGAACACTTCTTCGTGTGTGTGCTGGATGTAGGGAAACAGTCAAAGCATCTTTCAGGGGGCACATTTATTCCATGGTTGTGGGTTGTAGGTTAAAAACCCACATCCCATGGATAGGCTCTCGCTTATACTTGGTTTAGAGCCCAACCCCCACTTTCCCCCACTCTCCAGCCTAGGCATGCCATCAGGGAAGACAAGCTAAGGGATTCTTTTAGAACCCAGGGGCTGCTGTCATTTGGAGGAGCCTCCCCACAATCAGGATACCTGAGCATGTCTCCGTGTGTGTGCTGGAGGTGGGGAAACAGATTCCACGCATCTTTATGGGGCACAGGTGTTCCAAGGTTGGGGAAGTAGTTTAAAACCCTCCACTACCCACAGAGATGCACTCGCTAATACTTGGCTTTAGAGCCCATCCCCCACCATCGCTTACTGCTAGGCCTAGGAAAACACTTAGGGAAGTCAAGCGAAGGGATTCTATTACAACCCAGGTGCTGCTGTCTGTTGGAGGAACCTCCCCACACTCACAACCCCAGAACACTTCTTCCTGTGTGTGCTGGACGTGGGGAAACATAGCACACGCATTTTTCAGGGGTCACAGTAATTTCCGAGTTGTGGGTTGTACTTTAAACATCTCCACTACCCATGGAGAGGCACACGCTAATACTTAGTTTTAGATCCAAATCCCACTTTCAACCACACACTGGCCTAGGCAAACCATCAGGGAAGACAAGCAAAGGGATTCTATTCAAACCAAGACGCTGATGTCAGTTGGAGGAACTACCCCACCCTCAGGATACTGGAACCCAACCTTGTGTGGTGGGGAGATTTGAAGCCCCATTCCACGCAGATGAATGGGTGCTCAGGTGTTTCCCTTTATGGAGAATTCATCTAAATACTTCCTCAGTCCATCGGGGACACTCGCTACTATTTGGCCTCAAAGCCCAACCCCCAGGTTTCTCTCAGAGTCAGTCCTAGGGAAACACTCAGGGATTACAAGCTAAGGGATTCTATTAGAACCCAGCCGCTTCTGTCACCTGAAATTGCCAGCCCACACTCAGGATAGCAGAAAACTTCTTCATGTGTGTTCTGGTGGTGGGGATACAGAGTCCACGCTTTTTTCAAGGAGCACAGGTATTCCCATGTTGTGGGCTTTTGGTTAATAACCTCCAAATCCCATGGAGAAGCACTCGCTAATACTTGGATTTAGAGCCCAACCCACCCTTTCCCCAGCACTCCGTATCAGGCAACCAAACAGGGTAGACAAGTTAAGCGATTTTATAAGAACCAAGGCCCTGCTCTCAGTTGGAGGAGGCTGCCCACTCTCAGGATAACTGTGCAAGTGTTCGTGTGTGTGCTGGAGGTGTGGAAACAGACTCCACGGATCTTTATGGGGGCACAGGTGTTCCCAGGTTAGGGATGTAGTTTAAACACCTCCACAAACCATAGAGAGGTCATCGCCAATACTTGGTTTTGGAGCCCAAACCACAATTTCCCCCGCACTCCCGCCTAGGCTTTCCATCAGGGAAGACAAGCAAAGGGATTCAATTAGAACCCAGGCGCTGCTGTCAGTTGGAGGAACTTCCCTGCACTCAGAATTCCAGAACACATTCTTAGGTGTGGGAGAGTTGTGCAGCCCCACTGCACCCAGATGAATGCAGGAAAAGGTGTTCCCTTTAGGGAGAAGTCCTCTAAGAACTTCCACAATGGATCAGGGGCACTCACTGCAACGTGGCCTCCAAGCCCAACCCCCAGCTTTCCCTCATGGCCTGGCCTAAAAGAACACTCAGGGAACAGAAGCTAAGGGATACTAATAGAATCCAGATGCTGCTGTCAGTTTGAGGAACATCCCCACACTCAGAATACAAGAACACATCTTCGTGTGTGTGCTGGATGTAGGGAAACAGTCAAAGCATCTTTCAGGGGGCACATTTATTCCATGGTTGTGGGTTGTAGGTTAAAAACCCACATCCCATGGATAGGCTCTCGCTTATACTTGGTTTAGAGCCCAACCCCCACTTTCCCCCACTCTCCAGCCTAGGCATGCCATCAGGGAAGGCAAGCTAAGGGATTCTTTTAGAACCCAGGCGCTGCTGTCATTTGGAGGAGCCTCCCCACAATCAGGATACCTGAGCACGTCTCCGTGTGTGTGCTGGAGGTGGGGAAACAGATTCCACGCATCTTTATGGGGCACAGGTGTTCCAAGGTTGGGGAAGTAGTTTAAAACCCTCCACTACCCACAGAGATGCACTCGCTAATACTTGGCTTTAGAGCCCATCCCCCACCATCGCTTACTGCTAGGCCTAGGAAAACACTTAGGGAAGTCAAGCTAAGGGATTCTATTACAACCAAGGTGCTGCTGTCTGTTGGAGGAACTTCCCACACTCACAACCCCAGAACACTTCTTCCTGTGTGTGCTGGACGTGGGGAAATATAGCACACGCATTTTTCAGGGGTCACAGTAATTCCCAAGTTGTGGGTTGTAGTTTAAACATCTCCACTACCCATGGAGAGGCACACGCTAATACTTAGTTTTAGATCCCAAATCCCACTTTCAACCACACACTGGCCTAGGCAAACCATCAGGGAAGACAAGCAAAGGGATTCTATTCAAACCAAGACGCTGATGTCAGTTGGAGGAACTACCCCACCCTCAGGATACTGGAACCCAACCTTGTGTGGTGGGGAGATTTGAAGCCCCACTCCACGCAGATGAATGGGTGCTCAGGTGTTTCCCTTTATGGAGAATTCATCTAAATACTTCCTCAGTCCATCGGGGACACTCGCTACTATTTGGCCTCAAAGCCCAACCCCCAGGTTTCTCTCAGAGTCAGTCCTAGGGAAACACTCAGGGATTACAAGCTAAGGGATTCTATTAGAACCCAGCCGCTTCTGTCACCTGAAATTGCCAGCCCACACTCAGGATAGCAGAAAACTTCTTCATGTGTGTTCTGGTGGTGGGGATACAGAGTCCACGCTTTTTTCAAGGAGCACAGGTATTCCCATGTTGTGGGCTTTTGGTTAATAACCTCCAAATCCCATGGAGAAGCACTCGCTAATACTTGGATTTAGAGCCCAACCCACCCTTTCCCCAGCACTCCGTATCAGGCAACCAAACAGGGTAGACAAGTTAAGCGATTTTATAAGAACCAAGGCCCTGCTCTCAGTTGGAGGAGGCTGCCCACTCTCAGGATAACTGTGCAAGTGTTCGTGTGTGTGCTGGAGGTGTGGAAACAGACTCCACGGATCTTTATGGGGGCACAGGTGTTCCCAGGTTAGGGATGTAGTTTAAACACCTCCACAAACCATAGAGAGGGCATCGTAAATACTTGGTTTTGGAGCCCAAACCACACTTTCCCCCGCACTCCCGCCTAGGCTTTCCATCAGGGAAGACAAGCAATGGGATTCAATTAGAACACAGGCGCTGCTGTCAGTTGGAGGAACTTCCCTGCACTCAGAATTCCAGAACACATTCTTAGGTGTGGGAGAGTTGTGCAGCCCCACTGCACCCAGATGAATGCAGGAAAAGGTGTTCCCTTTAGGGAGAAGTCCTCTAAGAACTTCCACAATGGATCAGGGGCACTCACTGCTACGTGGCCTCCAAGCCCAACCCCCAGCTTTCCCTCATGGCCTGGCCTAAAAGAACACTCAGGGAACAGAAGCTAAGGGATACTAATAGAATCCAGATGCTGCTGTCAGTTTGAGTAACTTCCCCACACTCAGAATACAAGAACACATCTTCGTGTGTGTGCTGGATGTAGGGAAACAGTCAAAGCATCTTTCAGGGGGCACATTTATTCCATGGTTGTGGGTTGTAGGTTAAAAACCCACATCCCATGGATAGGCTCTCGCTTATACTTGGTTTAGAGCCCAACCCCCACTTTCCCCCACTCTCCAGCTTAGGCATGCCATCAGGGAAGACAAGCTAAGGGATTCTTTTAGAACCCAGGCGCTGCTGTCATTTGGAGGAGCCTCCCCACAATCAGGATACCTGAGCACGTCTCCGTGTGTATGCTGGAGGTGGGGAAACAGATTCCACGCATCTTTATGGGGCACAGGTGTTCCAAGGTTGGGGAAGTAGTTTAAAACCCTCCACTACCCACAGAGATGCACTCGCTAATACTTGGCTTTAGAGCCCATCCCCCACCATCGCTTACTGCTAGGCCTAGGAAAACACTTAGGGAAGGCAAGCGAAGGGATTCTATTACAACCCAGGTGCTGCTGTCTGTTGGAGGAACCTCCCCACACTCACAACCCCAGAACACTTCTTCCTGTGTGTGCTGGACGTGGGGAAATATAGCACACGCATTTTTCAGGGGTCACAGTAATTCCCAAGTTGTGGGTTGTAGTTTAAACATCTCCACTACCCATGGAGAGGCACACGCTAATACTTAGTTTTAGATCCCAAATCCCACTTTCAACCACACACTGGCCTAGGCAAACCATCAGGGAAGACAAGCAAAGGGATTCTATTCAAACCAAGACGCTGATGTCAGTTGGAGGAACTACCGCACCCTCAGGATACTGGAACCCAACCTTGTGTGGTGGGGAGATTTGAAGCCCCACTCCACGCAGATGAATGGGTGCTCAGGTGTTTCCCTTTATGGAGAATTCATCTAAATACTTCCTCAGTCCATCGGGGACACTCGCTACTATTTGGCCTCAAAGCCCAACCCCCAGGTTTCTCTCAGAGTCAGTCCTAGGGAAACACTCAGGGATTACAAGCTAAGGGATTCTATTAGAACCCAGCCGCTTCTGTCACCTGAAATTGCCAGCCCACACTCAGGATAGCAGAAAACTTCTTCATGTGTGTTCTGGTGGTGGGGATACAGAGTCCACGCTTTTTTCAAGGAGCACAGGTATTCCCATGTTGTGGGCTTTTGGTTAATAACCTCCAAATCCCATGGAGAAGCACTCGCTAATACTTGGATTTAGAGCCCAACCCACCCTTTCCCCAGCACTCCGTATCAGGCAACCAAACAGGGTAGACAAGTTAAGCGATTTTATAAGAACCAAGGCCCTGCTCTCAGTTGGAGGAGGCTGCCCACTCTCAGGAGAACTGTGCAAGTGTTCGTGTGTGTGCTGGAGGTGTGGAAACAGACTCCACGGATCTTTATGGGGGCACAGGTGTTCCCAGGTTAGGGATGTAGTTTAAACACCTCCACAAACCATAGAGAGGGCATCGTAAATACTTGGTTTTGGAGCCCAAACCACACTTTCCCCCGCACTCCCGCCTAGGCTTTCCATCAGGGAAGACAAGCAAAGGGATTCAATTAGAACACAGGCGCTGCTGTCAGTTGGAGGAACTTCCCTGCACTCAGAATTCCAGAACACATTCTTAGGTGTGGGAGAGATGTGCAGCCCCACTGCACCCAGATGAATGCAGGAAAAGGTGTTCCCTTTAGGGACAAGTCCTCTAAGTACTTCCTCAATGGATCAGGGGGCACTCACTGCTACGTGGCCTCCAAGCCCAACCCCCAGCTTTCCCTCATGGCCTGGCCTAAAAGAACACTCAGGGAACAGAAGCTAAGGGATACTAATAGAATCCAGATGCTGCTGTCAGTTTGAGTAACTTCCCCACACTCAGAATACAAGAACACATCTTCGTGTGTGTGCTGGATGTAGGGAAACAGTCAAAGCATCTTTCAGGGGGCACATTTATTCCATGGTTGTGGGTTGTAGGTTAAAAACCCACATCCCATGGATAGGCTCTCGCTTATACTTGGTTTAGAGCCCAACCCCCACTTTCCCCCACTCTCCAGCTTAGGCATGCCATCAGGGAAGACAAGCTAAGGGATTCTTTTAGAACCCAGGCGCTGCTGTCATTTGGAGGAGCCTCCCCACAATCAGGATACCTGAGCACGTCTCCGTGTGTATGCTGGAGGTGGGGAAACAGATTCCACGCATCTTTATGGGGCACAGGTGTTCCAAGGTTGGGGAAGTAGTTTAAAACCCTCCACTACCCACAGAGATGCACTCGCTAATACTTGGCTTTAGAGCCCATCCCCCACCATCGCTTACTGCTAGGCCTAGGAAAACACTTAGGGAAGGCAAGCGAAGGGATTCTATTACAACCCAGGTGCTGCTGTCTGTTGGAGGAACCTCCCCACACTCACAACCCCAGAACACTTCTTCCTGTGTGTGCTGGACGTGGGGAAACATAGCACATGCATTTTCCAGGGGTCACAGTAATTCCCAAGTTGTGGGTTGTAGTTTAAACATCTCCACTACCCATGGAGAGGCACACGCTAATACTTAGTTTTAGATCCCAAATCCCACTTTCAACCACACACTGGCCTAGGCAAACCATCAGGGAAGACAAGCAAAGGGATTCTATTCAAACCAAGACGCTGATGTCAGTTGGAGGAACTACCCCACCCTCAGGATACTGGAACCCAACCTTGTGTGGTGGGGAGATTTGAAGCCCCACTCCACGCAGATGAATGGGTGCTCAGGTGTTTCCCTTTGTGGAGAATTCATCTAAATACTTCCTCAGTCCATCGGGGACACTCGCTACTATTTGGCCTCAAAGCCCAACCCCCAGGTTTCTCTCAGAGTCAGTCCTAGGGAAACACTCAGGGATTACAAGCTAAGGGATTCTATTAGAACCCAGCCGCTTCTGTCACCTGAAATTGCCAGCCCACACTCAGGATAGCAGAAAACTTCTTCATGTGTGTTCTGGTGGTGGGGATACAGAGTCCACGCTTTTTTCAAGGAGCACAGGTATTCCCATGTTGTGGGCTTTTGGTTAATAACCTCCAAATCCCATGGAGAAGCACTCGCTAATACTTGGATTTAGAGCCCAACCCACCCTTTCCCCAGCACTCCGTATCAGGCAACCAAACAGGGTAGACAAGTTAAGCGATTTTATAAGAACCAAGGCCCTGCTCTCAGTTGGAGGAGGCTGCCCACTCTCAGGATAACTGTGCAAGTGTTCGTGTGTGTGCTGGAGGTGTGGAAACAGACTCCACGGATCTTTATGGGGGCACAGGTGTTCCCAGGTTAGGGATGTAGTTTAAACACCTCCAAAAACCACAGAGAGGTCATCGCAAATACTTGGTTTTGGAGCCCAAACCACACTTTCCCCCGCACTCCCGCCTAGGCTTTCCATCAGGGAAGACAAGCAAAGGGATTCAATTAGAACCCAGGCGCTGCTGTCAGTTGGAGGAACTTCCCTGCACTCAGAATTCCAGAACACATTCTTAGGAGTGGGAGAGATGTGCAGCCCCACTGCACCCAGATGAATGCAGGAAAAGGTGTTCCATTTAGGGACAAGTCCTCTAAGTACTTCCTCAATGGATCAGGGGGCACTCACTGCTACGTGGCCTCCAAGCCCAACCCCCAGCTTTCCCTCATGGCCTGGCCTAAAAGAACACTCAGGGAACAGAAGCTAAGGGATACTAATAGAATCCAGGTGCTGCTGTCAGTTTGAGGAACTTCCCCACACTCAGAATACAAGAACACATCTTCGTGTGTGTGCTGGATGTAGGGAAACAGTCAAAGCATCTTTCAGGGGGCACATTTATTCCATGGTTGTGGGCTGTAGGTTAAAAACCCACATCCCATGGATAGGCTCTCGCTTATACTTGGTTTAGAGCCCAACCCCGACTTTCCCCCACTCTCCAGCCTAGGCATGCCATCAGGGAAGACAAGCTAAGGGATTCTTTTAGAATCCAGGCGCTGCTGGCATTTGGAGGAGCCTCCCCACAATCAGGATACCTGAGCACGTCTCCGTGTGTGTGCTGGAGGTGGGGAAACAGATTCCACGCATCTTTATGGGGCACAGGTGTTCCAAGGTTGGGGAAGTAGTTTAAAACCCTCCACTACCCACAGAGATGCACTCGCTAATACTTGGCTTTAGAGCCCATCCCCCACCATCGCTTACTGCTAGGCCTAGGAAAGCACTTAGGGAAGGCAAGCGAAGGTATTCTATTACAACCCAGGTGCTGCTGTCTGTTGGAGGAACCTCCCCACACTCACAACCCCAGAACACTTCTTCCTGTGTGTGCTGGACGTGGGGAAACATAGCACACGCATTGTTTAGGGGTCACAGTAATTCGCAAGTTGTGGGTTGTAGTTTAAACATCTCCACTACCAATGGAGAGGCACACGCTAATACTTAGTTTTAGATCCCAAATCCCACTTTCAACCACACACTGGCCTAGGCAAACCATCAGGGAAGACAAGCAAAGGGATTCTATTCAAACCAAGACGCTGATGTCAGTTGGAGGAACTACCCCACCCTCAGGATACTGGAACTCAACCTTGTGTGGTGGGGAGATTTGAAGCCCCACTCCACGCAGATGAATGGGTGCTCAGGTGTTTCCCTTTATGGAGAATTCATCTAAATACTTCCTCAGTCCATCGGGGACACTCGCTACTATTTGGCCTCAAAGCCCAACCCCCAGGTTTCTCTCAGAGTCAGTCCTAGGGAAACACTCAGGGATTACAAGCTAAGGGATTCTATTAGAACCCAGCCGCTTCTGTCACCTGAAATTGCCAGCCCACACTCAGGATAGCAGAAAACTTCTTCATGTGTGTTCTGGTGGTGGGGATACAGAGTCCACGCTTTTTTCAAGGAGCACAGGTATTCCCATGTTGTGGGCTTTTGGTTAATAACCTCCAAATCCCATGGAGAAGCACTCGCTAATACTTGGATTTAGAGCCCAACCCACCCTTTCCCCAGCACTCCGTATCAGGCAACCAAACAGGGTAGACAAGTTAAGCGATTTTATAAGAACCAAGGCCCTGCTCTCAGTTGGAGGAGGCTGCCCACTCTCAGGATAACTGTGCAAGTGTTCGTGTGTGTGCTGGAGGTGTGGAAACAGACTCCACGGATCTTTATGGGGGCACAGGTGTTCCCAGGTTAGGGATGTAGTTTAAACACCTCCACAAACCATAGAGAGGTCATCGCAAATACTTGGTTTTGGAGCCCAAACCACACCTTCCCCCGCACTCCCGCCTAGGCTTTCCATCAGGGAAGACAAGCAAAGGGATTCAATTAGAACCCAGGCGCTGCTGTCAGTTGGAGGAACTTCCCTGCACTCAGAATTCCAGAACACATTCTTAGGTGTGGGAGAGATGTGCAGCCCCACTGCACCCAGATGAATGCAGGAAAAGGTGTTCCCTTTAGGGACAAGTCCTCTAAGTACTTCCTCAATGGATCAGGGGGCACTCACTGCTACGTGGCCTCCAAGCCCAACCCCCAGCTTTCCCTCATGGCCTGGCCTAAAAGAACACTCAGGGAACAGAAGCTAAGGGATACTAATAGAATCCAGGTGCTGCTGTCAGTTTGAGGAACTTCCCCACACTCAGAATACCAGAACACTTCTTCGTGTGTGTGCTGGATGTAGGGAAACAGTCAAAGCATCTTTCAGGGGGCACATTTATTCCATGGTTGTGGGTTGTAGGTTAAAAACCCACATCCCATGGATAGGCTCTCGCTTATACTTGGTTTAGAGCCCAACCCCCACTTTCCCCCACTCTCCAGCCTAGGCATGCCATCAGGGAAGACAAGCTAAGGGATTCTTTTAGAACCCAGGGGCTGCTGTCATTTGGAGGAGCCTCCCCACAATCAGGATACCTGAGCATGTCTCCGTGTGTGTGCTGGAGGTGGGGAAACAGATTCCACGCATCTTTATGGGGCACAGGTGTTCCAAGGTTGGGGAAGTAGTTTAAAACCCTCCACTACCCACAGAGATGCACTCGCTAATACTTGGCTTTAGAGCCCATCCCCCACCATCGCTTACTGCTAGGCCTAGGAAAACACTTAGGGAAGGCAAGCGAAGGGATTCTATTACAACCCAGGTGCTGCTGTCTGTTGGAGGAACCTCCCCACACTCACAACCCCAGAACACTTCTTCCTGTGTGTGCTGGACGTGGGGAAACATAGCACATGCATTTTCCAGGGGTCACAGTAATTCCCAAGTTGTGGGTTGTAGTTTAAACATCTCCACTACCCATGGAGAGGCACACGCTAATACTTAGTTTTAGATCCCAAATCCCACTTTCAACCACACACTGGCCTAGGCAAACCATCAGGGAAGACAAGCAAAGGGATTCTATTCAAACCAAGACGCTGATGTCAGTTGGAGGAACTACCCCACCCTCAGGATACTGGAACCCAACCTTGTGTGGTGGGGAGATTTGAAGCCCCACTCCACGCAGATGAATGGGTGCTCAGGTGTTTCCCTTTGTGGAGAATTCATCTAAATACTTCCTCAGTCCATCGGGGACACTCGCTACTATTTGGCCTCAAAGCCCAACCCCCAGGTTTCTCTCAGAGTCAGTCCTAGGGAAACACTCAGGGATTACAAGCTAAGGGATTCTATTAGAACCCAGCCGCTTCTGTCACCTGAAATTGCCAGCCCACACTCAGGATAGCAGAAAACTTCTTCATGTGTGTTCTGGTGGTGGGGATACAGAGTCCACGCTTTTTTCAAGGAGCACAGGTATTCCCATGTTGTGGGCTTTTGGTTAATAACCTCCAAATCCCATGGAGAAGCACTCGCTAATACTTGGATTTAGAGCCCAACCCACCCTTTCCCCAGCACTCCGTATCAGGCAACCAAACAGGGTAGACAAGTTAAGCGATTTTATAAGAACCAAGGCCCTGCTCTCAGTTGGAGGAGGCTGCCCACTCTCAGGATAACTGTGCAAGTGTTCGTGTGTGTGCTGGAGGTGTGGAAACAGACTCCACGGATCTTTATGGGGGCACAGGTGTTCCCAGGTTAGGGATGTAGTTTAAACACCTCCAAAAACCACAGAGAGGTCATCGCAAATACTTGGTTTTGGAGCCCAAACCACACTTTCCCCCGCACTCCCGCCTAGGCTTTCCATCAGGGAAGACAAGCAAAGGGATTCAATTAGAACCCAGGCGCTGCTGTCAGTTGGAGGAACTTCCCTGCACTCAGAATTCCAGAACACATTCTTAGGAGTGGGAGAGATGTGCAGCCCCACTGCACCCAGATGAATGCAGGAAAAGGTGTTCCATTTAGGGACAAGTCCTCTAAGTACTTCCTCAATGGATCAGGGGGCACTCACTGCTACGTGGCCTCCAAGCCCAACCCCCAGCTTTCCCTCATGGCCTGGCCTAAAAGAACACTCAGGGAACAGAAGCTAAGGGATACTAATAGAATCCAGGTGCTGCTGTCAGTTTGAGGAACTTCCCCACACTCAGAATACAAGAACACATCTTCGTGTGTGTGCTGGATGTAGGGAAACAGTCAAAGCATCTTTCAGGGGGCACATTTATTCCATGGTTGTGGGCTGTAGGTTAAAAACCCACATCCCATGGATAGGCTCTCGCTTATACTTGGTTTAGAGCCCAACCCCGACTTTCCCCCACTCTCCAGCCTAGGCATGCCATCAGGGAAGACAAGCTAAGGGATTCTTTTAGAATCCAGGCGCTGCTGGCATTTGGAGGAGCCTCCCCACAATCAGGATACCTGAGCACGTCTCCGTGTGTGTGCTGGAGGTGGGGAAACAGATTCCACGCATCTTTATGGGGCACAGGTGTTCCAAGGTTGGGGAAGTAGTTTAAAACCCTCCACTACCCACAGAGATGCACTCGCTAATACTTGGCTTTAGAGCCCATCCCCCACCATCGCTTACTGCTAGGCCTAGGAAAGCACTTAGGGAAGGCAAGCGAAGGTATTCTATTACAACCCAGGTGCTGCTGTCTGTTGGAGGAACCTCCCCACACTCACAACCCCAGAACACTTCTTCCTGTGTGTGCTGGACGTGGGGAAACATAGCACACGCATTTTTTAGGGGTCACAGTAATTCCCAAGTTGTGGGTTGTAGTTTAAACATCTCCACTACCAATGGAGAGGCACACGCTAATACTTAGTTTTAGATCCCAAATCCCACTTTCAACCACACACTGGCCTAGGCAAACCATCAGGGAAGACAAGCAAAGGGATTCTATTCAAACCAAGACGCTGATGTCAGTTGGAGGAACTACCCCACCCTCAGGATACTGGAACTCAACCTTGTGTGGTGGGGAGATTTGAAGCCCCACTCCACGCAGATGAATGGGTGCTCAGGTGTTTCCCTTTATGGAGAATTCATCTAAATACTTCCTCAGTCCATCGGGGACACTCGCTACTATTTGGCCTCAAAGCCCAACCCCCAGGTTTCTCTCAGAGTCAGTCCTAGGGAAACACTCAGGGATTACAAGCTAAGGGATTCTATTAGAACCCAGCCGCTTCTGTCACCTGAAATTGCCAGCCCACACTCAGGATAGCAGAAAACTTCTTCATGTGTGTTCTGGTGGTGGGGATACAGAGTCCACGCTTTTTTCAAGGAGCACAGGTATTCCCATGTTGTGGGCTTTTGGTTAATAACCTCCAAATCCCATGGAGAAGCACTCGCTAATACTTGGATTTAGAGCCCAACCCACCCTTTCCCCAGCACTCCGTATCAGGCAACCAAACAGGGTAGACAAGTTAAGCGATTTTATAAGAACCAAGGCCCTGCTCTCAGTTGGAGGAGGCTGCCCACTCTCAGGATAACTGTGCAAGTGTTCGTGTGTGTGCTGGAGGTGTGGAAACAGACTCCACGGATCTTTATGGGGGCACAGGTGTTCCCAGGTTAGGGATGTAGTTTAAACACCTCCACAAACCATAGAGAGGTCATCGCAAATACTTGGTTTTGGAGCCCAAACCACACCTTCCCCCGCACTCCCGCCTAGGCTTTCCATCAGGGAAGACAAGCAAAGGGATTCAATTAGAACCCAGGCGCTGCTGTCAGTTGGAGGAACTTCCCTGCACTCAGAATTCCAGAACACATTCTTAGGTGTGGGAGAGATGTGCAGCCCCACTGCACCCAGATGAATGCAGGAAAAGGTGTTCCCTTTAGGGACAAGTCCTCTAAGTACTTCCTCAATGGATCAGGGGGCACTCACTGCTACGTGGCCTCCAAGCCCAACCCCCAGCTTTCCCTCATGGCCTGGCCTAAAAGAACACTCAGGGAACAGAAGCTAAGGGATACTAATAGAATCCAGGTGCTGCTGTCAGTTTGAGGAACTTCCCCACACTCAGAATACCAGAACACTTCTTCGTGTGTGTGCTGGATGTAGGGAAACAGTCAAAGCATCTTTCAGGGGGCACATTTATTCCATGGTTGTGGGTTGTAGGTTAAAAACCCACATCCCATGGATAGGCTCTCGCTTATACTTGGTTTAGAGCCCAACCCCCACTTTCCCCCACTCTCCAGCCTAGGCATGCCATCAGGGAAGACAAGCTAAGGGATTCTTTTAGAACCCAGGGGCTGCTGTCATTTGGAGGAGCCTCCCCACAATCAGGATACCTGAGCATGTCTCCGTGTGTGTGCTGGAGGTGGGGAAACAGATTCCACGCATCTTTATGGGGCACAGGTGTTCCAAGGTTGGGGAAGTAGTTTAAAACCCTCCACTACCCACAGAGATGCACTCGCTAATACTTGGCTTTAGAGCCCATCCCCCACCATCGCTTACTGCTAGCCCTAGGAAAACACTTAGGGAAGTCAAGCGAAGGGATTCTATTACAACCCAGGTGCTGCTGTCTGTTGGAGGAACCTCCCCACACTCACAACCCCAGAACACTTCTTCCTGTGTGTGCTGGACGTGGGGAAACATAGCACACGCATTTTTCAGGGGTCACAGTAATTTCCGAGTTGTGGGTTGTAGTTTAAACATCTCCACTACCCATGGAGAGGCACACGCTAATACTTAGTTTTAGATCCAAATCCCACTTTCAACCACACACTGGCCTAGGCAAACCATCAGGGAAGACAAGCAAAGGGATTCTATTCAAACCAAGACGCTGATGTCAGTTGGAGGAACTACCCCACCCTCAGGATACTGGAACCCAACCTTGTGTGGTGGGGAGATTTGAAGCCCCATTCCACGCAGATGAATGGGTGCTCAGGTGTTTCCCTTTATGGAGAATTCATCTAAATACTTCCTCAGTCCATCGGGGACACTCGCTACTATTTGGCCTCAAAGCCCAACCCCCAGGTTTCTCTCAGAGTCAGTCCTAGGGAAACACTCAGGGATTACAAGCTAAGGGATTCTATTAGAACCCAGCCGCTTCTGTCACCTGAAATTGCCAGCCCACACTCAGGATAGCAGAAAACTTCTTCATGTGTGTTCTCGTGGTGGGGATACAGAGTCCACGCTTTTTTCAAGGAGCACAGGTATTCCCATGTTGTGGGCTTTTGGTTAATAACCTCCAAATCCCATGGAGAAGCACTCGCTAATACTTGGATTTAGAGCCCAACCCACCCTTTCCCCAGCACTCCGTATCAGGCAACCAAACAGGGTAGACAAGTTAAGCGATTTTATAAGAACCAAGGCCCTGCTCTCAGTTGGAGGAGGCTGCCCACTCTCAGGATAACTGTGCAAGTGTTCGTGTGTGTGCTGGAGGTGTGGAAACAGACTCCACGGATCTTTATGGGGGCACAGGTGTTCCCAGGTTAGGGATGTAGTTTAAACACCTCCACAAACCATAGAGAGGTCATCGCCAATACTTGGTTTTGGAGCCCAAACCACACTTTCCCCCGCACTCCCGCCTAGGCTTTCCATCAGGGAAGACAAGCAAAGGGATTCAATTAGAACCCAGGCGCTGCTGTCAGTTGGAGGAACTTCCCTGCACTCAGAATTCCAGAACACATTCTTAGGTGTGGGAGAGTTGTGCAGCCCCACTGCACCCAGATGAATGCAGGAAAAGGTGTTCCCTTTAGGGAGAAGTCCTCTAAGAACTTCCACAATGGATCAGGGGCACTCACTGCTACGTGGCCTCCAAGCCCAACCCCCAGCTTTCCCTCATGGCCTGGCCTAAAAGAACACTCAGGGAACAGAAGCTAAGGGATACTAATAGAATCCAGGTGCTGCTGTCAGTTTGAGGAACATCCCCACACTCAGAATACAAGAACACATCTTCGTGTGTGTGCTGGATGTAGGGAAACAGTCAAAGCATCTTTCAGGGGGCACATTTATTCCATGGTTGTGGGTTGTAGGTTAAAAACCCACATCCCATGGATAGGCTCTCGCTTATACTTGGTTTAGAGCCCAACCCCCACTTTCCCCCACTCTCCAGCCTAGGCATGCCATCAGGGAAGGCAAGCTAAGGGATTCTTTTAGAACCCAGGCGCTGCTGTCATTTGGAGGAGCCTCCCCACAATCAGGATACCTGAGCACGTCTCCGTGTGTGTGCTGGAGGTGGGGAAACAGATTCCACGCATCTTTATGGGGCACAGGTGTTCCAAGGTTGGGGAAGTAGATTAAAACCCTCCACTACCCACAGAGATGCACTCGCTAATACTTGGCTTTAGAGCCCATCCCCCACCATCGCTTACTGCTAGGCCTAGGAAAACACTTAGGGAAGTCAAGCTAAGGGATTCTATTACAACCAAGGTGCTGCTGTCTGTTGGAGGAACTTCCCACACTCACAACCCCAGAACACTTCTTCCTGTGTGTGCTGGACGTGGGGAAATATAGCACACGCATTTTTCAGGGGTCACAGTAATTCCCAAGTTGTGGGTTGTAGTTTAAACATCTCCACTACCCATGGAGAGGCACACGCTAATACTTAGTTTTAGATCCCAAATCCCACTTTCAACCACACACTGGCCTAGGCAAACCATCAGGGAAGACAAGCAAAGGGATTCTATTCAAACCAAGACGCTGATGTCAGTTGGAGGAACTACCCCACCCTCAGGATACTGGAACCCAACCTTGTGTGGTGGGGAGATTTGAAGCCCCACTCCACGCAGATGAATGGGTGCTCAGGTGTTTCCCTTTATGGAGAATTCATCTAAATACTTCCTCAGTCCATCGGGGACACTCGCTACTATTTGGCCTCAAAGCCCAACCCCCAGGTTTCTCTCAGAGTCAGTCCTAGGGAAACACTCAGGGATTACAAGCTAAGGGATTCTATTAGAACCCAGCCGCTTCTGTCACCTGAAATTGCCAGCCCACACTCAGGATAGCAGAAAACTTCTTCATGTGTGTTCTGGTGGTGGGGATACAGAGTCCACGCTTTTTTCAAGGAGCACAGGTATTCCCATGTTGTGGGCTTTTGGTTAATAACCTCCAAATCCCATGGAGAAGCACTCGCTAATACTTGGATTTAGAGCCCAACCCACCCTTTCCCCAGCACTCCGTATCAGGCAACCAAACAGGGTAGACAAGTTAAGCGATTTTATAAGAACCAAGGCCCTGCTCTCAGTTGGAGGAGGCTGCCCACTCTCAGGAGAACTGTGCAAGTGTTCGTGTGTGTGCTGGAGGTGTGGAAACAGACTCCACGGATCTTTATGGGGGCACAGGTGTTCCCAGGTTAGGGATGTAGTTTAAACACCTCCACAAAACATAGAGAGGGCATCGTAAATACTTGGTTTTGGAGCCCAAACCACACTTTCCCCCGCACTCCCGCCTAGGCTTTCCATCAGGGAAGACAAGCAAAGGGATTCAATTAGAACACAGGCGCTGCTGTCAGTTGGAGGAACTTCCCTGCACTCAGAATTCCAGAACACATTCTTAGGTGTGGGAGAGATGTGCAGCCCCACTGCACCCAGATGAATGCAGGAAAAGGTGTTCCCTTTAGGGACAAGTCCTCTAAGTACTTCCTCAATGGATCAGGGGGCACTCACTGCTACGTGGCCTCCAAGCCCAACCCCCAGCTTTCCCTCATGGCCTGGCCTAAAAGAACACTCAGGGAACAGAAGCTAAGGGATACTAATAGAATCCAGATGCTGCTGTCAGTTTGAGTAACTTCCCCACACTCAGAATACAAGAACACATCTTCGTGTGTGTGCTGGATGTAGGGAAACAGTCAAAGCATCTTTCAGGGGGCACATTTATTCCATGGTTGTGGGTTGTAGGTTAAAAACCCACATCCCATGGATAGGCTCTCGCTTATACTTGGTTTAGAGCCCAACCCCCACTTTCCCCCACTCTCCAGCTTAGGCATGCCATCAGGGAAGACAAGCTAAGGGATTCTTTTAGAACCCAGGCACTGCTGTCATTTGGAGGAGCCTCCCCACAATCAGGATACCTGAGCACGTCTCCGTGTGTATGCTGGAGGTGGGGAAACAGATTCCACGCATCTTTATGGGGCACAGGTGTTCCAAGGTTGGGGAAGTAGTTTAAAACCCTCCACTACCCACAGAGATGCACTCGCTAATACTTGGCTTTAGAGCCCATCCCCCACCATCGCTTACTGCTAGGCCTAGGAAAACACTTAGGGAAGGCAAGCGAAGGGATTCTATTACAACCCAGGTGCTGCTGTCTGTTGGAGGAACCTCCCCACACTCACAACCCCAGAACACTTCTTCCTGTGTGTGCTGGACGTGGGGAAACATAGCACATGCATTTTCCAGGGGTCACAGTAATTCCCAAGTTGTGGGTTGTAGTTTAAACATCTCCACTACCCATGGAGAGGCACACGCTAATACTTAGTTTTAGATCCCAAATCCCACTTTCAACCACACACTGGCCTAGGCAAACCATCAGGGAAGACAAGCAAAGGGATTCTATTCAAACCAAGACGCTGATGTCAGTTGGAGGAACTACCCCACCCTCAGGATACTGGAACCCAACCTTGTGTGGTGGGGAGATTTGAAGCCCCACTCCACGCAGATGAATGGGTGCTCAGGTGTTTCCCTTTGTGGAGAATTCATCTAAATACTTCCTCAGTCCATCGGGGACACTCGCTACTATTTGGCCTCAAAGCCCAACCCCCAGGTTTCTCTCAGAGTCAGTCCTAGGGAAACACTCAGGGATTACAAGCTAAGGGATTCTATTAGAACCCAGCCGCTTCTGTCACCTGAAATTGCCAGCCCACACTCAGGATAGCAGAAAACTTCTTCATGTGTGTTCTGGTGGTGGGGATACAGAGTCCACGCTTTTTTCAAGGAGCACAGGTATTCCCATGTTGTGGGCTTTTGGTTAATAACCTCCAAATCCCATGGAGAAGCACTCGCTAATACTTGGATTTAGAGCCCAACCCACCCTTTCCCCAGCACTCCGTATCAGGCAACCAAACAGGGTAGACAAGTTAAGCGATTTTATAAGAACCAAGGCCCTGCTCTCAGTTGGAGGAGGCTGCCCACTCTCAGGATAACTGTGCAAGTGTTCGTGTGTGTGCTGGAGGTGTGGAAACAGACTCCACGGATCTTTATGGGGGCACAGGTGTTCCCAGGTTAGGGATGTAGTTTAAACACCTCCAAAAACCACAGAGAGGTCATCGCAAATACTTGGTTTTGGAGCCCAAACCACACTTTCCCCCGCACTCCCGCCTAGGCTTTCCATCAGGGAAGACAAGCAAAGGGATTCAATTAGAACCCAGGCGCTGCTGTCAGTTGGAGGAACTTCCCTGCACTCAGAATTCCAGAACACATTCTTAGGAGTGGGAGAGATGTGCAGCCCCACTGCACCCAGATGAATGCAGGAAAAGGTGTTCCATTTAGGGACAAGTCCTCTAAGTACTTCCTCAATGGATCAGGGGGCACTCACTGCTACGTGGCCTCCAAGCCCAACCCCCAGCTTTCCCTCATGGCCTGGCCTAAAAGAACACTCAGGGAACAGAAGCTAAGGGATACTAATAGAATCCAGGTGCTGCTGTCAGTTTGAGGAACTTCCCCACACTCAGAATACAAGAACACATCTTCGTGTGTGTGCTGGATGTAGGGAAACAGTCAAAGCATCTTTCAGGGGGCACATTTATTCCATGGTTGTGGGCTGTAGGTTAAAAACCCACATCCCATGGATAGGCTCTCGCTTATACTTGGTTTAGAGCCCAACCCCGACTTTCCCCCACTCTCCAGCCTAGGCATGCCATCAGGGAAGACAAGCTAAGGGATTCTTTTAGAATCCAGGCGCTGCTGGCATTTGGAGGAGCCTCCCCACAATCAGGATACCTGAGCACGTCTCCGTGTGTGTGCTGGAGGTGGGGAAACAGATTCCACGCATCTTTATGGGGCACAGGTGTTCCAAGGTTGGGGAAGTAGTTTAAAACCCTCCACTACCCACAGAGATGCACTCGCTAATACTTGGCTTTAGAGCCCATCCCCCACCATCGCTTACTGCTAGGCCTAGGAAAGCACTTAGGGAAGGCAAGCGAAGGTATTCTATTACAACCCAGGTGCTGCTGTCTGTTGGAGGAACCTCCCCACACTCACAACCCCAGAACACTTCTTCCTGTGTGTGCTGGACGTGGGGAAACATAGCACACGCATTTTTTAGGGGTCACAGTAATTCCCAAGTTGTGGGTTGTAGTTTAAACATCTCCACTACCAATGGAGAGGCACACGCTAATACTTAGTTTTAGATCCCAAATCCCACTTTCAACCACACACTGGCCTAGGCAAACCATCAGGGAAGACAAGCAAAGGGATTCTATTCAAACCAAGACGCTGATGTCAGTTGGAGGAACTACCCCACCCTCAGGATACTGGAACTCAACCTTGTGTGGTGGGGAGATTTGAAGCCCCACTCCACGCAGATGAATGGGTGCTCAGGTGTTTCCCTTTATGGAGAATTCATCTAAATACTTCCTCAGTCCATCGGGGACACTCGCTACTATTTGGCCTCAAAGCCCAACCCCCAGGTTTCTCTCAGAGTCAGTCCTAGGGAAACACTCAGGGATTACAAGCTAAGGGATTCTATTAGAACCCAGCCGCTTCTGTCACCTGAAATTGCCAGCCCACACTCAGGATAGCAGAAAACTTCTTCATGTGTGTTCTGGTGGTGGGGATACAGAGTCCACGCTTTTTTCAAGGAGCACAGGTATTCCCATGTTGTGGGCTTTTGGTTAATAACCTCCAAATCCCATGGAGAAGCACTCGCTAATACTTGGATTTAGAGCCCAACCCACCCTTTCCCCAGCACTCCGTATCAGGCAACCAAACAGGGTAGACAAGTTAAGCGATTTTATAAGAACCAAGGCCCTGCTCTCAGTTGGAGGAGGCTGCCCACTCTCAGGATAACTGTGCAAGTGTTCGTGTGTGTGCTGGAGGTGTGGAAACAGACTCCACGGATCTTTATGGGGGCACAGGTGTTCCCAGGTTAGGGATGTAGTTTAAACACCTCCACAAACCATAGAGAGGTCATCGCAAATACTTGGTTTTGGAGCCCAAACCACACCTTCCCCCGCACTCCCGCCTAGGCTTTCCATCAGGGAAGACAAGCAAAGGGATTCAATTAGAACCCAGGCGCTGCTGTCAGTTGGAGGAACTTCCCTGCACTCAGAATTCCAGAACACATTCTTAGGTGTGGGAGAGATGTGCAGCCCCACTGCACCCAGATGAATGCAGGAAAAGGTGTTCCCTTTAGGGACAAGTCCTCTAAGTACTTCCTCAATGGATCAGGGGGCACTCACTGCTACGTGGCCTCCAAGCCCAACCCCCAGCTTTCCCTCATGGCCTGGCCTAAAAGAACACTCAGGGAACAGAAGCTAAGGGATACTAATAGAATCCAGGTGCTGCTGTCAGTTTGAGGAACTTCCCCACACTCAGAATACCAGAACACTTCTTCGTGTGTGTGCTGGATGTAGGGAAACAGTCAAAGCATCTTTCAGGGGGCACATTTATTCCATGGTTGTGGGTTGTAGGTTAAAAACCCACATCCCATGGATAGGCTCTCGCTTATACTTGGTTTAGAGCCCAACCCCCACTTTCCCCCACTCTCCAGCCTAGGCATGCCATCAGGGAAGACAAGCTAAGGGATTCTTTTAGAACCCAGGGGCTGCTGTCATTTGGAGGAGCCTCCCCACAATCAGGATACCTGAGCATGTCTCCGTGTGTGTGCTGGAGGTGGGGAAACAGATTCCACGCATCTTTATGGGGCACAGGTGTTCCAAGGTTGGGGAAGTAGTTTAAAACCCTCCACTACCCACAGAGATGCACTCGCTAATACTTGGCTTTAGAGCCCATCCCCCACCATCGCTTACTGCTAGCCCTAGGAAAACACTTAGGGAAGTCAAGCGAAGGGATTCTATTACAACCCAGGTGCTGCTGTCTGTTGGAGGAACCTCCCCACACTCACAACCCCAGAACACTTCTTCCTGTGTGTGCTGGACGTGGGGAAACATAGCACACGCATTTTTCAGGGGTCACAGTAATTTCCGAGTTGTGGGTTGTAGTTTAAACATCTCCACTACCCATGGAGAGGCACACGCTAATACTTAGTTTTAGATCCAAATCCCACTTTCAACCACACACTGGCCTAGGCAAACCATCAGGGAAGACAAGCAAAGGGATTCTATTCAAACCAAGACGCTGATGTCAGTTGGAGGAACTACCCCACCCTCAGGATACTGGAACCCAACCTTGTGTGGTGGGGAGATTTGAAGCCCCATTCCACGCAGATGAATGGGTGCTCAGGTGTTTCCCTTTATGGAGAATTCATCTAAATACTTCCTCAGTCCATCGGGGACACTCGCTACTATTTGGCCTCAAAGCCCAACCCCCAGGTTTCTCTCAGAGTCAGTCCTAGGGAAACACTCAGGGATTACAAGCTAAGGGATTCTATTAGAACCCAGCCGCTTCTGTCACCTGAAATTGCCAGCCCACACTCAGGATAGCAGAAAACTTCTTCATGTGTGTTCTCGTGGTGGGGATACAGAGTCCACGCTTTTTTCAAGGAGCACAGGTATTCCCATGTTGTGGGCTTTTGGTTAATAACCTCCAAATCCCATGGAGAAGCACTCGCTAATACTTGGATTTAGAGCCCAACCCACCCTTTCCCCAGCACTCCGTATCAGGCAACCAAACAGGGTAGACAAGTTAAGCGATTTTATAAGAACCAAGGCCCTGCTCTCAGTTGGAGGAGGCTGCCCACTCTCAGGATAACTGTGCAAGTGTTCGTGTGTGTGCTGGAGGTGTGGAAACAGACTCCACGGATCTTTATGGGGGCACAGGTGTTCCCAGGTTAGGGATGTAGTTTAAACACCTCCACAAACCATAGAGAGGTCATCGCCAATACTTGGTTTTGGAGCCCAAACCACACTTTCCCCCGCACTCCCGCCTAGGCTTTCCATCAGGGAAGACAAGCAAAGGGATTCAATTAGAACCCAGGCGCTGCTGTCAGTTGGAGGAACTTCCCTGCACTCAGAATTCCAGAACACATTCTTAGGTGTGGGAGAGTTGTGCAGCCCCACTGCACCCAGATGAATGCAGGAAAAGGTGTTCCCTTTAGGGAGAAGTCCTCTAAGAACTTCCACAATGGATCAGGGGCACTCACTGCTACGTGGCCTCCAAGCCCAACCCCCAGCTTTCCCTCATGGCCTGGCCTAAAAGAACACTCAGGGAACAGAAGCTAAGGGATACTAATAGAATCCAGGTGCTGCTGTCAGTTTGAGGAACATCCCCACACTCAGAATACAAGAACACATCTTCGTGTGTGTGCTGGATGTAGGGAAACAGTCAAAGCATCTTTCAGGGGGCACATTTATTCCATGGTTGTGGGTTGTAGGTTAAAAACCCACATCCCATGGATAGGCTCTCGCTTATACTTGGTTTAGAGCCCAACGCCCACTTTCCCCCACTCTCCAGCCTAGGCATGCCATCAGGGAAGGCAAGCTAAGGGATTCTTTTAGAACCCAGGCGCTGCTGTCATTTGGAGGAGCCTCCCCACAATCAGGATACCTGAGCACGTCTCCGTGTGTGTGCTGGAGGTGGGGAAACAGATTCCACGCATCTTTATGGGGCACAGGTGTTCCAAGGTTGGGGAAGTAGTTTAAAACCCTCCACTACCCACAGAGATGCACTCGCTAATACTTGGCTTTAGAGCCCATCCCCCACCATCGCTTACTGCTAGGCCTAGGAAAACACTTAGGGAAGTCAAGCTAAGGGATTCTATTACAACCAAGGTGCTGCTGTCTGTTGGAGGAACTTCCCACACTCACAACCCCAGAACACTTCTTCCTGTGTGTGCTGGACGTGGGGAAATATAGCACACGCATTTTTCAGGGGTCACAGTAATTCCCAAGTTGTGGGTTGTAGTTTAAACATCTCCACTACCCATGGAGAGGCACACGCTAATACTTAGTTTTAGATCCCAAATCCCACTTTCAACCACACACTGGCCTAGGCAAACCATCAGGGAAGACAAGCAAAGGGATTCTATTCAAACCAAGACGCTGATGTCAGTTGGAGGAACTACCCCACCCTCAGGATACTGGAACCCAACCTTGTGTGGTGGGGAGATTTGAAGCCCCACTCCACGCAGATGAATGGGTGCTCAGGTGTTTCCCTTTATGGAGAATTCATCTAAATACTTCCTCAGTCCATCGGGGACACTCGCTACTATTTGGCCTCAAAGCCCAACCCCCAGGTTTCTCTCAGAGTCAGTCCTAGGGAAACACTCAGGGATTACAAGCTAAGGGATTCTATTAGAACCCAGCCGCTTCTGTCACCTGAAATTGCCAGCCCACACTCAGGATAGCAGAAAACTTCTTCATGTGTGTTCTGGTGGTGGGGATACAGAGTCCACGCTTTTTTCAAGGAGCACAGGTATTCCCATGTTGTGGGCTTTTGGTTAATAACCTCCAAATCCCATGGAGAAGCACTCGCTAATACTTGGATTTAGAGCCCAACCCACCCTTTCCCCAGCACTCCGTATCAGGCAACCAAACAGGGTAGACAAGTTAAGCGATTTTATAAGAACCAAGGCCCTGCTCTCAGTTGGAGGAGGCTGCCCACTCTCAGGAGAACTGTGCAAGTGTTCGTGTGTGTGCTGGAGGTGTGGAAACAGACTCCACGGATCTTTATGGGGGCACAGGTGTTCCCAGGTTAGGGATGTAGTTTAAACACCTCCACAAACCATAGAGAGGGCATCGTAAATACTTGGTTTTGGAGCCCAAACCACACTTTCCCCCGCACTCCCGCCTAGGCTTTCCATCAGGGAAGACAAGCAAAGGGATTCAATTAGAACACAGGCGCTGCTGTCAGTTGGAGGAACTTCCCTGCACTCAGAATTCCAGAACACATTCTTAGGTGTGGGAGAGATGTGCAGCCCCACTGCACCCAGATGAATGCAGGAAAAGGTGTTCCCTTTAGGGACAAGTCCTCTAAGTACTTCCTCAATGGATCAGGGGGCACTCACTGCTACGTGGCCTCCAAGCCCAACCCCCAGCTTTCCCTCATGGCCTGGCCTAAAAGAACACTCAGGGAACAGAAGCTAAGGGATACTAATAGAATCCAGATGCTGCTGTCAGTTTGAGTAACTTCCCCACACTCAGAATACAAGAACACATCTTCGTGTGTGTGCTGGATGTAGGGAAACAGTCAAAGCATCTTTCAGGGGGCACATTTATTCCATGGTTGTGGGTTGTAGGTTAAAAACCCACATCCCATGGATAGGCTCTCGCTTATACTTGGTTTAGAGCCCAACCCCCACTTTCCCCCACTCTCCAGCTTAGGCATGCCATCAGGGAAGACAAGCTAAGGGATTCTTTTAGAACCCAGGCGCTGCTGTCATTTGGAGGAGCCTCCCCACAATCAGGATACCTGAGCACGTCTCCGTGTGTATGCTGGAGGTGGGGAAACAGATTCCACGCATCTTTATGGGGCACAGGTGTTCCAAGGTTGGGGAAGTAGTTTAAAACCCTCCACTACCCACAGAGATGCACTCGCTAATACTTGGCTTTAGAGCCCATCCCCCACCATCGCTTACTGCTAGGCCTAGGAAAACACTTAGGGAAGGCAAGCGAAGGGATTCTATTACAACCCAGGTGCTGCTGTCTGTTGGAGGAACCTCCCCACACTCACAACCCCAGAACACTTCTTCCTGTGTGTGCTGGACGTGGGGAAACATAGCACATGCATTTTCCAGGGGTCACAGTAATTCCCAAGTTGTGGGTTGTAGTTTAAACATCTCCACTACCCATGGAGAGGCACACGCTAATACTTAGTTTTAGATCCCAAATCCCACTTTCAACCACACACTGGCCTAGGCAAACCATCAGGGAAGACAAGCAAAGGGATTCTATTCAAACCAAGACGCTGATGTCAGTTGGAGGAACTACCCCACCCTCAGGATACTGGAACCCAACCTTGTGTGGTGGGGAGATTTGAAGCCCCACTCCACGCAGATGAATGGGTGCTCAGGTGTTTCCCTTTGTGGAGAATTCATCTAAATACTTCCTCAGTCCATCGGGGACACTCGCTACTATTTGGCCTCAAAGCCCAACCCCCAGGTTTCTCTCAGAGTCAGTCCTAGGGAAACACTCAGGGATTACAAGCTAAGGGATTCTATTAGAACCCAGCCGCTTCTGTCACCTGAAATTGCCAGCCCACACTCAGGATAGCAGAAAACTTCTTCATGTGTGTTCTGGTGGTGGGGATACAGAGTCCACGCTTTTTTCAAGGAGCACAGGTATTCCCATGTTGTGGGCTTTTGGTTAATAACCTCCAAATCCCATGGAGAAGCACTCGCTAATACTTGGATTTAGAGCCCAACCCACCCTTTCCCCAGCACTCCGTATCAGGCAACCAAACAGGGTAGACAAGTTAAGCGATTTTATAAGAACCAAGGCCCTGCTCTCAGTTGGAGGAGGCTGCCCACTCTCAGGATAACTGTGCAAGTGTTCGTGTGTGTGCTGGAGGTGTGGAAACAGACTCCACGGATCTTTATGGGGGCACAGGTGTTCCCAGGTTAGGGATGTAGTTTAAACACCTCCAAAAACCACAGAGAGGTCATCGCAAATACTTGGTTTTGGAGCCCAAACCACACTTTCCCCCGCACTCCCGCCTAGGCTTTCCATCAGGGAAGACAAGCAAAGGGATTCAATTAGAACCCAGGCGCTGCTGTCAGTTGGAGGAACTTCCCTGCACTCAGAATTCCAGAACACATTCTTAGGAGTGGGAGAGATGTGCAGCCCCACTGCACCCAGATGAATGCAGGAAAAGGTGTTCCATTTAGGGACAAGTCCTCTAAGTACTTCCTCAATGGATCAGGGGGCACTCACTGCTACGTGGCCTCCAAGCCCAACCCCCAGCTTTCCCTCATGGCCTGGCCTAAAAGAACACTCAGGGAACAGAAGCTAAGGGATACTAATAGAATCCAGGTGCTGCTGTCAGTTTGAGGAACTTCCCCACACTCAGAATACAAGAACACATCTTCGTGTGTGTGCTGGATGTAGGGAAACAGTCAAAGCATCTTTCAGGGGGCACATTTATTCCATGGTTGTGGGCTGTAGGTTAAAAACCCACATCCCATGGATAGGCTCTCGCTTATACTTGGTTTAGAGCCCAACCCCCACTTTCCCCCACTCTCCAGCCTAGGCATGCCATCAGGGAAGACAAGCTAAGGGATTCTTTTAGAACCCAGGGGCTGCTGTCATTTGGAGGAGCCTCCCCACAATCAGGATACCTGAGCATGTCTCCGTGTGTGTGCTGGAGGTGGGGAAACAGATTCCACGCATCTTTATGGGGCACAGGTGTTCCAAGGTTGGGGAAGTAGTTTAAAACCCTCCACTACCCACAGAGATGCACTCGCTAATACTTGGCTTTAGAGCCCATCCCCCACCATCGCTTACTGCTAGCCCTAGGAAAACACTTAGGGAAGTCAAGCGAAGGGATTCTATTACAACCCAGGTGCTGCTGTCTGTTGGAGGAACCTCCCCACACTCACAACCCCAGAACACTTCTTCCTGTGTGTGCTGGACGTGGGGAAACATAGCACACGCATTTTTCAGGGGTCACAGTAATTTCCGAGTTGTGGGTTGTAGTTTAAACATCTCCACTACCCATGGAGAGGCACACGCTAATACTTAGTTTTAGATCCAAATCCCACTTTCAACCACACACTGGCCTAGGCAAACCATCAGGGAAGACAAGCAAAGGGATTCTATTCAAACCAAGACGCTGATGTCAGTTGGAGGAACTACCCCACCCTCAGGATACTGGAACCCAACCTTGTGTGGTGGGGAGATTTGAAGCCCCATTCCACGCAGATGAATGGGTGCTCAGGTGTTTCCCTTTATGGAGAATTCATCTAAATACTTCCTCAGTCCATCGGGGACACTCGCTACTATTTGGCCTCAAAGCCCAACCCCCAGGTTTCTCTCAGAGTCAGTCCTAGGGAAACACTCAGGGATTACAAGCTAAGGGATTCTATTAGAACCCAGCCGCTTCTGTCACCTGAAATTGCCAGCCCACACTCAGGATAGCAGAAAACTTCTTCATGTGTGTTCTCGTGGTGGGGATACAGAGTCCACGCTTTTTTCAAGGAGCACAGGTATTCCCATGTTGTGGGCTTTTGGTTAATAACCTCCAAATCCCATGGAGAAGCACTCGCTAATACTTGGATTTAGAGCCCAACCCACCCTTTCCCCAGCACTCCGTATCAGGCAACCAAACAGGGTAGACAAGTTAAGCGATTTTATAAGAACCAAGGCCCTGCTCTCAGTTGGAGGAGGCTGCCCACTCTCAGGATAACTGTGCAAGTGTTCGTGTGTGTGCTGGAGGTGTGGAAACAGACTCCACGGATCTTTATGGGGGCACAGGTGTTCCCAGGTTAGGGATGTAGTTTAAACACCTCCACAAACCATAGAGAGGTCATCGCCAATACTTGGTTTTGGAGCCCAAACCACACTTTCCCCCGCACTCCCGCCTAGGCTTTCCATCAGGGAAGACAAGCAAAGGGATTCAATTAGAACCCAGGCGCTGCTGTCAGTTGGAGGAACTTCCCTGCACTCAGAATTCCAGAACACATTCTTAGGTGTGGGAGAGTTGTGCAGCCCCACTGCACCCAGATGAATGCAGGAAAAGGTGTTCCCTTTAGGGAGAAGTCCTCTAAGAACTTCCACAATGGATCAGGGGCACTCACTGCTACGTGGCCTCCAAGCCCAACCCCCAGCTTTCCCTCATGGCCTGGCCTAAAAGAACACTCAGGGAACAGAAGCTAAGGGATACTAATAGAATCCAGGTGCTGCTGTCAGTTTGAGGAACATCCCCACACTCAGAATACAAGAACACATCTTCGTGTGTGTGCTGGATGTAGGGAAACAGTCAAAGCATCTTTCAGGGGGCACATTTATTCCATGGTTGTGGGTTGTAGGTTAAAAACCCACATCCCATGGATAGGCTCTCGCTTATACTTGGTTTAGAGCCCAACCCCCACTTTCCCCCACTCTCCAGCCTAGGCATGCCATCAGGGAAGGCAAGCTAAGGGATTCTTTTAGAACCCAGGCGCTGCTGTCATTTGGAGGAGCCTCCCCACAATCAGGATACCTGAGCACGTCTCCGTGTGTGTGCTGGAGGTGGGGAAACAGATTCCACGCATCTTTATGGGGCACAGGTGTTCCAAGGTTGGGGAAGTAGTTTAAAACCCTCCACTACCCACAGAGATGCACTCGCTAATACTTGGCTTTAGAGCCCATCCCCCACCATCGCTTACTGCTAGGCCTAGGAAAACACTTAGGGAAGTCAAGCTAAGGGATTCTATTACAACCAAGGTGCTGCTGTCTGTTGGAGGAACTTCCCACACTCACAACCCCAGAACACTTCTTCCTGTGTGTGCTGGACGTGGGGAAATATAGCACACGCATTTTTCAGGGGTCACAGTAATTCCCAAGTTGTGGGTTGTAGTTTAAACATCTCCACTACCCATGGAGAGGCACACGCTAATACTTAGTTTTAGATCCCAAATCCCACTTTCAACCACACACTGGCCTAGGCAAACCATCAGGGAAGACAAGCAAAGGGATTCTATTCAAACCAAGACGCTGATGTCAGTTGGAGGAACTACCCCACCCTCAGGATACTGGAACCCAACCTTGTGTGGTGGGGAGATTTGAAGCCCCACTCCACGCAGATGAATGGGTGCTCAGGTGTTTCCCTTTATGGAGAATTCATCTAAATACTTCCTCAGTCCATCGGGGACACTCGCTACTATTTGGCCTCAAAGCCCAACCCCCAGGTTTCTCTCAGAGTCAGTCCTAGGGAAACACTCAGGGATTACAAGCTAAGGGATTCTATTAGAACCCAGCCGCTTCTGTCACCTGAAATTGCCAGCCCACACTCAGGATAGCAGAAAACTTCTTCATGTGTGTTCTGGTGGTGGGGATACAGAGTCCACGCTTTTTTCAAGGAGCACAGGTATTCCCATGTTGTGGGCTTTTGGTTAATAACCTCCAAATCCCATGGAGAAGCACTCGCTAATACTTGGATTTAGAGCCCAACCCACCCTTTCCCCAGCACTCCGTATCAGGCAACCAAACAGGGTAGACAAGTTAAGCGATTTTATAAGAACCAAGGCCCTGCTCTCAGTTGGAGGAGGCTGCCCACTCTCAGGAGAACTGTGCAAGTGTTCGTGTGTGTGCTGGAGGTGTGGAAACAGACTCCACGGATCTTTATGGGGGCACAGGTGTTCCCAGGTTAGGGATGTAGTTTAAACACCTCCACAAACCATAGAGAGGGCATCGTAAATACTTGGTTTTGGAGCCCAAACCACACTTTCCCCCGCACTCCCGCCTAGGCTTTCCATCAGGGAAGACAAGCAAAGGGATTCAATTAGAACACAGGCGCTGCTGTCAGTTGGAGGAACTTCCCTGCACTCAGAATTCCAGAACACATTCTTAGGTGTGGGAGAGATGTGCAGCCCCACTGCACCCAGATGAATGCAGGAAAAGGTGTTCCCTTTAGGGACAAGTCCTCTAAGTACTTCCTCAATGGATCAGGGGGCACTCACTGCTACGTGGCCTCCAAGCCCAACCCCCAGCTTTCCCTCATGGCCTGGCCTAAAAGAACACTCAGGGAACAGAAGCTAAGGGATACTAATAGAATCCAGATGCTGCTGTCAGTTTGAGTAACTTCCCCACACTCAGAATACAAGAACACATCTTCGTGTGTGTGCTGGATGTAGGGAAACAGTCAAAGCATCTTTCAGGGGGCACATTTATTCCATGGTTGTGGGTTGTAGGTTAAAAACCCACATCCCATGGATAGGCTCTCGCTTATACTTGGTTTAGAGCCCAACCCCCACTTTCCCCCACTCTCCAGCTTAGGCATGCCATCAGGGAAGACAAGCTAAGGGATTCTTTTAGAACCCAGGCGCTGCTGTCATTTGGAGGAGCCTCCCCACAATCAGGATACCTGAGCACGTCTCCGTGTGTATGCTGGAGGTGGGGAAACAGATTCCACGCATCTTTATGGGGCACAGGTGTTCCAAGGTTGGGGAAGTAGTTTAAAACCCTCCACTACCCACAGAGATGCACTCGCTAATACTTGGCTTTAGAGCCCATCCCCCACCATCGCTTACTGCTAGGCCTAGGAAAACACTTAGGGAAGGCAAGCGAAGGGATTCTATTACAACCCAGGTGCTGCTGTCTGTTGGAGGAACCTCCCCACACTCACAACCCCAGAACACTTCTTCCTGTGTGTGCTGGACGTGGGGAAACATAGCACATGCATTTTCCAGGGGTCACAGTAATTCCCAAGTTGTGGGTTGTAGTTTAAACATCTCCACTACCCATGGAGAGGCACACGCTAATACTTAGTTTTAGATCCCAAATCCCACTTTCAACCACACACTGGCCTAGGCAAACCATCAGGGAAGACAAGCAAAGGGATTCTATTCAAACCAAGACGCTGATGTCAGTTGGAGGAACTACCCCACCCTCAGGATACTGGAACCCAACCTTGTGTGGTGGGGAGATTTGAAGCCCCACTCCACGCAGATGAATGGGTGCTCAGGTGTTTCCCTTTGTGGAGAATTCATCTAAATACTTCCTCAGTCCATCGGGGACACTCGCTACTATTTGGCCTCAAAGCCCAACCCCCAGGTTTCTCTCAGAGTCAGTCCTAGGGAAACACTCAGGGATTACAAGCTAAGGGATTCTATTAGAACCCAGCCGCTTCTGTCACCTGAAATTGCCAGCCCACACTCAGGATAGCAGAAAACTTCTTCATGTGTGTTCTGGTGGTGGGGATACAGAGTCCACGCTTTTTTCAAGGAGCACAGGTATTCCCATGTTGTGGGCTTTTGGTTAATAACCTCCAAATCCCATGGAGAAGCACTCGCTAATACTTGGATTTAGAGCCCAACCCACCCTTTCCCCAGCACTCCGTATCAGGCAACCAAACAGGGTAGACAAGTTAAGCGATTTTATAAGAACCAAGGCCCTGCTCTCAGTTGGAGGAGGCTGCCCACTCTCAGGATAACTGTGCAAGTGTTCGTGTGTGTGCTGGAGGTGTGGAAACAGACTCCACGGATCTTTATGGGGGCACAGGTGTTCCCAGGTTAGGGATGTAGTTTAAACACCTCCAAAAACCACAGAGAGGTCATCGCAAATACTTGGTTTTGGAGCCCAAACCACACTTTCCCCCGCACTCCCGCCTAGGCTTTCCATCAGGGAAGACAAGCAAAGGGATTCAATTAGAACCCAGGCGCTGCTGTCAGTTGGAGGAACTTCCCTGCACTCAGAATTCCAGAACACATTCTTAGGAGTGGGAGAGATGTGCAGCCCCACTGCACCCAGATGAATGCAGGAAAAGGTGTTCCATTTAGGGACAAGTCCTCTAAGTACTTCCTCAATGGATCAGGGGGCACTCACTGCTACGTGGCCTCCAAGCCCAACCCCCAGCTTTCCCTCATGGCCTGGCCTAAAAGAACACTCAGGGAACAGAAGCTAAGGGATACTAATAGAATCCAGGTGCTGCTGTCAGTTTGAGGAACTTCCCCACACTCAGAATACAAGAACACATCTTCGTGTGTGTGCTGGATGTAGGGAAACAGTCAAAGCATCTTTCAGGGGGCACATTTATTCCATGGTTGTGGGCTGTAGGTTAAAAACCCACATCCCATGGATAGGCTCTCGCTTATACTTGGTTTAGAGCCCAACCCCCACTTTCCCCCACTCTCCAGCCTAGGCATGCCATCAGGGAAGACAAGCTAAGGGATTCTTTTAGAATCCAGGCGCTGCTGGCATTTGGAGGAGCCTCCCCACAATCAGGATACCTGAGCACGTCTCCGTGTGTGTGCTGGAGGTGGGGAAACAGATTCCACGCATCTTTATGGGGCACAGGTGTTCCAAGGTTGGGGAAGTAGTTTAAAACCCTCCACTACCCACAGAGATGCACTCGCTAATACTTGGCTTTAGAGCCCATCCCCCACCATCGCTTACTGCTAGGCCTAGGAAAGCACTTAGGGAAGGCAAGCGAAGGTATTCTATTACAACCCAGGTGCTGCTGTCTGTTGGAGGAACCTCCCCACACTCACAACCCCAGAACACTTCTTCCTGTGTGTGCTGGACGTGGGGAAACATAGCACACGCATTTTTTAGGGGTCACAGTAATTCCCAAGTTGTGGGTTGTAGTTTAAACATCTCCACTACCAATGGAGAGGCACACGCTAATACTTAGTTTTAGATCCCAAATCCCACTTTCAACCACACACTGGCCTAGGCAAACCATCAGGGAAGACAAGCAAAGGGATTCTATTCAAACCAAGACGCTGATGTCAGTTGGAGGAACTACCCCACCCTCAGGATACTGGAACTCAACCTTGTGTGGTGGGGAGATTTGAAGCCCCACTCCACGCAGATGAATGGGTGCTCAGGTGTTTCCCTTTATGGAGAATTCATCTAAATACTTCCTCAGTCCATCGGGGACACTCGCTACTATTTGGCCTCAAAGCCCAACCCCCAGGTTTCTCTCAGAGTCAGTCCTAGGGAAACACTCAGGGATTACAAGCTAAGGGATTCTATTAGAACCCAGCCGCTTCTGTCACCTGAAATTGCCAGCCCACACTCAGGATAGCAGAAAACTTCTTCATGTGTGTTCTGGTGGTGGGGATACAGAGTCCACGCTTTTTTCAAGGAGCACAGGTATTCCCATGTTGTGGGCTTTTGGTTAATAACCTCCAAATCCCATGGAGAAGCACTCGCTAATACTTGGATTTAGAGCCCAACCCACCCTTTCCCCAGCACTCCGTATCAGGCAACCAAACAGGGTAGACAAGTTAAGCGATTTTATAAGAACCAAGGCCCTGCTCTCAGTTGGAGGAGGCTGCCCACTCTCAGGATAACTGTGCAAGTGTTCGTGTGTGTGCTGGAGGTGTGGAAACAGACTCCACGGATCTTTATGGGGGCACAGGTGTTCCCAGGTTAGGGATGTAGTTTAAACACCTCCACAAACCATAGAGAGGTCATCGCAAATACTTGGTTTTGGAGCCCAAACCACACCTTCCCCCGCACTCCCGCCTAGGCTTTCCATCAGGGAAGACAAGCAAAGGGATTCAATTAGAACCCAGGCGCTGCTGTCAGTTGGAGGAACTTCCCTGCACTCAGAATTCCAGAACACATTCTTAGGTGTGGGAGAGATGTGCAGCCCCACTGCACCCAGATGAATGCAGGAAAAGGTGTTCCCTTTAGGGACAAGTCCTCTAAGTACTTCCTCAATGGATCAGGGGGCACTCACTGCTACGTGGCCTCCAAGCCCAACCCCCAGCTTTCCCTCATGGCCTGGCCTAAAAGAACACTCAGGGAACAGAAGCTAAGGGATACTAATAGAATCCAGGTGCTGCTGTCAGTTTGAGGAACTTCCCCACACTCAGAATACCAGAACACTTCTTCGTGTGTGTGCTGGATGTAGGGAAACAGTCAAAGCATCTTTCAGGGGGCACATTTATTCCATGGTTGTGGGTTGTAGGTTAAAAACCCACATCCCATGGATAGGCTCTCGCTTATACTTGGTTTAGAGCCCAACCCCCACTTTCCCCCACTCTCCAGCCTAGGCATGCCATCAGGGAAGACAAGCTAAGGGATTCTTTTAGAACCCAGGGGCTGCTGTCATTTGGAGGAGCCTCCCCACAATCAGGATACCTGAGCATGTCTCCGTGTGTGTGCTGGAGGTGGGGAAACAGATTCCACGCATCTTTATGGGGCACAGGTGTTCCAAGGTTGGGGAAGTAGTTTAAAACCCTCCACTACCCACAGAGATGCACTCGCTAATACTTGGCTTTAGAGCCCATCCCCCACCATCGCTTACTGCTAGCCCTAGGAAAACACTTAGGGAAGTCAAGCGAAGGGATTCTATTACAACCCAGGTGCTGCTGTCTGTTGGAGGAACCTCCCCACACTCACAACCCCAGAACACTTCTTCCTGTGTGTGCTGGACGTGGGGAAACATAGCACACGCATTTTTCAGGGGTCACAGTAATTTCCGAGTTGTGGGTTGTAGTTTAAACATCTCCACTACCCATGGAGAGGCACACGCTAATACTTAGTTTTAGATCCAAATCCCACTTTCAACCACACACTGGCCTAGGCAAACCATCAGGGAAGACAAGCAAAGGGATTGTATTCAAACCAAGACGCTGATGTCAGTTGGAGGAACTACCCCACCCTCAGGATACTGGAACCCAACCTTGTGTGGTGGGGAGATTTGAAGCCCCACTCCACGCAGATGAATGGGTGCTCAGGTGTTTCCCTTTATGGAGAATTCATCTAAATACTTCCTCAGTCCATCGGGGACACTCGCTACTATTTGGCCTCAAAGCCCAACCCCCAGGTTTCTCTCAGAGTCAGTCCTAGGGAAACACTCAGGGATTACAAGCTAAGGGATTCTATTAGAACCCAGCCGCTTCTGTCACCTGAAATTGCCAGCCCACACTCAGGATAGCAGAAAACTTCTTCATGTGTGTTCTGGTGGTGGGGATACAGAGTCCACGCTTTTTTCAAGGAGCACAGGTATTCCCATGTTGTGGGCTTTTGGTTAATAACCTCCAAATCCCATGGAGAAGCACTCGCTAATACTTGGATTTAGAGCCCAACCCACCCTTTCCCCAGCACTCCGTATCAGGCAACCAAACAGGGTAGACAAGTTAAGCGATTTTATAAGAACCAAGGCCCTGCTCTCAGTTGGAGGAGGCTGCCCACTCTCAGGATAACTGTGCAAGTGTTCGTGTGTGTGCTGGAGGTGTGGAAACAGACTCCACGAATCTTTATGGGGGCACAGGTGTTCCCAGGTTAGGGATGTAGTTTAAACACCTCCACAAACCATAGAGAGGTCATCGCCAATACTTGGTTTTGGAGCCCAAACCACACTTTCCCCCGCACTCATGCCTAGGCTTTCCATCAGGGAAGACAAGCAAAGGGATTCAATTAGAACCCAGGCGCTGCTGTCAGTTGGAGGAACTTCCCTGCACTCAGAATTCCAGAACACATTCTTAGGTGTGGGAGAGTTGTGCAGCCCCACTGCACCCAGATGAATGCAGGAAAAGGTGTTCCCTTTAGGGAGAAGTCCTCTAAGAACTTCCACAATGGATCAGGGGCACTCACTGCTACGTGGCCTCCAAGCCCAACCCCCAGCTTTCCCTCAATGCCTGGCCTAAAAGAACACTCAGGGAACAGAAGCTAAGGGATACTAATAGAATCCAGGTGCTGCTGTCAGTTTGAGGAACATCCCCACACTCAGAATACAAGAACACATCTTCGTGTGTGTGCTGGATGTAGGGAAACAGTCAAAGCATCTTTCAGGGGGCACATTTATTCCATGGTTGTGGGTTGTAGGTTAAAAACCCACATCCCATGGATAGGCTCTCGCTTATACTTGGTTTAGAGCCCAACCCCCACTTTCCCCCACTCTCCAGCCTAGGCATGCCATCAGGGAAGGCAAGCTAAGGGATTCTTTTAGAACCCAGGCGCTGCTGTCATTTGGAGGAGCCTCCCCACAATCAGGATACCTGAGCACGTCTCCGTGTGTGTGCTGGAGGTGGGGAAACAGATTCCACGCATCTTTATGGGGCACAGGTGTTCCAAGGTTGGGGAAGTAGTTTAAAACCCTCCACTACCCACAGAGATGCACTCGCTAATACTTGGCTTTAGAGCCCATCCCCCACCATCGCTTACTGCTAGGCCTAGGAAAACACTTAGGGAAGTCAAGCTAAGGGATTCTATTACAACCAAGGTGCTGCTGTCTGTTGGAGGAACTTCCCACACTCACAACCCCAGAACACTTCTTCCTGTGTGTGCTGGACGTGGGGAAATATAGCACACGCATTTTTCAGGGGTCACAGTAATTCCCAAGTTGTGGGTTGTAGTTTAAACATCTCCACTACCCATGGAGAGGCACACGCTAATACTTAGTTTTAGATCCCAAATCCCACTTTCAACCACACACTGGCCTAGGCAAACCATCAGGGAAGACAAGCAAAGGGATTCTATTCAAACCAAGACGCTGATGTCAGTTGGAGGAACTACCCCACCCTCAGGATACTGGAACCCAACCTTGTGTGGTGGGGAGATTTGAAGCCCCACTCCACGCAGATGAATGGGTGCTCAGGTGTTTCCCTTTATGGAGAATTCATCTAAATACTTCCTCAGTCCATCGGGGACACTCGCTACTATTTGGCCTCAAAGCCCAACCCCCAGGTTTCTCTCAGAGTCAGTCCTAGGGAAACACTCAGGGATTACAAGCTAAGGGATTCTATTAGAACCCAGCCGCTTCTGTCACCTGAAATTGCCAGCCCACACTCAGGATAGCAGAAAACTTCTTCATGTGTGTTCTGGTGGTGGGGATACAGAGTCCACGCTTTTTTCAAGGAGCACAGGTATTCCCATGTTGTGGGCTTTTGGTTAATAACCTCCAAATCCCATGGAGAAGCACTCGCTAATACTTGGATTTAGAGCCCAACCCACCCTTTCCCCAGCACTCCGTATCAGGCAACCAAACAGGGTAGACAAGTTAAGCGATTTTATAAGAACCAAGGCCCTGCTCTCAGTTGGAGGAGGCTGCCCACTCTCAGGAGAACTGTGCAAGTGTTCGTGTGTGTGCTGGAGGTGTGGAAACAGACTCCACGGATCTTTATGGGGGCACAGGTGTTCCCAGGTTAGGGATGTAGTTTAAACACCTCCACAAACCATAGAGAGGGCATCGTAAATACTTGGTTTTGGAGCCCAAACCACACTTTCCCCCGCACTCCCGCCTAGGCTTTCCATCAGGGAAGACAAGCAAAGGAATTCAATTAGAACCCAGGCGCTGCTGTCAGTTGGAGGAACTTCCCTGCACTCAGAATTCCAGAACACATTCTTAGGTGTGGGAGAGATGTGCAGCCCCACTGCACCCAGATGAATGCAGGAAAAGGTGTTCCCTTTAGGGACAAGTCCTCTAAGTACTTCCTCAATGGATCAGGGGGCACTCACTGCTACGTGGCCTCCAAGCCCAACCCCCAGCTTTCCCTCATGGCCTGGCCTAAAAGAACACTCAGGGAACAGAAGCTAAGGGATACTAATAGAATCCAGATGCTGCTGTCAGTTTGAGTAACTTCCCCACACTCAGAATACAAGAACACATCTTCGTGTGTGTGCTGGATGTAGGGAAACAGTCAAAGCATCTTTCAGGGGGCACATTTATTCCATGCTTGTGGGTTGTAGGTTAAAAACCCACATCCCATGGATAGGCTCTCGCTTATACTTGGTTTAGAGCCCAACCCCCACTTTCCCCCACTCTCCAGCTTAGGCATGCCATCAGGGAAGACAAGCTAAGGGATTCTTTTAGAACCCAGGCGCTGCTGTCATTTGGAGGAGCCTCCCCACAATCAGGATACCTGAGCACGTCTCCGTGTGTATGCTGGAGGTGGGGAAACAGATTCCACGCATCTTTATGGGGCACAGGTGTTCCAAGGTTGGGGAAGTAGTTTAAAACCCTCCACTACCCACAGAGATGCACTCGCTAATACTTGGCTTTAGAGCCCATCCCCCACCATCGCTTACTGCTAGGCCTAGGAAAACACTTAGGGAAGGCAAGCGAAGGGATTCTATTACAACCCAGGTGCTGCTGTCTGTTGGAGGAACCTCCCCACACTCACAACCCCAGAACACTTCTTCCTGTGTGTGCTGGACGTGGGGAAACATAGCACACGCATTTTTCAGGGGTCACAGTAATTCCCAAGTTGTGGGTTGTAGTTTAAACATCTCCACTACCCATGGAGAGGCACACGCTAATACTTAGTTTTAGATCCCAAATCCCACTTTCAACCACACACTGGCCTAGGCAAACCATCAGGGAAGACAAGCAAAGGGATTCTATTCAAACCAAGACGCTGATGTCAGTTGGAGGAACTACCCCACCCTCAGGATACTGGAACCCAACCTTGTGTGGTGGGGAGATTTGAAGCCCCACTCCACGCAGATGAATGGGTGCTCAGGTGTTTCCCTTTATGGAGAATTCATCTAAATACTTCCTCAGTCCATCGGGGACACTCGCTACTATTTGGCCTCAAAGCCCAACCCCCAGGTTTCTCTCAGAGTCAGTCCTAGGGAAACACTCAGGGATTACAAGCTAAGGGATTCTATTAGAACCCAGCCGCTTCTGTCACCTGAAATTGCCAGCCCACACTCAGGATAGCAGAAAACTTCTTCATGTGTGTTCTGGTGGTGGGGATACAGAGTCCACGCTTTTTTCAAGGAGCACAGGTATTCCCATGTTGTGGGCTTTTGGTTAATAACCTCCAAATCCCATGGAGAAGCACTCGCTAATACTTGGATTTAGAGCCCAACCCACCCTTTCCCCAGCACTCCGTATCAGGCAACCAAACAGGGTAGACAAGTTAAGCGATTTTATAAGAACCAAGGCCCTGCTCTCAGTTGGAGGAGGCTGCCCACTCTCAGGATAACTGTGCAAGTGTTCGTGTGTGTGCTGGAGGTGTGGAAACAGACTCCACGGATCTTTATGGGGGCACAGGTGTTCCCAGGTTAGGGATGTAGTTTAAACACCTCCACAAACCATAGAGAGGTCATCGCAAATACTTGGTTTTGGAGCCCAAACCACACTTTCCCCCGCACTCCCACCTAGGCTTTCCATCAGGGAAGACAAGCAAAGGGATTCAATTAGAACCCAGGCGCTGCTGTCAGTTGGAGGAACTTCCCTGCACTCAGAATTCCAGAACACATTCTTAGGTGTGGGAGAGATGTGCAGCCCCACTGCACCCAGATGAATGCAGGAAAAGGTGTTCCCTTTAGGGACAAGTCCTCTAAGTACTTCCTCAATGGATCAGGGGGCACTCACTGCTACGTGGCCTCCAAGCCCAACCCCCAGCTTTCCCTCATGGCCTGGCCTAAAAGAACACTCAGGGAACAGAAGCTAAGGGATACTAATAGAATCCAGGTGCTGCTGTCAGTTTGAGGAACTTCCCCACACTCAGAATACAAGAACACATCTTCGTGTGTGTGCTGGATGTAGGGAAACAGTCAAAGCATCTTTCAGGGGGCACATTTATTCCATGGTTGTGGGTTGTAGGTTAAAAACCCACATCCCATGGATAGGCTCTCGCTTATACTTGGTTTAGAGCCCAACCCCCACTTTCCCCCACTCTCCAGCCTAGGCATGCCATCAGGGAAGACAAGCTAAGGGATTCTTTTAGAACCCAGGCGCTGCTGTCATTTGGAGGAGCCTCCCCACAATCAGGATACCTGAGCACGTCTCCGTGTGTGTGCTGGAGGTGGGGAAACAGATTCCACGCATCTTTATGGGGCACAGGTGTTCCAAGGTTGGGGAAGTAGTTTAAAACCCTCCACTACCCACAGAGATGCACTCGCTAATACTTGGCTTTAGAGCCCATCCCCCACCATCGCTTACTGCTAGGCCTAGGAAAACACTTAGGGAAGTCAAGCGAAGGGATTCTATTACAACCCAGGTGCTGCTGTCTGTTGGAGGAACCTCCCCACACTCACAACCCCAGAACACTTCTTCCTGTGTGTGCTGGACGTGGGGAAACATAGCACACGCATTTTTCAGGGGTCACAGTAATTCCCAAGTTGTGGGTTGTAGTTTAAACATCTCCACTACCCATGGAGAGGCACACGCTAATACTTAGTTTTAGATCCCAAATCCCACTTTCAACCACACACTGGCCTAGGCAAACCATCAGGGAAGACAAGCAAAGGGATTCTATTGAAACCAAGACGCTGATGTCAGTTGGAGGAACTACCCCACCCTCAGGATACTGGAACCCAACCTTGTGTGGTGGGGAGATTTGAAGCCCCACTCCACGCAGATGAATGGGTGCTCAGGTGTTTCCCTTTATGGAGAATTCATCTAAATACTTCCTCAGTCCATCGGGGACACTCGCTACTATTTGGCCTCAAAGCCCAACCCCCAGGTTTCTCTCAGAGTCAGTCCTAGGGAAACACTCAGGGATTACAAGCTAAGGGATTCTATTAGAACCCAGCCGCTTCTGTCACCTGAAATTGCCAGCCCACACTCAGGAGAGCAGAAAACTTCTTCATGTGTGTTCTGGTGGTGGGGATACAGAGTCCACGCTTTTTTCAAGGAGCACAGGTATTCCCATGTTGTGGGCTTTTGGTTAATAACCTCCAAATCCCATGGAGAAGCACTCGCTAATACTTGGATTTAGAGCCCAACCCACCCTTTCCCCAGCACTCCGTATCAGGCAACCAAACAGGGTAGACAAGTTAAGCGATTTTATAAGAACCAAGGCCCTGCTCTCAGTTGGAGGAGGCTGCCCACTCTCAGGATAACTGTGCAAGTGTTCGTGTGTGTGCTGGAGGTGTGGAAACAGACTCCACGGATCTTTATGGGGGCACAGGTGTTCCCAGGTTAGGGATGTAGTTTAAACACCTCCACAAACCATAGAGAGGTCATCGCAAATACTTGGTTTTGGAGCCCAAACCACACTTTCCCCCGCACTCCCACCTAGGCTTTCCATCAGGGAAGACAAGCAAAGGGATTCAATTAGAACCCAGGCGCTGCTGTCAGTTGGAGGAACTTCCCTGCACTCAGAATTCCAGAACACATTCTTAGGTGTGGGAGAGATGTGCAGCCCCACTGCACCCAGATGAATGCAGGAAAAGGTGTTCCCTTTAGGGACAAGTCCTCTAAGTACTTCCTCAATGGATCAGGGGGCACTCACTGCTACGTGGCCTCCAAGCCCAACCCCCAGCTTTCCCTCATGGCCTGGCCTAAAAGAACACTCAGGGAACAGAAGCTAAGGGATACTAATAGAATCCAGGTGCTGCTGTCAGTTTGAGGAACTTCCCCACACTCAGAATACAAGAACACATCTTCGTGTGTGTGCTGGATGTAGGGAAACAGTCAAAGCATCTTTCAGGGGGCACATTTATTCCATGGTTGTGGGTTGTAGGTTAAAAACCCACATCCCATGGATAGGCTCTCGCTTATACTTGGTTTAGAGCCCAACCCCCACTTTCCCCCACTCTCCAGCCTAGGCATGCCATCAGGGAAGACAAGCTAAGGGATTCTTTTAGAACCCAGGCGCTGCTGTCATTTGGAGGAGCCTCCCCACAATCAGGATACCTGAGCACGTCTCCGTGTGTGTGCTGGAGGTGGGGAAACAGATTCCACGCATCTTTATGGGGCACAGGTGTTCCAAGGTTGGGGAAGTAGTTTAAAACCCTCCACTACCCACAGAGATGCACTCGCTAATACTTGGCTTTAGAGCCCATCCCCCACCATCGCTTACTGCTAGGCCTAGGAAAACACTTAGGGAAGTCAAGCGAAGGGATTCTATTACAACCCAGGTGCTGCTGTCTGTTGGAGGAACCTCCCCACACTCACAACCCCAGAACACTTCTTCCTGTGTGTGCTGGACGTGGGGAAACATAGCACACGCATTTTTCAGGGGTCACAGTAATTCCCAAGTTGTGGGTTGTAGTTTAAACATCTCCACTACCCATGGAGAGGCACACGCTAATACTTAGTTTTAGATCCCAAATCCCACTTTCAACCACACACTGGCCTAGGCAAACCATCAGGGAAGACAAGCAAAGGGATTCTATTCAAACCAAGACGCTGATGTCAGTTGGAGGAACTACCCCACCCTCAGGATACTGGAACCCAACCTTGTGTGGTGGGGAGATTTGAAGCCCCACTCCACGCAGATGAATGGGTGCTCAGGTGTTTCCCTTTATGGAGAATTCATCTAAATACTTCCTCAGTCCATCGGGGACACTCGCTACTATTTGGCCTCAAAGCCCAACCCCCAGGTTTCTCTCAGAGTCAGTCCTAGGGAAACACTCAGGGATTACAAGCTAAGGGATTCTATTAGAACCCAGCCGCTTCTGTCACCTGAAATTGCCAGCCCACACTCAGGATAGCAGAAAACTTCTTCATGTGTGTTCTGGTGGTGGGGATACAGAGTCCACGCTTTTTTCAAGGAGCACAGGTATTCCCATGTTGTGGGCTTTTGGTTAATAACCTCCAAATCCCATGGAGAAGCACTCGCTAATACTTGGATTTAGAGCCCAACCCACCCTTTCCCCAGCACTCCGTATCAGGCAACCAAACAGGGTAGACAAGTTAAGCGATTTTATAAGAACCAAGGCCCTGCTCTCAGTTGGAGGAGGCTGCCCACTCTCAGGATAACTGTGCAAGTGTTCGTGTGTGTGCTGGAGGTGTGGAAACAGACTCCACGGATCTTTATGGGGGCACAGGTGTTCCCAGGTTAGGGATGTAGTTTAAACACCTCCACAAACCATAGAGAGGGCATCGTAAATACTTGGTTTTGGAGCCCAAACCACACTTTCCCCCGCACTCCCGCCTAGGCTTTCCATCAGGGAAGACAAGCAAAGGGATTCAATTAGAACACAGGCGCTGCTGTCAGTTGGAGGAACTTCCCTGCACTCAGAATTCCAGAACACATTCTTAGGTGTGGGAGAGATGTGCAGCCCCACTGCACCCAGATGAATGCAGGAAAAGGTGTTCCCTTTAGGGACAAGTCCTCTAAGTACTTCCTCAATGGATCAGGGGGCACTCACTGCTACGTGGCCTCCAAGCCCAACCCCCAGCTTTCCCTCATGGCCTGGCCTAAAAGAACACTCAGGGAACAGAAGCTAAGGGATACTAATAGAATCCAGATGCTGCTGTCAGTTTGAGTAACTTCCCCACACTCAGAATACAAGAACACATCTTCGTGTGTGTGCTGGATGTAGGGAAACAGTCAAAGCATCTTTCAGGGGGCACATTTATTCCATGGTTGTGGGTTGTAGGTTAAAAACCCACATCCCATGGATAGGCTCTCGCTTATACTTGGTTTAGAGCCCAACCCCCACTTTCCCCCACTCTCCAGCTTAGGCATGCCATCAGGGAAGACAAGCTAAGGGATTCTTTTAGAACCCAGGCGCTGCTGTCATTTGGAGGAGCCTCCCCACAATCAGGATACCTGAGCACGTCTCCGTGTGTATGCTGGAGGTGGGGAAACAGATTCCACGCATCTTTATGGGGCACAGGTGTTCCAAGGTTGGGGAAGTAGTTTAAAACCCTCCACTACCCACAGAGATGCACTCGCTAATACTTGGCTTTAGAGCCCATCCCCCACCATCGCTTACTGCTAGGCCTAGGAAAACACTTAGGGAAGGCAAGCGAAGGGATTCTATTACAACCCAGGTGCTGCTGTCTGTTGGAGGAACCTCCCCACACTCACAACCCCAGAACACTTCTTCCTGTGTGTGCTGGACGTGGGGAAACATAGCACATGCATTTTCCAGGGGTCACAGTAATTCCCAAGTTGTGGGTTGTAGTTTAAACATCTCCACTACCCATGGAGAGGCACACGCTAATACTTAGTTTTAGATCCCAAATCCCACTTTCAACCACACACTGGCCTAGGCAAACCATCAGGGAAGACAAGCAAAGGGATTCTATTCAAACCAAGACGCTGATGTCAGTTGGAGGAACTACCCCACCCTCAGGATACTGGAACCCAACCTTGTGTGGTGGGGAGATTTGAAGCCCCACTCCACGCAGATGAATGGGTGCTCAGGTGTTTCCCTTTGTGGAGAATTCATCTAAATACTTCCTCAGTCCATCGGGGACACTCGCTACTATTTGGCCTCAAAGCCCAACCCCCAGGTTTCTCTCAGAGTCAGTCCTAGGGAAACACTCAGGGATTACAAGCTAAGGGATTCTATTAGAACCCAGCCGCTTCTGTCACCTGAAATTGCCAGCCCACACTCAGGATAGCAGAAAACTTCTTCATGTGTGTTCTGGTGGTGGGGATACAGAGTCCACGCTTTTTTCAAGGAGCACAGGTATTCCCATGTTGTGGGCTTTTGGTTAATAACCTCCAAATCCCATGGAGAAGCACTCGCTAATACTTGGATTTAGAGCCCAACCCACCCTTTCCCCAGCACTCCGTATCAGGCAACCAAACAGGGTAGACAAGTTAAGCGATTTTATAAGAACCAAGGCCCTGCTCTCAGTTGGAGGAGGCTGCCCACTCTCAGGATAACTGTGCAAGTGTTCGTGTGTGTGCTGGAGGTGTGGAAACAGACTCCACGGATCTTTATGGGGGCACAGGTGTTCCCAGGTTAGGGATGTAGTTTAAACACCTCCACAAACCATAGAGAGGTCATCGCAAATACTTGGTTTTGGAGCCCAAACCACACTTTCCCCCGCACTCCCACCTAGGCTTTCCATCAGGGAAGACAAGCAAAGGGATTCAATTAGAACCCAGGCGCTGCTGTCAGTTGGAGGAACTTCCCTGCACTCAGAATTCCAGAACACATTCTTAGGTGTGGGAGAGATGTGCAGCCCCACTGCACCCAGATGAATGCAGGAAAAGGTGTTCCCTTTAGGGACAAGTCCTCTAAGTACTTCCTCAATGGATCAGGGGGCACTCACTGCTACGTGGCCTCCAAGCCCAACCCCCAGCTTTCCCTCATGGCCTGGCCTAAAAGAACACTCAGGGAACAGAAGCTAAGGGATACTAATAGAATCCAGGTGCTGCTGTCAGTTTGAGGAACTTCCCCACACTCAGAATACAAGAACACATCTTCGTGTGTGTGCTGGATGTAGGGAAACAGTCAAAGCATCTTTCAGGGGGCACATTTATTCCATGGTTGTGGGTTGTAGGTTAAAAACCCACATCCCATGGATAGGCTCTCGCTTATACTTGGTTTAGAGCCCAACCCCCACTTTCCCCCACTCTCCAGCCTAGGCATGCCATCAGGGAAGACAAGCTAAGGGATTCTTTTAGAACCCAGGCGCTGCTGTCATTTGGAGGAGCCTCCCCACAATCAGGATACCTGAGCACGTCTCCGTGTGTGTGCTGGAGGTGGGGAAACAGATTCCACGCATCTTTATGGGGCACAGGTGTTCCAAGGTTGGGGAAGTAGTTTAAAACCCTCCACTACCCACAGAGATGCACTCGCTAATACTTGGCTTTAGAGCCCATCCCCCACCATCGCTTACTGCTAGGCCTAGGAAAACACTTAGGGAAGGCAAGCGAAGGGATTCTATTACAACCCAGGTGCTGCTGTCTGTTGGAGGAACCTCCCCACACTCACAACCCCAGAACACTTCTTCCTGTGTGTGCTGGACGTGGGGAAACATAGCACACGCATTTTTCAGGGGTCACAGTAATTCCCAAGTTGTGGGTTGTAGTTTAAACATCTCCACTACCCATGGAGAGGCACACGCTAATACTTAGTTTTAGATCCCAAATCCCACTTTCAACCACACACTGGCCTAGGCAAACAATCAGGGAAGACAAGCAAAGGGATTCTATTCAAACCAAGACGCTGATGTCAGTTGGAGGAACTACCCCACCCTCAGGATACTGGAACCCAACCTTGTGTGGTGGGGAGATTTGAAGCCCCACTCCACGCAGATGAATGGGTGCTCAGGTGTTTCCCTTTATGGAGAATTCATCTAAATACTTCCTCAGTCCATCGGGGACACTCGCTACTATTTGGCCTCAAAGCCCAACCCCCAGGTTTCTCTCAGAGTCAGTCCTAGGGAAACACTCAGGGATTACAAGCTAAGGGATTCTATTAGAACCCAGCCGCTTCTGTCACCTGAAATTGCCAGCCCACACTCAGGAGAGCAGAAAACTTCTTCATGTGTGTTCTGGTGGTGGGGATACAGAGTCCACGCTTTTTTCAAGGAGCACAGGTATTCCCATGTTGTGGGCTTTTGGTTAATAACCTCCAAATCCCATGGAGAAGCACTCGCTAATACTTGGATTTAGAGCCCAACCCACCCTTTCCCCAGCACTCCGTATCAGGCAACCAAACAGGGTAGACAAGTTAAGCGATTTTATAAGAACCAAGGCCCTGCTCTCAGTTGGAGGAGGCTGCCCACTCTCAGGATAACTGTGCAAGTGTTCGTGTGTGTGCTGGAGGTGTGGAAACAGACTCCACGGATCTTTATGGGGGCACAGGTGTTCCCAGGTTAGGGATGTAGTTTAAACACCTCCACAAACCATAGAGAGGTCATCGCAAATACTTGGTTTTGGAGCCCAAACCACAATTTCCCCCGCACTCCCGCCTAGGCTTTCCATCAGGGAAGACAAGCAAAGGGATTCAATTAGAACCCAGGCGCTGCTGTCAGTTGGAGGAACTTCCCTGCACTCAGAATTCCAGAACACATTCTTAGGATTGGGAGAGATGTGCAGCCCCACTGCACCGAGATGAATGCAGGAAAAGGTGTTCCCTTTACGGAGAAGTCCTCTAAGTACTTCCTCAATGGATCATGGGGCACTCACTGCTACGTGGCCTCCAAGCCCAACCCCCAGCTTTCCCTCATGGCCTGGCCTAAAAGAACACTCAGGGAACAGAAGCTAAGGGATACTAATAGAATCCAGGTGCTGCTGTCAGTTTGAGGAACTTCCCCACACTCAGAATACCAGAACACTTCTTCGTGTGTGTGCTGGATGTAGGGAAACAGTCAAAGCATCTTTCAGGGGGCACATTTATTCCATGGTTGTGGGTTGTAGGTTAAAAACCCACATCCCATGGATAGGCTCTCGCTTATACTTGGTTTAGAGCCCAACCCCGACTTTCCCCCACTCTCCAGCCTAGGCATGCCATCAGGGAAGACAAGCTAAGGGATTCTTTTAGAACCCAGGCGCTGCTGTCATTTGAAGGAGCCTCCCCACAATCAGGATACCTGAGCACGTCTCCGTGTGTGTGCTGGAGGTGGGGAAACAGATTCCACGCATCTTTATGGGGCACAGGTGTTCCAAGGTTGGGGAAGTAGTTTAAAACCCTCCACTACCCACAGAGATGCACTCGCTAATACTTGGCTTTAGAGCCCATCCCCCACCATCGCTTACTGCTAGGCCTAGGAAAACACTTAGGGAAGTCAAGCGAAGGGATTCTATTACAACCCAGGTGCTGCTGTCTGTTGGAGGAACCTCCCCACACTCACAACCCCAGAACACTTCTTCCTGTGTGTGCTGGACGTGGGGAAACATAGCACACGCATTTTTCAGGGGTCACAGTAATTCCCAAGTTGTGGGTTGTAGTTTAAACATCTCCACTACCCATGGAGAGGCACACGCTAATACTTAGTTTTAGATCCCAAATCCCACTTTCAACCACACACTGGCCTAGGCAAACCATCAGGGAAGACAAGCAAAGGGATTCTATTCAAACCAAGACGCTGATGTCAGTTGGAGGAACTACCCCACCCTCAGGATACTGGAACCCAACCTTGTGTGGTGGGGAGATTTGAAGCCCCACTCCACGCAGATGAATGGGTGCTCAGGTGTTTCCCTTTATGGAGAATTCATCTAAATACTTCCTCAGTCCATCGGGGACACTCGCTACTATTTGGCCTCAAAGCCCAACCCCCAGGTTTCTCTCAGAGTCAGTCCTAGGGAAACACTCAGGGATTACAAGCTAAGGGATTCTATTAGAACCCAGCCGCTTCTGTCACCTGAAATTGCCAGCCCACACTCAGGATAGCAGAAAACTTCTTCATGTGTGTTCTGGTGGTGGGGATACAGAGTCCACGCTTTTTTCAAGGAGCACAGGTATTCCCATGTTGTGGGCTTTTGGTTAATAACCTCCAAATCCCATGGAGAAGCACTCGCTAATACTTGGATTTAGAGCCCAACCCACCCTTTCCCCAGCACTCCGTATCAGGCAACCAAACAGGGTAGACAAGTTAAGCGATTTTATAAGAACCAAGGCCCTGCTCTCAGTTGGAGGAGGCTGCCCACTCTCAGGATAACTGTGCAAGTGTTCGTGTGTGTGCTGGAGGTGTGGAAACAGACTCCACGGATCTTTATGGGGGCACAGGTGTTCCCAGGTTAGGGATGTAGTTTAAACACCTCCACAAACCATAGAGAGGTCATCGCCAATACTTGGTTCTGGAGCCCAAACCACACTTTCCCCCGCACTCCCGCCTAGGCTTTCCATCAGGGAAGACAAGCAAAGGGATTCAATTAGAACCCAGGCGCTGCTGTCAGTTGGAGGAACTTCCCTGCACTCAGAATTCCAGAACACATTCTTAGGTGTGGGAGAGATGTGCAGCCCCACTGCACCCAGATGAATGCAGGAAAAGGTGTTCCCTTTAGGGACAAGTCCTCTAAGTACTTCCTCAATGGATCAGGGGGCACTCACTGCTACGTGGCCTCCAAGCCCAACCCCCAGCTTTCCCTCATGGCCTGGCCTAAAAGAACACTCAGGGAACAGAAGCTAAGGGATACTAATAGAATCCAGGTGCTGCTGTCAGTTTGAGTAACTTCCCCACACTTAGAATACAAGAACACATCTTCGTGTGTGTGCTGGATGTAGGGAAACAGTCAAAGCATCTTTCAGGGGGCACATTTATTCCATGGTTGTGGGTTGTAGGCTAAAAACCCACATCCCATGGATAGGCTCTCGCTTATACTTGGTTTAGAGCCCAACCCCCACTTTCCCCCACTCTCCAGCCTAGGCATGCCATCAGGGAAGACAAGCTAAGGGATTCTTTTAGAACCCAGGCGCTGCTGTCATTTGGAGGAGCCTCCCCACAATCAGGATACCTGAGCACGTCTCCGTGTGTGTGCTGGAGGTGGGGAAACAGATTCCACGCATCTTTATGGGGCACAGGTGTTCCAAGGTTGGGGAAGTAGTTTAAAACCCTCCACTACCCACAGAGATGCACTCGCTAATACTTGGCTTTAGAGCCCATCCCCCACCATCGCTTACTGCTAGGCCTAGGAAAACACTTAGGGAAGGCAAGCGAAGGGATTCTATTACAACCCAGGTGCTGCTGTCTGTTGGAGGAACCTCCCCACACTCACAACCCCAGAACACTTCTTCCTGTGTGTGCTGGACGTGGGGAAACATAGCACACGCATTTTTCAGGGGTCACAGTAATTCCCAAGTTGTGGGTTGTAGTTTAAACATCTCCACTACCCATGGAGAGGCACACGCTAATACTTAGTTTTAGATCCCAAATCCCACTTTCAACCACACACTGGCCTAGGCAAACCATCAGGGAAGACAAGCAAAGGGATTCTATTCAAACCAAGACGCTGATGTCAGTTGGAGGAACTACCCCACCCTCAGGATACTGGAACCCAACCTTGTGTGGTGGGGAGATTTGAAGCCCCACTCCACGCAGATGAATGGGTGCTCAGGTGTTTCCCTTTATGGAGAATTCATCTAAATACTTCCTCAGTCCATCGGGGACACTCGCTACTATTTGGCCTCAAAGCCCAACCCCCAGGTTTCTCTCAGAGTCAGTCCTAGGGAAACACTCAGGGATTACAAGCTAAGGGATTCTATTAGAACCCAGCCGCTTCTGTCACCTGAAATTGCCAGCCCACACTCAGGATAGCAGAAAACTTCTTCATGTGTGTTCTGGTGGTGGGGATACAGAGTCCACGCTTTTTTCAAGGAGCACAGGTATTCCCATGTTGTGGGCTTTTGGTTAATAACCTCCAAATCCCATGGAGAAGCACTCGCTAATACTTGGATTTAGAGCCCAACCCACCCTTTCCCCAGCACTCCGTATCAGGCAACCAAACAGGGTAGACAAGTTAAGCGATTTTATAAGAACCAAGGCCCTGCTCTCAGTTGGAGGAGGCTGCCCACTCTCAGGATAACTGTGCAAGTGTTCGTGTGTGTGCTGGAGGTGTGGAAACAGACTCCACGGATCTTTATGGGGGCACAGGTGTTCCCAGGTTAGGGATGTAGTTTAAACACCTCCACAAACCATAGAGAGGTCATCGCCAATACTTGGTTCTGGAGCCCAAACCACACTTTCACCCGCACTCCCGCCCAGGCTTTCCATCAGGGAAGACAAGCAAAGGGATTCAATTAGAACCCAGGCGCTGCTGTCAGTTGGAGGAACTTCCCTGCACTCAGAATTCCAGAACACATTCTTAGGTGTGGGAGAGATGTGCAGCCCCACTGCACCCAGATGAATGCAGGAAAAGGTGTTCCCTTTAGGGACAAGTCCTCTAAGTACTTCCTCAATGGATCAGGGGGCACTCACTGCTACGTGGCCTCCAAGCCCAACCCCCAGCTTTCCCTCATGGCCTGGCCTAAAAGAACACTCAGGGAACAGAAGCTAAGGGATACTAATAGAATCCAGGTGCTGCTGTCAGTTTGAGGAACATCCCCACACTCAGAATACCAGAACACTTCTTCGTGTGTGTGCTGGATGTAGGGAAACAGTCAAAGCATCTTTCAGGGGGCACATTTATTCCATGGTTGTGGGTTGTAGGTTAAAAACCCACATCCCATGGATAGGCTCTCGCTTATACTTGGTTTAGAGCCCAACCCCCACTTTCCCCCACTCTCCAGCCTAGGCATGCCATCAGGGAAGACAAGCTAAGGGATTCTTTTAGAACCCAGGCGCTGCTGTCATTTGGAGGAGCCTCCCCACAATCAGGATACCTGAGCACGTCTCCGTGTGTGTGCTGGAGGTGGGGAAACAGATTCCACGCATCTTTATGGGGCACAGGTGTTCCAAGGTTGGGGAAGTAGTTTAAAACCCTCCACTACCCACAGAGATGCACTCGCTAATACTTGGCTTTAGAGCCCATCCCCCACCATCGCTTACTGCTAGGCCTAGGAAAACACTTAGGGAAGTCAAGCGAAGGGATTCTATTACAACCCAGGTGCTGCTGTCTGTTGGAGGAACCTCCCCACACTCACAACCCCAGAACACTTCTTCCTGTGTGTGCTGGACGTGGGGAAACATAGCACACGCATTTTTCAGGGGTCACAGTAATTCCCAAGTTGTGGGTTGTAGTTTAAACATCTCCACTACCCATGGAGAGGCACACGCTAATACTTAGTTTTAGATCCCAAATCCCACTTTCAACCACACACTGGCCTAGGCAAACCATCAGGGAAGACAAGCAAAGGGATTCTATTCAAACCAAGACGCTGATGTCAGTTGGAGGAACTACCCCACCCTCAGGATACTGGAACCCAACCTTGTGTGGTGGGGAGATTTGAAGCCCCACTCCACGCAGATGAATGGGTGCTCAGGTGTTTCCCTTTATGGAGAATTCATCTAAATACTTCCTCAGTCCATCGGGGACACTCGCTACTATTTGGCCTCAAAGCCCAACCCCCAGGTTTCTCTCAGAGTCAGTCCTAGGGAAACACTCAGGGATTACAAGCTAAGGGATTCTATTAGAACCCAGCCGCTTCTGTCACCTGAAATTGCCAGCCCACACTCAGGAGAGCAGAAAACTTCTTCATGTGTGTTCTGGTGGTGGGGATACAGAGTCCACGCTTTTTTCAACGAGCACAGGTATTCCCATGTTGTGGGCTTTTGGTTAATAACCTCCAAATCCCATGGAGAAGCACTCGCTAATACTTGGATTTAGAGCCCAACCCACCCTTTCCCCAGCACTCCGTATCAGGCAACCAAACAGGGTAGACAAGTTAAGCGATTTTATAAGAACCAAGGCCCTGCTCTCAGTTGGAGGAGGCTGCCCACTCTCAGGATAACTGTGCAAGTGTTCGTGTGTGTGCTGGAGGTGTGGAAACAGACTCCACGGATCTTTATGGGGGCACAGGTGTTCCCAGGTTAGGGATGTAGTTTAAACACCTCCACAAACCATAGAGAGGTCATCGCAAATACTTGGTTTTGGAGCCCAAACCACACTTTCCCCCGCACTCCCGCCTAGGCTTTCCATCAGGGAAGACAAGCAAAGGGATTCAATTAGAACCCAGGCGCTGCTGTCAGTTGGAGGAACTTCCCTGCACTCAGAATTCCAGAACACATTCTTAGGAGTGGGAGAGATGTGCAGCCCCACTGCACCGAGATGAATGCAGGAAAAGGTGTTCCCTTTACGGAGAAGTCCTCTAAGTACTTCCTCAATGGATCATGGGGCACTCACTGCTACGTGGCCTCCAAGCCCAACCCCCAGCTTTCCCTCATGGCCTGGCCTAAAAGAACACTCAGGGAACAGAAGCTAGGGGATACTAATAGAATCCAGGTGCTGCTGTCAGTTTGAGGAACTTCCCCACACTCAGAATACCAGAACACTTCTTCGTGTGTGTGCTGGATGTAGGGAAACAGTCAAAGCATCTTTCAGGGGGCACATTTATTCCATGGTTGTGGGTTGTAGGTTAAAAACCCACATCCCATGGATAGGCTCTCGCTTATACTTGGTTTAGAGCCCAACCCCCACTTTCCCCCACTCTCCAGCCTAGGCATGCCATCAGGGAAGACAAGCTAAGGGATTCTTTTAGAACCCAGGCGCTGCTGTCATTTGGAGGAGCCTCCCCACAATCAGGATACCTGAGCACGTCTCCGTGTGTGTGCTGGAGGTGGGGAAACAGATTCCACGCATCTTTATGGGGCACAGGTGTTCCAAGGTTGGGGAAGTAGTTTAAAACCCTCCACTACCCACAGAGATGCACTCGCTAATACTTGGCTTTAGAGCCCATCCCCCACCATCGCTTACTGCTAGGCCTAGGAAAACACTTAGGGAAGTCAAGCGAAGGGATTCTATTACAACCCAGGTGCTGCTGTCTGTTGGAGGAACCTCCCCACACTCACAACCCCAGAACACTTCTTCCTGTGTGTGCTGGACGTGGGGAAACATAGCACACGCATTTTTCAGGGGTCACAGTAATTCCCAAGTTGTGGGTTGTAGTTTAAACATCTCCACTACCCATGGAGAGGCACACGCTAATACTTAGTTTTAGATCCCAAATCCCACTTTCAACCACACACTGGCCTAGGCAAACCATCAGGGAAGACAAGCAAAGGGATTCTATTCAAACCAAGACGCTGATGTCAGTTGGAGGAACTACCCCACCCTCAGGATACTGGAACCCAACCTTGTGTGGTGGGGAGATTTGAAGCCCCACTCCACGCAGATGAATGGGTGCTCAGGTGTTTCCCTTTATGGAGAATTCATCTAAATACTTCCTCAGTCCATCGGGGACACTCGCTACTATTTGGCCTCAAAGCCCAACCCCCAGGTTTCTCTCAGAGTCAGTCCTAGGGAAACACTCAGGGATTACAAGCTAAGGGATTCTATTAGAACCCAGCCGCTTCTGTCACCTGAAATTGCCAGCCCACACTCAGGATAGCAGAAAACTTCTTCATGTGTGTTCTGGTGGTGGGGATACAGAGTCCACGCTTTTTTCAAGGAGCACAGGTATTCCCATGTTGTGGGCTTTTGGTTAATAACCTCCAAATCCCATGGAGAAGCACTCGCTAATACTTGGATTTAGAGCCCAACCCACCCTTTCCCCAGCACTCCGTATCAGGCAACCAAACAGGGTAGACAAGTTAAGCGATTTTATAAGAACCAAGGCCCTGCTCTCAGTTGGAGGAGGCTGCCCACTCTCAGGATAACTGTGCAAGTGTTCGTGTGTGTGCTGGAGGTGTGGAAACAGACTCCACGGATCTTTATGGGGGCACAGGTGTTCCCAGGTTAGGGATGTAGTTTAAACACCTCCACAAACCATAGAGAGGTCATCGCCAATACTTGGTTCTGGAGCCCAAACCACACTTTCCCCCGCACTCCCGCCTAGGCTTTCCATCAGGGAAGACAAGCAAAGGGATTCAAATAGAACCCAGGCGCTGCTGTCAGTTGGAGGAACTTCCCTGCACTCAGAATTCCAGAACACATTCTTAGGTGTGGGAGAGATGTGCAGCCCCACTGCACCCAGATGAATGCAGGAAAAGGTGTTCCCTTTAGGGACAAGTCCTCTAAGTACTTCCTCAATGGATCAGGGGGCACTCACTGATACGTGGCCTCCAAGCCCAACCCCCAGCTTTCCCTCATGGCCTGGCCTAAAAGAACACTCAGGGAACAGAAGCTAAGGGATACTAATAGAATCCAGGTGGTGCTGTCAGTTTGAGGAACTTCCCCACACTCAGAATACCAGAACACTTCTTCGTGTGTGTGCTGGATGTAGGGAAACAGTCAAAGCATCTTTCAGGGGGCACATTTATTCCATGGTTGTGGGTTGTTGGTTAAAAACCCACATCCCATGGATAGGCTCTCGCTTATACTTGGTTTAGAGCCCAACCCCCACTTTCCCCCACTCTCCAGCCTAGGCATGCCATCAGGGAAGACAAGCTAAGGGATTCTTTTAGAACCCAGGCGCTGCTGTCATTTGGAGGAGCCTCCCCACAATCAGGATACCTGAGCACGTCTCCGTGTGTGTGCTGGAGGTGGGGAAACAGATTCCACGCATCTTTATGGGGCACAGGTGTTCCAAGGTTGGGGAAGTAGTTTAAAACCCTCCACTACCCACAGAGATGCACTCGCTAATACTTGGCTTTAGAGCCCATCCCCCACCATCGCTTACTGCTAGGCCTAGGAAAACACTTAGGGAAGGCAAGCGAAGGGATTCTATTACAACCCAGGTGCTGCTGTCTGTTGGAGGAACCTCCCCACACTCACAACCCCAGAACACTTCTTCCTGTGTGTGCTGGACGTGGGGAAACATAGCACACGCATTTTTCAGGGGTCACAGTAATTCCCAAGTTGTGGGTTGTAGTTTAAACATCTCCACTACCCATGGAGAGGCACACGCTAATACTTAGTTTTAGATCCCAAATCCCACTTTCAACCACACACTGGCCTAGGCAAACCATCAGGGAAGACAAGCAAAGGGATTCTATTCAAACCAAGACGCTGATGTCAGTTGGAGGAACTACCCCACCCTCAGGATACTGGAACCCAACCTTGTGTGGTGGGGAGATTTGAAGCCCCACTCCACGCAGATGAATGGGTGCTCAGGTGTTTCCCTTTATGGAGAATTCATCTAAATACTTCCTCAGTCCATCGGGGACACTCGCTACTATTTGGCCTCAAAGCCCAACCCCCAGGTTTCTCTCAGAGTCAGTCCTAGGGAAACACTCAGGGATTACAAGCTAAGGGATTCTATTAGAACCCAGCCGCTTCTGTCACCTGAAATTGCCAGCCCACACTCAGGATAGCAGAAAACTTCTTCATGTGTGTTCTGGTGGTGGGGATACAGAGTCCACGCTTTTTTCAAGGAGCACAGGTATTCCCATGTTGTGGGCTTTTGGTTAATAACCTCCAAATCCCATGGAGAAGCACTCGCTAATACTTGGATTTAGAGCCCAACCCACCCTTTCCCCAGCACTCCGTATCAGGCAACCAAACAGGGTAGACAAGTTAAGCGATTTTATAAGAACCAAGGCCCTGCTCTCAGTTGGAGGAGGCTGCCCACTCTCAGGATAACTGTGCAAGTGTTCGTGTGTGTGCTGGAGGTGTGGAAACAGACTCCACGGATCTTTATGGGGGCACAGGTGTTCCCAGGTTAGGGATGTAGTTTAAACACCTCCACAAACCATAGAGAGGTCATCGCCAATACTTGGTTCTGGAGCCCAAACCACACTTTCCCCCGCACTCCCGCCTAGGCTTTCCATCAGGGAAGACAAGCAAAGGGATTCAATTAGAACCCAGGCGCTGCTGTCAGTTGGAGGAACTTCCCTGCACTCAGAATTCCAGAACACATTCTTAGGTGTGGGAGAGATGTGCAGCCCCACTGCACCCAGATGAATGCAGGAAAAGGTGTTCCCTTTAGGGACAAGTCCTCTAAGTACTTCCTCAATGGATCAGGGGGCACTCACTGCTACGTGGCCTCCAAGCCCAACCCCCAGCTTTCCCTCATGGCCTGGCCTAAAAGAACACTCAGGGAACAGAAGCTAAGTGATACTAATAGAATCCAGGTGCTGCTGTCAGTTTGAGGAACTTCCCCACACTTAGAATACAAGAACACATCTTCGTGTGTGTGCTGGATGTAGGGAAACAGTCAAAGCATCTTTCAGGGGGCACATTTATTCCATGGTTGTGGGTTGTAGGTTAAAAACCCACATCCCATGGATAGGCTCTCGCTTATACTTGGTTTAGAGCCCAACCCCCACTTTCCCCCACTCTCCAGCCTAGGCATGCCATCAGGGAAGACAAGCTAAGGGATTCTTTTAGAACCCAGGCGCTGCTGTCATTTGGAGGAGCCTCCCCACAATCAGGATACCTGAGCACGTCTCCGTGTGTGTGCTGGAGGTGGGGAAACAGATTCCACGCATCTTTATGGGGCACAGGTGTTCCAAGGTTGGGGAAGTAGTTTAAAACCCTCCACTACCCACAGAGATGCACTCGCTAATACTTGGCTTTAGAGCCCATCCCCCACCATCGCTTACTGCTAGGCCTAGGAAAACACTTAGGGAAGTCAAGCGAAGGGATTCTATTACAACCCAGGTGCTGCTGTCGGTTGGAGGAACCTCCCCACACTCACAACCCCAGAACACTTCTTCCTGTGTGTGCTGGACGTGGGGAAACATAGCACACGCATTTTTCAGGGGTCACAGTTATTCCCAAGTTGTGGGTTGTAGTTTAAACATCTCCACTACCCATGGAGAGGCACACGCTAATACTTAGTTTTAGATCCCAAATCCCACTTTCAACCACACACTGGCCTAGGCAAACCATCAGGGAAGACAAGCAAAGGGATTCTATTCAAACCAAGACGCTGATGTCAGTTGGAGGAACTACCCCACCCTCAGGATACTGGAACCCAACCTTGTGTGGTGGGGAGATTTGAAGCCCCACTCCACGCAGATGAATGGGTGCTCAGGTGTTTCCCTTTATGGAGAATTCATCTAAATACTTCCTCAGTCCATCGGGGACACTCGCTACTATTTGGCCTCAAAGCCCAACCCCCAGGTTTCTCTCAGAGTCAGTCCTAGGGAAACACTCAGGGATTACAAGCTAAGGGATTCTATTAGAACCCAGCCGCTTCTGTCACCTGAAATTGCCAGCCCACACTCAGGATAGCAGAAAACTTCTTCATGTGTGTTCTGGTGGTGGGGATACAGAGTCCACGCTTTTTTCAAGGAGCACAGGTATTCCCATGTTGTGGGCTTTTGGTTAATAACCTCCAAATCCCATGGAGAAGCACTCGCTAATACTTGGATTTAGAGCCCAACCCACCCTTTCCCCAGCACTCCGTATCAGGCAACCAAACAGGGTAGACAAGTTAAGCGATTTTATAAGAACCAAGGCCCTGCTCTCAGTTGGAGGAGGCTGCCCACTCTCAGGATAACTGTGCAAGTGTTCGTGTGTGTGCTGGAGGTGTGGAAACAGACTCCACGGATCTTTATGGGGGCACAGGTGTTCCCAGGTTAGGGATGTAGTTTAAACACCTCCACAAACCATAGAGAGGTCATCGCCAATACTTGGTTCTGGAGCCCAAACCACACTTTCCCCCGCACTCCCGCCTAGGCTTTAAATCAGGGAAGACAAGCAAAGGGATTCAATTAGAACCCAGGCGCTGCTGTCAGTTGGAGGAACTTCCCTGCACTCAGAATTCCAGAACACATTCTTAGGTGTGGGAGAGATGTGCAGCCCCACTGCACCCAGATGAATGCAGGAAAAGGTGTTCCCTTTAGGGACAAGTCCTCTAAGTACTTCCTCAATGGATCAGGGGGCACTCACTGCTACGTGGCCTCCAAGCCCAACCCCCAGCTTTCCCTCATGGCCTGGCCTAAAAGAACACTCAGGGAACAGAAGCTAAGGGATACTAATAGAATCCAGGTGCTGCTGTCAGTTTGAGGAACTTCCCCACACTCAGAATACCAGAACACTTCTTCGTGTGTGTGCTGGATGTAGGGAAACAGTCAAAGCATCTTTCAGGGGGCACATTTATTCCATGGTTGTGGGTTGTAGGTTAAAAACCCACATCCCATGGATAGGCTCTCGCTTATACTTGGTTTAGAGCCCAACCCCCACTTTCCCCCACTCTCCAGCCTAGGCATGCCATCAGGGAAGACAAGCTAAGGGATTCTTTTAGAACCCAGGCGCTGCTGTCATTTGGAGGAGCCTCCCCACAATCAGGATACCTGAGCACGTCTCCGTGTGTGTGCTGGAGGTGGGGAAACAGATTCCACGCATCTTTATGGGGCACAGGTGTTCCAAGGTTGGGGAAGTAGTTTAAAACCCTCCACTACCCACAGAGATGCACTCGCTAATACTTGGCTTTAGAGCCCATCCCCCACCATCGCTTACTGCTAGGCCTAGGAAAACACTTAGGGAAGGCAAGCGAAGGGATTCTATTACAACCCAGGTGCTGCTGTCTGTTGGAGGAACCTCCCCACACTCACAACCCCAGAACACTTCTTCCTGTGTGTGCTGGACGTGGGGAAACATAGCACACGCATTTTTCAGGGGTCACAGTAATTCCCAAGTTGTGGGTTGTAGTTTAAACATCTCCACTACCCATGGAGAGGCACATGCTAATACTTAGTTTTAGATCCCAAATCCCACTTTCAACCACACACTGGCCTAGGCAAACCATCAGGGAAGACAAGCAAAGGGATTCTATTCAAACCAAGACGCTGATGTCAGTTGGAGGAACTACCCCACCCTCAGGATACTGGAACCCAACCTTGTGTGGTGGGGAGATTTGAAGCCCCACTCCACGCAGATGAATGGGTGCTCAGGTGTTTCCCTTTATGGAGAATTCATCTAAATACTTCCTCAGTCCATCGGGGACACTCGCTACTATTTGGCCTCAAAGCCCAACCCCCAGGTTTCTCTCAGAGTCAGTCCTAGGGAAACACCCAGGGATTACAAGCTAAGGGATTCTATTAGAACCCAGCCGCTTCTGTCACCTGAAATTGCCAGCCCACACTCAGGATAGCAGAAAACTTCTTCATGTGTGTTCTGGTGGTGGGGATACAGAGTCCACGCTTTTTTCAAGGAGCACAGGTATTCCCATGTTGTGGGCTTTTGGTTAATAACCTCCAAATCCCATGGAGAAGCACTCGCTAATACTTGGATTTAGAGCCCAACCCACCCTTTCCCCAGCACTCCGTATCAGGCAACCAAACAGGGTAGACAAGTTAAGCGATTTTATAAGAACCAAGGCCCTGCTCTCAGTTGGAGGAGGCTGCCCACTCTCAGGATAACTGTGCAAGTGTTCGTGTGTGTGCTGGAGGTGTGGAAACAGACTCCACGGATCTTTATGGGGGCACAGGTGTTCCCAGGTTAGGGATGTAGTTTAAACACCTCCACAAACCATAGAGAGGTCATCGCCAATACTTGGTTCTGGAGCCCAAACCACACTTTCCCCCGCACTCCCGCCTAGGCTTTCCATCAGGGAAGACAAGCAAAGGGATTCAATTAGAACCCAGGCGCTGCTGTCAGTTGGAGGAACTTCCCTGCACTCAGAATTCCAGAACACATTCTTAGGTGTGGGAGAGATGTGCAGCCCCACTGCACACAGATGAATGCAGGAAAAGGTGTTCCCTTTAGGGACAAGTCCTCTAAGTACTTCCTCAATGGATCAGGGGGCACTCACTGCTACGTGGCCTCCAAGCCCAACCCCCAGCTTTCCCTCATGGCCTGGCCTAAAAGAACACTCAGGGAACAGAAGCTAAGGGATACTAATAGAATCCAGGTGCTGCTGTCAGTTTGAGGAACTTCCCCACACTTAGAATACAAGAACACATCTTCGTGTGTGTGCTGGATGTAGGGAAACAGTCAAAGCATCTTTCAGGGGGCACATTTATTCCATGGTTGTGGGTTGTAGGTTAAAAACCCACATCCCATGGATAGGCTCTCGCTTATACTTGGTTTAGAGCCCAACCCCCACATTCCCCCACTCTCCAGCCTAGGCATGCCATCAGGGAAGACAAGCTAAGGGATTCTTTTAGAACCCAGGCGCTGCTGTCATTTGGAGGAGCCTCCCCACAATCAGGATACCTGAGCACGTCTCCGTGTGTGTGCTGGAGGTGGGGAAACAGATTCCACGCATCTTTATGGGGCACAGGTGTTCCAAGGTTGGGGAAGTAGTTTAAAACCCTCCACTACCCACAGAGATGCACTCGCTAATACTTGGCTTTAGAGCCCATCCCCCACCATCGCTTACTGCTAGGCCTAGGAAAACACTTAGGGAAGGCAAGCGAAGGGATTCTATTACAACCCAGGTGCTGCTGTCTGTTGGAGGAACCTCCCCACACTCACAACCCCAGAACACTTCTTCCTGTGTGTGCTGGACGTGGGGAAACATAGCACACGCATTTTTCAGGGGTCACAGTAATTCCCAAGTTGTGGGTTGTAGTTTAAACATCTCCACTACCCATGGAGAGGCACACGCTAATACTTAGTTTTAGATCCCAAATCCCACTTTCAACCACACACTGGCCTAGGCAAACCATCAGGGAAGACAAGCAAAGGGATTCTATTCAAACCAAGACGCTGATGTCAGTTGGAGGAACTACCCCACCCTCAGGATACTGGAACCCAACCTTGTGTGGTGGGGAGATTTGAAGCCCCACTCCACGCAGATGAATGGGTGCTCAGGTGTTTCCCTTTATGGAGAATTCATCTAAATACTTCCTCAGTCCATCGGGGACACTCGCTACTATTTGGCCTCAAAGCCCAACCCCCAGGTTTCTCTCAGAGTCAGTCCTAGGGAAACACTCAGGGATTACAAGCTAAGGGATTCTATTAGAACCCAGCCGCTTCTGTCACCTGAAATTGCCAGCCCACACTCAGGATAGCAGAAAACTTCTTCATGTGTGTTCTGGTGGTGGGGATACAGAGTCCACGCTTTTTTCAAGGAGCACAGGTATTCCCATGTTGTGGGCTTTTGGTTAATAACCTCCAAATCCCATGGAGAAGCACTCGCTAATACTTGGATTTAGAGCCCAACCCACCCTTTCCCCAGCACTCCGTATCAGGCAACCAAACAGGGTAGACAAGTTAAGCGATTTTATAAGAACCAAGGCCCTGCTCTCAGTTGGAGGAGGCTGCCCACTCTCAGGATAACTGTGCAAGTGTTCGTGTGTGTGCTGGAGGTGTGGAAACAGACTCCACGGATCTTTATGGGGGCACAGGTGTTCCCAGGTTAGGGATGTAGTTTAAACACCTCCACAAACCATAGAGAGGTCATCGCCAATACTTGGTTCTGGAGCCCAAACCACACTTTCCCCCGCACTCCCGCCTAGGCTTTCCATCAGGGAAGACAAGCAAAGGGATTCAATTAGAACCCAGGCGCTGCTGTCAGTTGGAGGAACTTCCCTGCACTCAGAATTCCAGAACACATTCTTAGGTGTGGGAGAGATGTGCAGCCCCACTGCACCCAGATGAATGCAGGAAAAGGTGTTCCCTTTAGGGACAAGTCCTCTAAGTACTTCCTCAATGGATCAGGGGGCACTCACTGCTACGTGGCCTCCAAGCCCAACCCCCAGCTTTCCCTCATGGCCTGGCCTAAAAGAACACTCAGGGAACAGAAGCTAAGGGATACTAATAGAATCCAGGTGCTGCTGTCAGTTTGAGGAACTTCCCCACACTTAGAATACAAGAACACATCTTCGTGTGTGTGCTGGATGTAGGGAAACAGTCAAAGCATCTTTCAGGGGGCACATTTATTCCATGGTTGTGGGTTGTAGGTTAAAAACCCACATCCCATGGATAGGCTCTCGCTTATACTTGGTTTAGAGCCCAACCCCCACTTTCCCCCACTCTCCAGCCTAGGCATGCCATCAGGGAAGACAAGCTAAGGGATTCTTTTAGAACCCAGGCGCTGCTGTCATTTGGAGGAGCCTCCCCACAATCAGGATACCTGAGCACGTCTCCGTGTGTGTGCTGGAGGTGGGGAAACAGATTCCACGCATCTTTATGGGGCACAGGTGTTCCAAGGTTGGGGAAGTAGTTTAAAACCCTCCACTACCCACAGAGATGCACTCGCTAATACTTGGCTTTAGAGCCCATCCCCCACCATCGCTTACTGCTAGGCCTAGGAAAACACTTAGGGAAGGCAAGCGAAGGGATTCTATTACAACCCAGGTGCTGCTGTCTGTTGGAGGAACCTCCCCACACTCACAACCCCAGAACACTTCTTCCTGTGTGTGCTGGACGTGGGGAAACATAGCACACGCATTTTTCAGGGGTCACAGTTATTCCCAAGTTGTGGGTTGTAGTTTAAACATCTCCACTACCCATGGAGAGGCACACGCTAATACTTAGTTTTAGATCCCAAATCCCACTTTCAACCACACACTGGCCTAGGCAAACCATCAGGGAAGACAAGCAAAGGGATTCTATTCAAACCAAGACGCTGATGTCAGTTGGAGGAACTACCCCACCCTCAGGATACTGGAACCCAACCTTGTGTGGTGGGGAGATTTGAAGCCCCACTCCACGCAGATGAATGGGTGCTCAGGTGTTTCCCTTTATGGAGAATTCATCTAAATACTTCCTCAGTCCATCGGGGACACTCGCTACTATTTGGCCTCAAAGCCCAACCCCCAGGTTTCTCTCAGAGTCAGTCCTAGGGAAACACTCAGGGATTACAAGCTAAGGGATTCTATTAGAACCCAGCCGCTTCTGTCACCTGAAATTGCCAGCCCACACTCAGGATAGCAGAAAACTTCTTCATGTGTGTTCTGGTGGTGGGGATACAGAGTCCACGCTTTTTTCAAGGAGCACAGGTATTCCCATGTTGTGGGCTTTTGGTTAATAACCTCCAAATCCCATGGAGAAGCACTCGCTAATACTTGGATTTAGAGCCCAACCCACACTTTCCCCAGCACTCCGTATCAGGCAACCAAACAGGGTAGACAAGTTAAGCGATTTTATAAGAACCAAGGCCCTGCTCTCAGTTGGAGGAGGCTGCCCACTCTCAGGATAACTGTGCAAGTGTTCGTGTGTGTGCTGGAGGTGTGGAAACAGACTCCACGGATCTTTATGGGGGCACAGGTGTTCCCAGGTTAGCGATGTAGTTTAAACACCTCCACAAACCATAGAGGGGTCATCGCCAATACTTGGTTTTGGAGCCCAAACCACACTTTCCCCCGCACTCCCGCCTAGGCTTTCCATCAGGGAAGACAAGCAAAGGGATTCAATTAGAACCCAGGCGCTGCTGTCAGTTGGAGGAACTTCCCTGCACTCAGAATTCCAGAACACATTCTTAGGTGTGGGAGAGATGTGCAGCCCCACTGCACCCAGATGAATGCAGGAAAAGGTGTTCCTTTTAGGGACAAGTCCTCTAAGTACTTCCTCAATGGATCAGGGGGCACTCACTGCTACGTGGCCTCCAAGCCCAACCCCCAGCTTTCCCTCATGGCCTGGCCTAAAAGAACACTCAGGGAACAGAAGCTAAGGGATACTAATAGAATCCAGGTGCTGCTGTCAGTTTGAGGAACTTCCCCACACTCAGAATACCAGAACACTTCTTCGTGTGTGTGCTGGATGTAGGGAAACAGTCAAAGCATCTTTCAGGGGGCACATTTATTCCATGGTTGTGGGTTGTAGGTTAAAAACCCACATCCCATGGATAGGCTCTCGCTTATACTTGGTTTAGAGCCCAACCCCCACTTTCCCCCACTCTCCAGCCTAGGCATGCCATCAGGGAAGACAAGCTAAGGGATTCTTTTAGAACCCAGGCGCTGCTGTCATTTGGAGGAGCCTCCCCACAATCAGGATACCTGAGCACGTCTCCGTGTGTGTGCTGGAGGTGGGGAAACAGATTCCACGCATCTTTATGGGGCACAGGTGTTCCAAGGTTGGGGAAGTAGTTTAAAACCCTCCACTACCCACAGAGATGCACTCGCTAATACTTGGCTTTAGAGCCCATCCCCCACCATCGCTTACTGCTAGGCCTAGGAATACACTTAGGGAAGTCAAGCGAAGGGATTCTATTACAACCCAGGTGCTGCTGTCTGTTGGAGGAACCTCCCCACACTCAGAACCCCAGAACACTTCTTCCTGTGTGTGCTGGACGTGGGGAAACATAGCACACGCATTTTTCAGGGGTCACAGTAATTCCCAAGTTGTGGGTTGTAGTTTAAACATCTCCACTACCCATGGAGAGGCACACGCTAATACTTAGTTTTAGATCCAAAATCCCACTTTCAACCACACACTGGCCTAGGCAAACCATCAGGGAAGACAAGCAAAGGGATTCTATTCAAACCAAGACGCTGATGTCAGTTGGAGGAACTACCCCACCCTCAGGATACTGGAACCCAACCTTGTGTGGTGGGGAGATTTGAAGCCCCACTCCACGCAGATGAATGGGTGCTCAGGTGTTTCCCTTTATGGAGAATTCATCTAAATACTTCCTCAGTCCATCGGGGACACTCGCTACTATTTGGCCTCAAAGCCCAACCCCCAGGTTTCTCTCAGAGTCAGTCCTAGGGAAACACTCAGGGATTACAAGCTAAGGGATTCTATTAGAACCCAGCCGCTTCTGTCACCTGAAATTGCCAGCCCACACTCAGGATAGCAGAAAACTTCTTCATGTGTGTTCTGGTGGTGGGGATACAGAGTCCACGCTTTTTTCAAGGAGCACAGGTATTCCCATGTTGTGGGCTTTTGGTTAATAACCTCCAAATCCCATGGAGAAGCACTCGCTAATACTTGGATTTAGAGCCCAACCCACCCTTTCCCCAGCACTCCGTATCAGGCAACCAAACAGGGTAGACAAGTTAAGCGATTTTATAAGAACCAAGGCCCTGCTCTCAGTTGGAGGAGGCTGCCCACTCTCAGGATAACTGTGCAAGTGTTCGTGTGTGTGCTGGAGGTGTGGAAACAGACTCCACGGATCTTTATGGGGGCACAGGTGTTCCCAGGTTAGGGATGTAGTTTAAACACCTCCACAAACCATAGAGAGGTCATCGCCAATACTTGGTTCTGGAGCCCAAACCACACTTTCCCCCGCACTCCCGCCTAGGCTTTCCATCAGGGAAGACAAGCAAAGGGATTCAATTAGAACCCAGGCGCTGCTGTCAGTTGGAGGAACTTCCCTGCACTCAGAATTCCAGAACACATTCTTAGGAGTGGGAGAGATGTGCAGCCCCACTGCACCCAGATGAATGCAGGAAAAGGTGTTCCCTTTACGGAGAAGTCCTCTAAGTACTTCCTCAATGGATCAGGGGGCACTCACTGCTACGTGGACTCCAAGCCCAACCCCCAGCTTTCCCTCATGGGCTGGCCTAAAAGAACACTCAGGGAACAGAAGCTAAGGGATACTAATAGAATCCAGGTGCTGCTGTCAGTTTGAGGAACTTCCCCACACTCAGAATACCAGAACACTTCTTCGTGTGTGTGCTGGATGTAGGGAAACAGTCAAAGCATCTTTCAGGGGGCACATTTATTCCATGGTTGTGGGTTGTAGGTTAAAAACCCACATCCCATGGATAGGCTCTCGCTTATACTTGGTTTAGAGCCCAACCCCCACTTTCCCCCACTCTCCAGCCTAGGCATGCCATCAGGGAAGTCAAGCTAAGGGATTCTTTTAGAACCCAGGCGCTGCTGTCATTTGGAGGAGCCTCCCCACAATCAGGATACCTGAGCACGTCTCCGTGTGTGTGCTGGAGGTGGGGAAACAGATTCCACGCATCTTTATGGGGCACAGGTGTTCCAAGGTTGGGGAAGTAGTTTAAAACCCTCCACTACCCACAGAGATGCACTCGCTAATACTTGGCTTTAGAGCCCATCCCCCACCATCGCTTACTGCTAGGCCTAGGAAAACACTTAGGGAAGGCAAGCGAAGGGATTCTATTACAACCCAGGTGCTGCTGTCTGTTGGAGGAACCTCCCCACACTCACAACCCCAGAACACTTCTTCCTGTGTGTGCTGGACGTGGGGTAACATAGCACACGCATTTTTCAGGGGTCACAGTTATTCCCAAGTTGTGGGTTGTAGTTTAAACATCTCCACTACCCATGGAGAGGCACACGCTAATACTTAGTTTTAGATCCCAAATCCCACTTTCAACCACACACTGGCCTAGGCAAACCATCAGGGAAGACAAGCAAAGGGATTCTATTCAAACCAAGACGCTGATGTCAGTTGGAGGAACTACCCCACCCTCAGGATACTGGAACCCAACCTTGTGTGGTGGGGAGATTTGAAGCCCCACTCCACGCAGATGAATGGGTGCTCAGGTGTTTCCCTTTATGGAGAATTCATCTAAATACTTCCTCAGTCCATCGGGGACACTCGCTACTATTTGGCCTCAAAGCCCAACCCCCAGGTTTCTCTCAGAGTCAGTCCTAGGGAAACACTCAGGGATTACAAGCTAAGGGATTCTATTAGAACCCAGCCGCTTCTGTCACCTGAAATTGCCAGCCCACACTCAGGATAGCAGAAAACTTCTTCATGTGTGTTCTGGTGGTGGGGATACAGAGTCCACGCTTTTTTCAAGGAGCACAGGTATTCCCATGTTGTGGGCTTTTGGTTAATAACCTCCAAATCCCATGGAGAAGCACTCGCTAATACTTGGATTTAGAGCCCAACCCACACTTTCCCCAGCACTCCGTATCAGGCAACCAAACAGGGTAGACAAGTTAAGCGATTTTATAAGAACCAAGGCCCTGCTCTCAGTTGGAGGAGGCTGCCCACTCTCAGGATAACTGTGCAAGTGTTCGTGTGTGTGCTGGAGGTGTGGAAACAGACTCCACGGATCTTTATGGGGGCACAGGTGTTCCCAGGTTAGGGATGTAGTTTAAACACCTCCACAAACCATAGAGAGGTCATCGCCAATACTTGGTTCTGGAGCCCAAACCACACTTTCCCCCGCACTCCCGCCTAGGCTTTCCATCAGGGAAGACAAGCAAAGGGATTCAATTAGAACCCAGGCGCTGCTGTCAGTTGGAGGAACTTCCCTGCACTCAGAATTCCAGAACACATTCTTAGGTGTGGGAGAGATGTGCAGCCCCACTGCACCCAGATGAATGCAGGAAAAGGTGTTCCCTTTAGGGACAAGTCCTCTAAGTACTTCCTCAATGGATCAGGGGGCACTCACTGCTACGTGGCCTCCAAGCCCAACCCCCAGCTTTCCCTCATGGGCTGGCCTAAAAGAACACTCAGGGAACAGAAGCTAAGGGATACTAATAGAATCCAGGTGCTGCTGTCAGTTTGAGGAACTTCCCCACACTCAGAATAACAGAACACTTCTTCGTGTGTGTGCTGGATGTAGGGAAACAGTCAAAGCATCTTTCAGGGGGCACATTTATTCCATGGTTGTGGGTTGTTGGTTAAAAACCCACATCCCATGGATAGGCTCTCGCTTATACTTGGTTTAGAGCCCAACCCCCACTTTCCCCCACTCTCCAGCCTAGGCATGCCATCAGGGAAGACAAGCTAAGGGATTCTTTTAGAACCCAGGCGCTGCTGTCATTTGGAGGAGCCTCCCCACAATCAGGATACCTGAGCACGTCTCCGTGTGTGTGCTGGAGGTGGGGAAACAGATTCCACGCATCTTTATGGGGCACAGGTGTTCCAAGGTTGGGGAAGTAGTTTAAAACCCTCCACTACCCACAGAGATGCACTCGCTAATACTTGGCTTTAGAGCCCATCCCCCACCATCGCTTACTGCTAGGCCTAGGAAAACACTTAGGGAAGTCAAGCGAAGGGATTCTATTACAACCCAGGTGCTGCTGTCTGTTGGAGGAACCTCCCCACACTCAGAACCCCAGAACACTTCTTCCTGTGTGTGCTGGACGTGGGGAAACATAGCACACGCATTTTTCAGGGGTCACAGTAATTCCCAAGTTGTGGGTTGTAGTTTAAACATCTCCACTACCCATGGAGAGGCACACGCTAATACTTAGTTTTAGATCCCAAATCCCACTTTCAACCACACACTGGCCTAGGCAAACCATCAGGGAAAACAAGCAAAGGGATTCTATTCAAACCAAGACGCTGATGTCAGTTGGAGGAACTACCCCACCCTCAGGATACTGGAACCCAACCTTGTGTGGTGGGGAGATTTGAAGCCCCACTCCACGCAGATGAATGGGTGCTCAGGTGTTTCCCTTTATGGAGAATTCATCTAAATACTTCCTCAGTCCATCGGGGACACTCGCTACTATTTGGCCTCAAAGCCCAACCCCCAGGTTTCTCTCAGAGTCAGTCCTAGGGAAACACTCAGGGATTACAAGCTAAGGGATTCTATTAGAACCCAGCCGCTTCTGTCACCTGAAATTGCCAGCCCACACTCAGGATAGCAGAAAACTTCTTCATGTGTGTTCTGGTGGTGGGGATACAGAGTCCACGCTTTTTTCAAGGAGCACAGGTATTCCCATGTTGTGGGCTTTTGGTTAATAACCTCCAAATCCCATGGAGAAGCACTCGCTAATACTTGGATTTAGAGCCCAACCCACACTTTCCCCAGCACTCCGTATCAGGCAACCAAACAGGGTAGACAAGTTAAGCGATTTTATAAGAACCAAGGCCCTGCTCTCAGTTGGAGGAGGCTGCCCACTCTCAGGATAACTGTGCAAGTGTTCGTGTGTGTGCTGGAGGTGTGGAAACAGACTCCACGGATTTTATGGGGGCACAGGTGTTCCCAGGTTAGGGATGTAGTTTAAACACCTCCACAAACCATAGAGAGGTCATCGCCAATACTTGGTTCTGGAGCCCAAACCACACTTTCCCCCGCACTCCCGCCTAGGCTTTCCATCAGGGAAGACAAGCAAAGGGATTCAATTAGAACCCAGGCGCTGCTGTCAGTTGGAGGAACTTCCCTGCACTCAGAATTCCAGAACACATTCTTAGGTGTGGGAGAGATGTGCAGCCCCACTGCACCCAGATGAATGCAGGAAAAGGTGTTCCCTTTAGGGAGAAGTCCTCTAAGTACTTCCTCAATGGATCAGGGGGCACTCACTGCTACGTGGCCTCCAAGCCCAACCCCCAGCTTTCCCTCATGGCCTGGCCTAAAAGAACACTCAGGGAACAGAAGCTAAGGGATACTAATAGAATCCAGGTGCTGCTGTCAGTTTGAGGAACTTCCCCACACTCAGAATACCAGAACACTTCTTCGTGTGTGTGCTGGATGTAGGGAAACAGTCAAAGCATCTTTCAGGGGGCACATTTATTCCATGGTTGTGGGTTGTTGGTTAAAAACCCACATCCCATGGATAGGCTCTCGCTTATACTTGGTTTAGAGCCCAACCCCCACTTTCCCCCACTCTCCAGCCTAGGCATGCCATCAGGGAAGACAAGCTAAGGGATTCTTTTAGAACCCAGGCGCTGCTGTCATTTGGAGGAGCCTCCCCACAATCAGGATACCTGAGCACGTCTCCGTGTGTGTGCTGGAGGTGGGGAAACAGATTCCACGCATCTTTATGGGGCACAGGTGTTCCAAGGTTGGGGAAGTAGTTTAAAACCCTCCACTACCCACAGAGATGCACTCGCTAATACTTGGCTTTAGAGCCCATCCCCCACCATCGCTTACTGCTAGGCCTAGGAAACACTTAGGAAAGTCAAGCGAAGGGATTCTATTACAACCCAGGTGCTGCTGTCTGTTGGAGGAACCTCCCCACACTCACAACCCCAGAACACTTCTTCCTGTGTGTGCTGGACGTGGGGAAACATAGCACACGCATTTTTCAGGGGTCACAGTTATTCCCAAGTTGTGGGTTGTAGTTTAAACATCTCCACTACCCATGGAGAGGCACACGCTAATACTTAGTTTTAGATCCCAAATCCCACTTTCAACCACACACTGGCCTAGGCAAACCATCAGGGAAGACAAGCAAAGGGATTCTATTCAAACCAAGACGCTGATGTCAGTTGGAGGAACTACCCCACCCTCAGGATACTGGAACCCAACCTTGTGTGGTGGGGAGATTTGAAGCCCCACTCCACGCAGATGAATGGGTGCTCAGGTGTTTCCCTTTATGGAGAATTCATCTAAATACTTCCTCAGTCCATCGGGGACACTCGCTACTATTTGGCCTCAAAGCCCAACCCCCAGGTTTCTCTCAGAGTCAGTCCTAGGGAAACACTCAGGGATTACAAGCTAAGGGATTCTATTAGAACCCAGCCGCTTCTGTCACCTGAAATTGCCAGCCCACACTCAGGAGAGCAGAAAACTTCTTCATGTGTGTTCTGGTGGTGGGGATACAGAGTCCACGCTTTTTTCAAGGAGCACAGGTATTCCCATGTTGTGGGCTTTTGGTTAATAACCTCCAAATCCCATGGAGAAGCACTCGCTAATACTTGGATTTAGAGCCCAACCCACCCTTTCCCCAGCACTCCGTATCAGGCAACCAAACAGGGTAGACAAGTTAAGCGATTTTATAAGAACCAAGGCCCTGCTCTCAGTTGGAGGAGGCTGCCCACTCTCAGGATAACTGTGCAAGTGTTCGTGTGTGTGCTGGAGGTGTGGAAACAGACTCCACGGATCTTTATGGGGGCACAGGTGTTCCCAGGTTAGGGATGTAGTTTAAACACCTCCACAAACCATAGAGAGGTCATCGCAAATACTTGGTTTTGGAGCCCAAACCACACTTTCCCCCGCACTCCCGCCTAGGCTTTCCATCAGGGAAGACAAGCAAAGGGATTCAATTAGAACCCAGGCGCTGCTGTCAGTTGGAGGAACTTCCCTGCACTCAGAATTCCAGAACACATTCTTAGGAGTGGGAGAGATGTGCAGCCCCACTGCACCAAGATGAATGCAGGAAAAGGTGTTCCCTTTAGGGACAAGTCCTCTAAGTACTTCCTCAATGGATCAGGGGGCACTCACTGCTACGTGGCCTCCAAGCCCAACCCCCAGCTTTCCCTCATGGCCTGGCCTAAAAGAACACTCAGGGAACAGAAGCTAAGGGATACTAATAGAATCCAGGTGCTGCTGTCAGTTTGAGGAACTTCCCCACACTCAGAATACCAGAACACTTCTTCGTGTGTGTGCTGGATGTAGGGAAACAGTCAAAGCATCTTTCAGGGGGCACATTTATTCCATGGTTGTGGGTTGTAGGTTAAAAACCCACATCCCATGGATAGGCTCTCGCTTATACTTGGTTTAGAGCCCAACCCCCACTTTCCCCCACTCTCCAGCCTAGGCATGCCATCAGGGAAGACAAGCTAAGGGATTCTTTTAGAACCCAGGCGCTGCTGTCATTTGGAGGAGCCTCCCCACAATCAGGATACCTGAGCACGTCTCCGTGTGTGTGCTGGAGGTGGGGAAACAGATTCCACGCATCTTTATGGGGCACAGGTGTTCCAAGGTTGGGGAAGTAGTTTAAAACCCTCCACTACCCACAGAGATGCACTCGCTAATACTTGGCTTTAGAGCCCATCCCCCACCATCGCTTACTGCTAGGCCTAGGAAAACACTTAGGGAAGTCAAGCGAAGGGATTCTATTACAACCCAGGTGCTGCTGTCTGTTGGAGGAACCTCCCCACACTCACAACCCCAGAACACTTCTTCCTGTGTGTGCTGGACGTGGGGAAACATAGCACACGCATTTTTCAGGGGTCACAGTTATTCCCAAGTTGTGGGTTGTAGTTTAAACATCTCCACTACCCATGGAGAGGCACACGCTAATACTTAGTTTTAGATCCCAAATCCCACTTTCAACCACACACTGGCCTAGGCAAACCATCAGGGAAGACAAGCAAAGGGATTCTATTCAAACCAAGACGCTGATGTCAGTTGGAGGAACTACCCCACCCTCAGGATACTGGAACCCAACCTTGTGTGGTGGGGAGATTTGAAGCCCCACTCCACGCAGATGAATGGGTGCTCAGGTGTTTCCCTTTATGGAGAATTCATCTAAATACTTCCTCAGTCCATCGGGGACACTCGCTACTATTTGGCCTCAAAGCCCAACCCCCAGGTTTCTCTCAGAGTCAGTCCTAGGGAAACACTCAGGGATTACAAGCTAAGGGATTCTATTAGAACCCAGCCGCTTCTGTCACCTGAAATTGCCAGCCCACACTCAGGATAGCAGAAAACTTCTTCATGTGTGTTCTGGTGGTGGGGATACAGAGTCCACGCTTTTTTCAAGGAGCACAGGTATTCCCATGTTGTGGGCTTTTGGTTAATAACCTCCAAATCCCATGGAGAAGCACTCGCTAATACTTGGATTTAGAGCCCAACCCACCCTTTCCCCAGCACTCCGTATCAGGCAACCAAACAGGGTAGACAAGTTAAGCGATTTTATAAGAACCAAGGCCCTGCTCTCAGTTGGAGGAGGCTGCCCACTCTCAGGATAACTGAGCAAGTGTTCGTGTGTGTGCTGGAGGTGTGGAAACAGACTCCACGGATCTTTATGGGGGCACAGGTGTTCCCAGGTTAGGGATGTAGTTTAAACACCTCCACAAACCATAGAGAGGTCATCGCAAATACTTGGTTTTGGAGCCCAAACCACACTTTCCCCCGCACTCCCGCCTAGGCTTTCCATCAGGGAAGACAAGCAAAGGGATTCAATTAGAACCCAGGCGCTGCTGTCAGTTGGAGGAACTTCCCTGCACTCAGAATTCCAGAACACATTCTTAGGAGTGGGAGAGATGTGCAGCCCCACTGCACCGAGATGAATGCAGGAAAAGGTGTTCCCTTTAGGGACAAGTCCTCTAAGTACTTCCTCAATGGATCAGGGGGCCCTCACTGCTACGTGGCCTCCAAGCCCAACCCCCAGCTTTCCCTCATGGCCTGGCCTAAAAGAACACTCAGGGAACAGAAGCTAAGGGATACTAATAGAATCCAGGTGCTGCTGTCAGTTTGAGGAACTTCCCCACACTCAGAATACCAGAACACTTCTTCGTGTGTGTGCTGGATGTAGGGAAACAGTCAAAGCATCTTTCAGGGGGCACATTTATTCCATGGTTGTGGGTTGTAGGTTAAAAACCCACATCCCATGGATAGGCTCTCGCTTATACTTGGTTTAGAGCCCAACCCCCACTTTCCCCCACTCTCCAGCCTAGGCATGCCATCAGGGAAGACAAGCTAATTGATTCTTTTAGAACCCAGGCGCTGCTGTCATTTGGAGGAGCCTCCCCACAATCAGGATACCTGAGCACGTCTCCGTGTGTGTGCTGGAGGTGGGGAAACAGATTCCACGCATCTTTATGGGGCACAGGTGTTCCAAGGTTGGGGAAGTAGTTTAAAACCCTCCACTACCCACAGAGATGCACTCGCTAATACTTGGCTTTAGAGCCCATCCCCCACCATCGCTTACTGCTAGGCCTAGGAAAACACTTAGGGAAGTCAAGCGAAGGGATTCTATTACAACCCAGGTGCTGCTGTCTGTTGGAGGAACCTCCCCACACTCACAACCCCAGAACACTTCTTCCTGTGTGTGCTGGACGTGGGGAAACATAGCACACGCATTTTTCAGGGGTCACAGTTATTCCCAAGTTGTGGGTTGTAGTTTAAACATCTCCACTACCCATGGAGAGGCACACGCTAATACTTAGTTTTAGATCCCAAATCCCACTTTCAACCACACACTGGCCTAGGCAAACCATCAGGGAAGACAAGCAAAGGGATTCTATTCAAACCAAGACGCTGATGTCAGTTGGAGGAACTACCCCACCCTCAGGATACTGGAACCCAACCTTGTGTGGTGGGGAGATTTGAAGCCCCACTCCACGCAGATGAATGGGTGCTCAGGTGTTTCCCTTTATGGAGAATTCATCTAAATACTTCCTCAGTCCATCGGGGACACTCGCTACTATTTGGCCTCAAAGCCCAACCCCCAGGTTTCTCTCAGAGTCAGTCCTAGGGAAACACTCAGGGATTACAAGCTAAGGGATTCTATTAGAACCCAGCCGCTTCTGTCACCTGAAATTGCCAGCCCACACTCAGGAGAGCAGAAAACTTCTTCATGTGTGTTCTGGTGGTGGGGATACAGAGTCCACGCTTTTTTCAAGGAGCACAGGTATTCCCATGTTGTGGGCTTTTGGTTAATAACCTCCAAATCCCATGGAGAAGCACTCGCTAATACTTGGATTTAGAGCCCAACCCACCCTTTCCCCAGCACTCCGTATCAGGCAACCAAACAGGGTAGACAAGTTAAGCGATTTTATAAGAACCAAGGCCCTGCTCTCAGTTGGAGGAGGCTGCCCACTCTCAGGATAACTGTGCAAGTGTTCGTGTGTGTGCTGGAGGTGTGGAAACAGACTCCACGGATCTTTATGAGGGCACAGGTGTTCCCAGGTTAGGGATGTAGTTTAAACACCTCCACAAACCATAGAGAGGTCATCGCCAATACTTGGTTTTGGAGCCCAAACCACACTTTCCCCCGCACTCCCGCCTAGGCTTTCCATCAGGGAAGAAAAGCAAAGGGATTCAATTAGAACCCAGGCGCTGCTGTCAGTTGGAGGAACTTCCCTGCACTCAGAATTCCAGAACACATTCTTAGGTGTGGGAGAGATGTGCAGCCCCACTGCACCCAGATGAATGCAGGAAAAGGTGTTCCCTTTAGGGACAAGTCCTCTAAGTACTTCCTCAATGGATCAGGGGGCACTCACTGCTACGTGGCCTCCAAGCCCAACCCCCAGCTTTCCCTCATGGCCTGGCCTAAAAGAACACTCAGGGAACAGAAGCTAAGGGATACTAATAGAATCCAGGTGCTGCTGTCAGTTTGAGGAACTTCCCCACACTTAGAATACAAGAACACATCTTCGTGTGTGTGCTGGATGTAGGGAAACAGTCAAAGCATCTTTCAGGGGGCACATTTATTCCATGGTTGTGGGTTGTAGGTTAAAAACCCACATCCCATGGATAGGCTCTCGCTTATACTTGGTTTAGAGCCCAACCCCCACTTTCCCCCACTCTCCAGCCTAGGCATGCCATCAGGGAAGACAAGCTAAGGGATTCTTTTAGAACCCAGGCGCTGCTGTCATTTGGAGGAGCCTCCCCACAATCAGGATACCTGAGCACGTCTCCGTGTGTGTGCTGGAGGTGGGGAAACAGATTCCACGCATCTTTATGGGGCACAGGTGTTCCAAGGTTGGGGAAGTAGTTTAAAACCCTCCACTACCCACAGAGATGCACTCGCTAATACTTGGCTTTAGAGCCCATCCCCCACCATCGCTTACTGCTAGGCCTAGGAAAACACTTAGGGAAGTCAAGCGAAGGGATTCTATTACAACCCAGGTGCTGCTGTCTGTTGGAGGAACCTCCCCACACTCACAACCCCAGAACACTTCTTCCTGTGTGTGCTGGACGTGGGGAAACATAGCACACGCATTTTTCAGGGGTCACAGTTATTCCCAAGTTGTGGGTTGTAGTTTAAACATCTCCACTACCCATGGAGAGGCACACGCTAATACTTAGTTTTAGATCCCAAATCCCACTTTCAACCACACACTGGCCTAGGCAAACCATCAGGGAAGACAAGCAAAGGGATTCTATTCAAACCAAGACGCTGATGTCAGTTGGAGGAACTACCCCACCCTCAGGATACTGGAACCCAACCTTGTGTGGTGGGGAGATTTGAAGCCCCACTCCACGCAGATGAATGGGTGCTCAGGTGTTTCCCTTTATGGAGAATTCATCTAAATACTTCCTCAGTCCATCGGGGACACTCGCTACTATTTGGCCTCAAAGCCCAACCCCCAGGTTTCTCTCAGAGTCAGTCCTAGGGAAACACTCAGGGATTACAAGCTAAGGGATTCTATTAGAACCCAGCCGCTTCTGTCACCTGAAATTGCCAGCCCACACTCAGGATAGCAGAAAACTTCTTCATGTGTGTTCTGGTGGTGGGGATACAGAGTCCACGCTTTTTTCAAGGAGCACAGGTATTCCCATGTTGTGGGCTTTTGGTTAATAACCTCCAAATCCCATGGAGAAGCACTCGCTAATACTTGGATTTAGAGCCCAACCCACCCTTTCCCCAGCACTCCGTATCAGGCAACCAAACAGGGTAGACAAGTTAAGCGATTTTATAAGAACCAAGGCCCTGCTCTCAGTTGGAGGAGGCTGCCCACTCTCAGGATAACTGTGCAAGTGTTCGTGTGTGTGCTGGAGGTGTGGAAACAGACTCCACGGATCTTTATGGGGGCACAGGTGTTCCCAGGTTAGGGATGTAGTTTAAACACCTCCACAAACCATAGAGAGGTCATCGCCAATACTTGGTTCTGGAGCCCAAACCACACTTTCCCCCGCACTCCCGCCTAGGCTTTCCATCAGGGAAGACAAGCAAAGGGATTCAATTAGTACCCAGGCGCTGCTGTCAGTTGGAGGAACTTCCCTGCACTCAGAATTCCAGAACACATTCTTAGGTGTGGGAGAGATGTGCAGCCCCACTGCACCCAGATGAATGCAGGAAAAGGTGTTCCCTTTAGGGACAAGTCCTCTGAGTACTTCCTCAATGGATCAGGGGGCACTCACTGCTACGTGGCCTCCAAGCCCAACCCCCAGCTTTCCCTCATGGCCTGGCCTAAAAGAACACTCAGGGAACAGAAGCTAAGGGATACTAATAGAATCCAGGTGCTGCTGTCAGTTTGAGGAACTTCCCCACACTCAGAATACCAGAACACTTCTTCGTGTGTGTGCTGGATGTAGGGAAACAGTCAAAGCATCTTTCAGGGGGCACATTTATTCCATGGTTGTGGGTTGTAGGTTAAAAACCCACATCCCATGGATAGGCTCTCGCTTATACTTGGTTTAGAGCCCAACCCCCACTTTCCCCCACTCTCCAGCCTAGGCATGCCATCAGGGAAGACAAGCTAAGGGATTCTTTTAGAACCCAGGCGCTGCTGTCATTTGGAGGAGCCTCCCCACAATCAGGATACCTGAGCACGTCTCCGTGTGTGTGCTGGAGGTGGGGAAACAGATTCCACGCATCTTTATGGGGCACAGGTGTTCCAAGGTTGGGGAAGTAGTTTAAAACCCTCCACTACCCACAGAGATGCACTCGCTAATACTTGGCTTTAGAGCCCATCCCCCACCATCGCTTACTGCTAGGCCTAGGAAAACACTTAGGGAAGTCAAGCGAAGGGATTCTATTACAACCCAGGTGCTGCTGTCTGTTGGAGGAACCTCCCCACACTCACAACCCCAGAACACTTCTTCCTGTGTGTGCTGGACGTGGGGAAACATAGCACACGCATTTTTCAGGGGTCACAGTAATTCCCAAGTTGTGGGTTGTAGTTTAAACATCTCCACTACCCATGGAGAGGCACACGCTAATACTTAGTTTTAGATCCCAAATCCCACTTTCAACCACACACTGGCCTAGGCAAACCATCAGGGAAGACAAGCAAACGGATTCTATTCAAACCAAGACGCTGATGTCAGTTGGAGGAACTACCCCACCCTCAGGATACTGGAACCCAACCTTGTGTGGTGGGGAGATTTGAAGCCCCACTCCACGCAGATGAATGGGTGCTCAGGTGTTTCCCTTTATGGAGAATTCATCTAAATACTTCCTCAGTCCATCGGGGACACTCGCTACTATTTGGCCTCAAAGCCCAACCCCCAGGTTTCTCTCAGAGTCAGTCCTAGGGAAACACTCAGGGATTACAAGCTAAGGGATTCTATTAGAACCCAGCCGCTTCTGTCACCTGAAATTGCCAGCCCACACTCAGGATAGCAGAAAACTTCTTCATGTGTGTTCTGGTGGTGGGGATACAGAGTCCACGCTTTTTTCAAGGAGCACAGGTATTCCCATGTTGTGGGCTTTTGGTTAATAACCTCCAAATCCCATGGAGAAGCACTCGCTAATACTTGGATTTAGAGCCCAACCCACCCTTTCCCCAGCACTCCGTATCAGGCAACCAAACAGGGTAGACAAGTTAAGCGATTTTATAAGAACCAAGGCCCTGCTCTCAGTTGGAGGAGGCTGCCCACTCTCAGGATAACTGTGCAAGTGTTCGTGTGTGTGCTGGAGGTGTGGAAACAGACTCCACGGATCTTTATGGGGGCACAGGTGTTCCCAGGTTAGGGATGTAGTTTAAACACCTCCACAAACCATAGAGAGGTCATCGCCAATACTTGGTTCTGGAGCCCAAACCACACTTTCCCCCGCACTCCCGCCTAGGCTTTCCATCAGGGAAGACAAGCAAAGGGATTCAATTAGAACCCAGGCGCTGCTGTCAGTTGGAGGAACTTCCCTGCACTCAGAATTCCAGAACACATTCTTAGGAGTGGGAGAGATGTGCAGCCCCACTGCACCGAGATGAATGCAGGAAAAGGTGTTCCCTTTACGGAGAAGTCCTCTAAGTACTTCCTCAATGGATCATGGGGCACTCACTGCTACGTGGCCTCCAAGCCCAACCCCCAGCTTTCCCTCATGGCCTGGCCTAAAAGAACACTCAGGGAACAGAAGCTAAGGGACACTAATAGAATCCAGGTGCTGCTGTCAGTTTGAGGAACTTCCCCACACTCAGAATACAAGAACACATCTTCGTGTGTGTGCTGGATGTAGGGAAACAGTCAAAGCATCTTTCAGGGGGCACATTTATTCCATGGTTGTGGGTTGTAGGTTAAAAACCCACATCCCATGGATAGGCTCTCGCTTATACTTGGTTTAGAGCCCAACCCCCACTTTCCCCCACTCTCCAGCCTAGGCATGCCATCAGGGAAGACAAGCTAAGGGATTCTTTTAGAACCCAGGCGCTGCTGTCATTTGGAGGAGCCTCCCCACAATCAGGATACCTGAGCACGTCTCCGTGTGTGTGCTGGAGGTGGGGAAACAGATTCCACGCATCTTTATGGGGCACAGGTGTTCCAAGGTTGGGGAAGTAGTTTAAAACCCTCCACTACCCACAGAGATGCACTCGCTAATACTTGGCTTTAGAGCCCATCCCCCACCATCGCTTACTGCTAGGCCTAGGAAAACACTTAGGGAAGGCAAGCGAAGGGATTCTATTACAACCCAGGTGCTGCTGTCTGTTGGAGGAACCTCCCCACACTCACAACCCCAGAACACTTCTTCCTGTGTGTGCTGGACGTGGGGAAACATAGCACACGCATTTTTCAGGGGTCACAGTAATTCCCAAGTTGTGGGTTGTAGTTTAAACATCTCCACTACCCATGGAGAGGCACACGCTAATACTTAGTTTTAGATCCCAAATCCCACTTTCAACCACACACTGGCCTAGGCAAACCATCAGGGAAGACAAGCAAAGGGATTCTATTCAAACCAAGACGCTGATGTCAGTTGGAGGAACTACCCCAACCTCA